>NC_090932.1:994881675-995230008 GCF_040938575.1 Ambystoma mexicanum | reverse complement strand
GTTAGTGAAGGCAGCATTGACTCCCTCATCCTCATAGAAACATGGCTATCAGACAACTATAAAGTAATCGCTCATGGAGCCATAACCGGCAACTGTAAACTAATTAAATCTAAAAGAGAAGGCAGATGAGGAGGAGGAATTGGTGTGGCACAAACAAGCGATTCAGCTCCATATATTTACCTTTAAAAGACATAGGAAACTGCAAATCACTCTTAGTCAACCTCAAGCTCAGCGAACATTCCAACCTACTCTTCCTTCTTATCTAGAGAATGCCCACCTACTATCCTAACTTTGCCCCAAAATTCATTGATGCCATAGCCAGTCTAGCCATAAATCATGACAACATCATCATTTTACATTTGGTTTGAAAGAGAAAACGAAAAAAAAATATAACTCCATCGGCACACTCCTGAACAGTCTCCATCTCAAAGAAATGGTGAACGGGCCCACCCACACAGCTGGACCCACACTTGAAGCAATATTCTGCAGGGATGCACTCACCACTACCTCCTCACTGATACCAATCATCTGGAGGGACCATCATATGAACCAATTCACTGTTAGAACCATAACCCATACAATACCCAAAAACATAAAGCAACCAATGACAAACAAAAATTACTGGAAATGCTTGATCTAGAAACTTTAACCCAACTACTAGAAACCACCAAACCCGATTTCTCCCAACTACACGAAACAACATCAGACACTGTTGAAAAGAAACTTCACACCTGGATCACAGATGGATTAGATCAATTGGTACACTTAAAAATGTTTAACCCCACACTGAAAAAGGTAGTGGCCAGATGGTTAACAGAGGAACTCTGAGAACTCAAGAAAATAACCTGTAAACTAGAAAAGACATGAAGAAAAACTGCAAGGTTGGACAAAAATAACTACCAAATGCAAATGTATCTATACAGATTGTCAGTCTTTAAAGCCAGAAAAGCACATTACGCCGCAAGAATCCAATTGGCAACAAACCCCCAAATGGAAATGTACAGAATTATCAAGGATATATGAAAACCCAACCTCATGCAGTTCTAATACTGTACCCTTGCAAATGTTATGTGACAGTATCGCGGACTACCTTAGAGCAAAAATATGCTCAATCCAGCAACCTATACAGGCATCCATTAGGAACACTAACAACATCCTCCCAGAAACCAGATCCCCAATAACCAGCGCAACATTCACCCAATTCAAACCAATTAGGGAGGAAACCTTTAGCAACCTACTGAAATAAACCAAACAGGCCATATCCCCCAGCAACCCATGCCCACTGGATATCTACAAACAGCTACTCGCCCATAAAACACCAGTCCTTTACACCCGACTTCTAATTAACCTATCTCTGAACTCTGGAATAGTACCGAAATTATACAAAATTGGCCTATATTAAACCACTCTTAAAAAATGAGGCCGGAAAAACCAATGACCCCAAGGACTACAGATCTATATCAAACCTACTCGATCCCACGAAAATCTTGGTGAACCACTTGTACAAATAACTGCTCAACCATGCGGAATCCAACAGACTAATTGACCAATCCCAGGTTGGTTTCAGACTGGTGAGAGATACTGAATCATCACTCCTCTCCATATGGGACAACCTAAAGATGAATGCAGACAACACCCAATCTTGCCTCATACTACTGGACATATCGACTGCCTTTGATACAATCAAACACACAACATTAATCAAAAGCTTGGAATAAGAAGGCATTCAAAACACGGCACTTCAATGGCTGAAATATTTCCTCATGAACCGAACCGGGTAAGCCCAGAAATGGGTCCCGAGTCTGCCGGGCCTATAGACCCAACCTACTCCTCACTGATGATGCCCAACAAGGCTGAAACATGTCTGGGGATGCTTGTGGTCTCGTGCAGAAGGGATGTGACCTAGCAGTTCGGGCTGGACTGCCCCTTTTGGGGTAGGACCAAGCCTGATTTGCATATGGTTTTTCCCCTTCTGTAATGGCTTGGCAGATTGAAAACGATGGTCTGGAGTGTTGCCCAGAGCTTTGCCCGTGGTTATGATTTATTCAAAACCTTCCAGCCATCACCTTTTCATTTTGCTAAAGTCACCCCGAGTGGGACGGGTATGCCCAGATGTGGGTCCCGAGTCTGCCGGGCCTAGAGACCCAAGCTACTCCTCACTGATGATGCCCAACAAGGCTGAAACATGTCTGGGGATGCTTGTGGTCTCGTGCAGAAGGGATGTGACCTAGCAGTTCGGGCTGGACTGCCCCTTTTGGGGTAGGACCAAGCCTGATTTGCATATGGTTTTTCCCCCTTCTGTAATGGCTTGGCAGAATGAAAAACGATGGTCTGGAGTGTTGCCCAGAGCTTTGCCGTGGTTATGATTTATTCAAAACCTTCCAGCAATCACCTTTTCGTTTTGCTAAAGTCACCCCGAGTGGGACGGGTATGCCCAGAAATGGGTCAAGAGTCTGCCGGGCCTAGAGACCCAAACTACTCCTCACTGATAACGCCAAACAAGGCTGAAAGATGTCTGGGGAAGCTTGTGGTCTCGTGCAGAAGGGATGTGACCTAGCAGTTCGGGCTGGACTGCCCCTTTTGGGGTAGGACCAGGCCTGATTTGCATATGGTTTTTCCCCTTTTGTAATGGCTTGGCAGACTGAAAAACGATGGTCTGGAGTGTTGCCCAGAGCTTTGCCCGTGGTTATGATTTATTCAAAACCTTCCAGCCATCACCTTTTTGTTTTGTTAAAGTCCTATGTAACTGACCAAATTCCAAGGTATGACAATTCTAATGCAGCTCTACCTGGCCCCGACCCAGAATCTGAGCTGGATCACAACACCTTTCTCTCTCAATCTATGATTCCACCCACCCCTTACTCGCTTTACTCGGACATACTTAGGGGTCTTACAGCTGAAGCAGCTGATTCTGAGGTCTACTCATCTCACTCACTCCCGAGACTACCTCCTGATCATATTCGTCCTATAGCTCACTCAACGCAAGCCATCTCCACCACCGCTATATCAGGCAATAAGGCGGTGTCCCCTGGGCTATCTGACCCCAGACTATCTGTATCACCTGAAATATATCCCACAGACTGCCCAAATGATAGTATTTCTTCACCTGAGTCAAATGTATCTCTCCCTCTCTCCTTTGCTAAACCCTTGCCACGGCCCTCGTTTGGGTTCCCCCCTGTGCCTAATTTAGCTCTTGAGATGGCCCAGAATGCCATCAACACGTCCATCCTAGCTCTAACCAAAATTGTTGGAATAATAGAAACCAAAGCTACGGTGCAAGGAAATCATATGACAATGCTTACTAATAAGTTGGATTGGTTGGCATGGAATCTTCCAAATGCTTTGAAAAGTGTGCCCCTTTCTGTACCTTGCAATATCGATCAACAGCAGCTTCCAGTGTCTCCTTCTGTCGACGCTCCAGTTCTCGAAGAGATTTCCCCCTCTACTGAGGGCCCAAATCCATCTCCTTCCCAACTGAAACACAATGGTAATAGTCCTACTGCTAACGAGCAACCATCACAATTGAATCCTCTCTGCATTCGATTGTAAAGCTGCCACTCTATGACGTATTTTGTCGCCCATCTCAAAAGATGCGCAGGAAAAAAAAGACGTAACCGTAAGCGAACAGCTGAGTGGAGTCCTGAATTAAAAATTACCACTGATCACAGCAAACCAAAAAAATCAAATAATATGCCAGTGGCAAAGAAAAATAAAAAATCTAAAACTAAAGCATTCGTAGCAAACTTATCAACCTTGAGCAATGATGACAAAACCTGCTCGCCTGCTGACTTGGAGACCCCTGCCAAAGTCGTTGCAGCAGTTGTCCCTTCGCCCTTGACTGAGCCGGTTGGCGTCCCAGGTAAGGCACTTGAAGCTCCTGTTTTCCCTCCTGTTATTAAAACTGATTTGAAAGTTATTTGCTCTAATACTGAGAATTCGATGAATGTATCTGTTTACTCTCATAGTAATGATGTAATTGCTGATGCTGTTCACCAAAGTCTACACGAACCCAACTCAACTCAATTAACACATAGCCCTACATTTTGTGTGAACTTAAATCACATCGGCATATCCTTTAAAACTCTTGAAAAGAAACAAAATGAGTTAATTAGAAGAACCCCTTTTACAACTTCTCCCATACCCATATCATCTGACCAGGGTGGGAAAAGTCTTCCACCTCCTCAAATGATCGCCTTGGCCCCCATTGTGCAAGAGCCCGAGCACCTGCAACCACCTTCAAGTGTGAATTTTGCCCCCGCTGAGAACTTAAGAATAACAATGATTGACAGAATCCATTCTGACCCATTTTCCAATCAGAGCCACTTTATTAACTGTGTTTCAGTGCATTCCAGCCCTATGTCACATCAACTCTGATGTTATTCAGCGAGTCTCTTACCCTAAACCAGCATACCAAGACATTGTCGAGATTGAAACATCTTCACTAATAATTAAGAATTACATCTGGCAACAGAGACACCTTCTACACGAAAAGGACTAGCACTAGAAATAGTAATTCAACCAAAGCCGATTCAATCAGTCCCGCCCATGGCTCCGAATTCCTAGACAAGGGCGGACAAAAGCGCTGATAACAGCAACAAAGTGGGGTCGAACTCCTGCTGCAACTTAACCAGACACCAGCAACCACGTTCCTTCCACCAATTTCCAAATGGACATGGTTATCAGTCACCACTTCTAAAACTGAGAACAATCATTAGCTACTGGGGACAACAGTACTACGCAAATGCTCAATGGCTTTGTGGAACACACAAGGGTTCTCCCATTTATTGAACATAAAAAATACTTAATTAATTAACCATGAAGTAGTTTTACTACAGGAAACCTGGATGACCTCAGCCCCCGTGTGGCCGGATCAACAGGTACTTGTTGTTCCCGCCTCAGAACCGGCTAAGGGAAGACCGGCTGCTGGTTTATTAATTGCGACTCGTCTTGACTCACAATTATACATGGAAGCTTTACCATCCACTGATCATGGCATTCAACCGGTTATAATACGAAGTAAAAAAATAAATCAGCCCTTTTTCCCTATGATAACAGTAATAAACATCTACTCGAACCCTCTGTCTTCAACCGAACCATTCTTCTTTCATAATATTGAGGAAATCCTGGACAACACCCTGTTAAACATCAACTATGCACTGACCATCATTGCGGTCGATTTCAACATGAATCTAGTCAAGCCCACCAAGGGAGGCAATAATTCTAGATCTGCCACGTGGATGTCATTGATGGATCTTAGACAATTTTCAGTTCTTAATGGTAATTCTAAATGCAATACCCCCCCTCAAGCGACCTGGTCCAGAGTGTCCTCTCATTCTGTACTTGATTACATTTTTATTTCAAGTGATGCAAATAGACTTTTCCAGGAATTTGAAGTCATACCCTCCAAGGCAAGCGATCACAATCTACTCGATGTGCACTGGCTACCCTATCTCTCTAGAACAGAAGCTTTCTTTCAAGGTCCCATTGAGCTAAACATAGCTAAGAATTGAATTAAATGGAACCTAAAATCCATTGAATTTTTACAAGCCTACAAGCCAAAGATGAATCAGCCCCCAACTCTGATCCCACGTTCTCACAACTGTTTTATAATGAGAATATACATAGCTCAAAGAGATGGAAAGATCTGTAAACCAAAGCTCTTTTATAAGCACAAACCAAATATGGAAATTGCTGATCTAAAAAGAGAGCTAAGGAAAGCATTAAGGTCTTTACCTAGAAACGCCAACTCTACCCTTAAAACCGCTTTAAAGAACAAATATAAAAATAAAATTAAACACATCTTTCATATCCAAAAACAAAATGACGCGGATACTATGTTTAAAGCCCTATTGAATAAATCTGCAACTCAGATACGGCAAACTATAAACTCCACTTCTAGAAACGCTCACAAATCTACACAGGTTAATGGCATCAATGAGGAAATGTGGAGAATATTTTATCAAAATCTACTCTTCAATGAGACCTCTCCCACAGATCCACTCCCGGAGCCACCTGATCTAACAGAATTAAAATTTGACACCTTGGACATTGTAATAATAATAAAAAAACTAAGTTCCTCTAGAGCCTTGGGCCCAGATGTGCTGTTTAATTGCATTCTCAAAGCAAATTCAGAGGCTTGGGCCGGCCTGCTGAATTCAATATTTCAAAGCATTATACAATCTAAGATCATACCTCCATCTTGGCAATTGGCCATTGTCATTCCAATCTTTAAGAAAGGCGACAGATAGGATCCATGCAATTATAGACCCATTGCGCTCTTAGACGTCCCTGGTAAGATCATAGCAAGACTTATTATACGTGATTTCACCAAATGGCTCATTCAACAAGATCTAATGGATCCACATCAGTCTGGTTTTGTCCCAGGCATCGGAAATGCATTAAATCTCTTGATTATATCGGCTATTAAGAACAATGCAACCAGAACAAATACCCGATATTTGTTGCTCTGGTGGATTTTAAACAAGCATTTGATTCGGTTTCCAGAAATATTCTATGGGACAAACTATCCAAAGCCAAATGTCTTCGCTATATCCTTTATTTAATCCAACAATTTTATGTTAATACAACAATTAAAGTAAAATTAACCAGGGATGGTGTTCTTTCAGAATCCATCAAAACAAACATGGGCTTGAAACAGGGCTGTCCATTTGCCTCTATTTTATTTAATTTTTACATTTCTGACTTTTATAAGGCTCTGTCTACCATCCCATCCTTTTGACCTCGGGTCGGTAATCAACACATTCCATACCTGCTATATGCAGATTATTTAATCCTGTTCGACAGAACACCAGTTGGTTTATCTAGAAAATTAGCAGCGTTGACCACATTCACTAAAGACAACAATTTTAGCATAAATACCAAAAAGTCCAATATATTGGTGTTTAATCCAACCAACCAAAAGCCTAAATTCAGATTCAACTGGAAATTAGCCAATAAAAACCTTGTTCTAATCACCTCGTATAAGTACCTAGGAGTTAACTTGAATGTGCATCTGCAAGAGAAACTGTATAAAGAAGAGTTAACGTTAAGAATGAGAATGAAAGCCAAGCAAGCTAAAGCCATCCACCGCAAATATGGAAGATTTTCCTTAATGCCAGTCTGTATGTTTTATTTACAAAAGGCCATTCCTATCATAACTTACGGTGGGCAGACATAGCTAATGAACAAGGAGGTAAAATGGGATATTCTTGAGGGAATTTTTGGGAAAACAATATTACCAGTACCTCAGAGCATCCCAGTAGCTCTAATTCGACACAAATTGGGTCTCATCTCCTTGCAAATTGCTGTTAAATGGTCAATGCTGGCCTTGTATAGAAAAGTGTTCCTTGCCACAGATTCAACCAAAAACCTATTCCCAGTAGTAAACAACCTTCTTACAAATGCATCTGTAAATTAATTAACCAAGTGGAAAACACAGTGCTTAAATACCCTGTTGGAAGCCTCTATATCCGTAGACCTACTTTTAGAGTCTCCTGACAAAGCTAAGCTGCAATTATATAGAAAAGACTGGATTGACACAAGGGAAACATGTATGAACTATCAAGCGTTTAAACTAGGAGCATTCCCTGAGAAGCTTTTAAATGAGGTCCCAACCTACACCCAAGCCTTTCCAGGTAGAGCGTATGCTGACACTTGTTTACGGTTTAGACTAATCCTTCTATCAACCAACTCAAAAATTGTATCCTACGATAAAGGATCCACTGTCTCCCCTTTATGTAGATTGTGATAATTAGAAACTCAACCCGAGACTATGGTACATCTAATAACTGAATGTGAGACTTTATCTAAAATAAGAGAAAATCATTTTTTAAAATATTTTAAGCACAGAATTATTTTAACGAAAGAACAGATGTGGATTGACATTTTTAATGCCTCTAGCACCAGTTTAATAATTGATATAGTGAAGTTTATTGTCAAACTTAATCTGCAAGCTGTTGATAACTAAGTCTTCACTTAAATCCGAGGTGCTTCATTTTAGTCAATTTTATATATTTTATGCCTGGATAGATCTACTGATTTTTTTTTTATGAATCTACAATAATGTACATTTTATGCAATATTTTATCTTAACATGTATGCTAAAGGAGTTGATTCAGACAGTTATGCACTGATAATGATGTGATAAAGAACAATAATGTATTTATAATTGAAAAAAATGTTTGTCAACTAAAACAATTTCTAAATTAAAAACAATATATATTGGTCATTGAGTTTTTGTAGTATCGCAGGGAGTCTTACCAACAGGATCTATATTTTGTCCCCATTCCGGCACAGATGGTTCTCAACCATCCAGGCCTGAATGGTGGAGTAAGTGGCACTTAGGGTGTTGGAGTCTTCATCATAGTTACCAGAGAGCGGGAGGAGAAGGTGTGTATCATCGGCATAGTTGGTGTATGCTATTCTGATGGAGTCCAGAGTGTCAAAGAAGGGTTTTTTGAAGATGTTATAGAACCTAGGGAATATACAGGATCCTTGTGGTACCCCACATGTGATGGGTGTAGGCAGGGCACTGGCCTTCTCAGTGAACACACCCATAACTCTCCCCTCTAGAAAGGAAGCAATCCATGATGTGGCTTCAGGGGCGAAGTTGGCCAGGGTGTTAAGGTGGCAGCACAAAATGTTGTGGTCAACCAGGTAAAATGCAGCTGACAGATCAAGGAGGAGGGCCATCTTCCCTTCATCTCTGATCTTATCCATCTGGTTCATTAAGCCCAGCAGTGCTGATTCCATGCGATGTCCTGTCCGGAAACCAGACCAGTGCATTCCCAGGATATGGTTGGTATCTAAATAGTGCTGTACTTGAAAGTATGCAGCTCTGTCTAAGATTTTCAGAAAGGAATCCCCAGTCAAGATGGACCTGTAGTTATTGGGCACTGCAGGGTCTAGAGAGGGTTTTTTTTCATTAGTGGAAGGACCTCAGCTTCTGTAAGGCTGGAGGGCACAATTGCTGTAGAGAAGGAGGCATTAATGTAGGAGGTGATAAACGGTGCTGAGACTTCAGTGCAGTCTTTAATGATGTTGACAGGACAAACATCCCCTTTCCATCTAGAAGATTTTAGGCTCTTTGAGATGGTTAGGACTTCAAGTTCAGTGATCTCTTTGAATCAGAATGGGGGACAGCGGGGCTAAGGGAAGTGGGGTGGTGGCATCGGCTGCGACCCAGGGCAGTGTGTGCAAGCTAGGTTAATTGGTGAGGCTTCTTTAGTTAAGCATGTCAATTTTCTTGAGCATAGCCATTCGAATATTGGTGCATGATGCTTCATCCTTTATCAGGGACGGAGGGGGTGGCAGGGGTTTTCGAGTTCCCTATGCATGTTGAAGATTCCTCTGGTGTCAGACATGGCATTAGCGATTCTGGCATTAAAGGCAGTGGCTTTCTCCACAGATGACAGCTTGTTTGTATAACTTGGATACCTTAGTGTACTCCAGCAGCAAGGAGATGGGGAGGGGGGTTTCAAGTCGATTCTGCAAGGAGTTTTTTGATCCAGAGTTCAAGGAGGTCTGGGGTAAATCAGGAGTTTAAGTGTCTAACAAGTTTTGCTTCGTGGGGAGCTAAAGAGGCAATGGTATTTACAGCCATGGTTCAGGTCGAGACATAAAGATCTACCAGAATATTGTGATCCTTCGGGTAGGCAGGCTTTAAGTTAGGCAAGTCTAGTAAAAGGAAGATACCTTTGCTGGTGGGCTTGCAGGAGTTATGCGCCAGTGAGGGTGATATGGGTAAGGGGATAGGCTTTGTCTTCTTGGAGTGTGGTATAGTCAATAACGTGGTAGTCAGACCAATAGAAGTCAAAAAGTTGAGGTCTGCAATCCAATCCAACAGGGAACCTTGGCATGGGTGGGGTCATTAATGCAATGTCTAAAGCCTAGTGCTTTAAGGGAGTTGGTGACTGAAGACGGCTGGAGGTCCTCTGGATCATTGAGGCCTAGGTTTAGATCACCCAGTAGATGATTTTAGATGAAGACTTAATATTGTCTCCAAGGATGTGGAGAAGACTCTCTTTGAAGTTTAAGGTTGGGCCAGGAGGGCAGTAGACCAAGTGGATTGTGATGGTTCTTGTGGGTGAAGTAGACAACTTAATGGAGAGTATTTCTCCATTCCCCTCAAGGGAGGTGTTGAACAACCTAATGGGGATGGAATCTTTCACCACAGTGGCAACCCTTCCTCCTCTAGCATTGATCATATCTTTTCAGTATATGGTATAGCCTGGATAGACACCTAGCTAGAGGGCTGGCCCAGATGGTTCATGCAACCATGTTTCAGATATGTCCAGGGCATCTGGGTTACGAGAGGTGAGGAGGTAAATGATGTCTAGTGCATCCACAGGAACTGAGCAAGCATTAATTAATGCAGTTAGAATGAGGTTATTTTACAATGGGGAAACTGGCATGTTCATTTGGCCTGGTAGGGTTAGACATGGTTGAAAATGACATAGGTGGAAAAGGATGGTTGCCTGCCGCCAGTAGTGCAGATGGCCTCATGGGGGAATATTGTGCATTTGGTGCATTTGGTACACAGCTATTACTAGTCAAAGCAAGGCAGTTTGGCAGTAGTACTGTGTGAGAGGCAACATAGGGGGAACAAAGTACATTTGGCATACAGCTATTACAGATTAGAGCAGGGCAGTTTGGCAATAATATCATATTAGAGGCATCATGGGGGAACCTAGGTAGATTTGGCACACATGCCTATTACTAGTCAAGGCAAGGCAGTCTGGCAGTGATACAGTGTGATAGGCCCTCATGGGTAGAGCAAGGTGCATTCATCAAACAACTGATTCTCAGGTGTGCTGGACAGTCCAACTGTGCTGCAATGCATGGGGTAGCATGGGTAGGACTGGGTACATTTCTTACTGAGAACACATGCATAGGACCCATATCATAAGCAATATTTTCAGCATTGAGTGTATCATAGGGGGTTACGCCCATCTGGCAATCTCCAGTATGGTGTGGAACATACACATAAGAGGGCATAGTCATTGGAATTCTACGTAAGGGAATAGCAATGCAGGCAGCCACAACTGCAGTAGTCCGGGCCTCGTGTGCAGTGCGAGCTGCATTGGAGGTGGATTTTGGCTGACATGTAAGGCTGCAGTTAGTGTTTAAGGGTGGGGTCTGGCCTGCAACCATAGCACACACAGCGGTAGTGTGTTTGGTGCGAGATCTGCAAAGGGCATCCCTTGACAATGTCAGGCAAGGGCTACAGGGCCTCTGAGCTCTGCCTTATTAGTAACAGAGATTTCTATTGCAGAGCTTCCCTGGGTAAGGGATGACGGTCAGGCCGTGTGATGGACTGGAGTGGTACCACTTCAGTGGCAGAGGTGAGATTGGCCCTTTAAGATGCAAGGACGTCAGTTTCCAGTGGGCCGGGATATACAGAGAACAATGTGCACTTATGGCGGGCATGTATACCTGGCCTGGAATGGCCATACATAGGACCCATGGTGAGATAGCAGCCATTAAGTGTGGGGATCGGTTTGTCAAAATTTTAAGCACACATATGAAATGCATATCAGGGAATTTGGTACCTCAATGCATGTCACACTACAGGGGTGTGGGCTGGGTTAATCTGTCGCATAGGACATTCAGGCTTGAGGAAACGGGGTGAGGGCGGCAAAGGGATTACCGGAGCACATGTTTGCTTTATTACATCGATGATTGCACTTAGCAGAGCACAGCTAAGTGCACTATGGCCAGGCGAGCCAGGAGCACTTTGCTTACCTGCATCTGCATGCCACGATTCTGCGGTCTCATGATTCACTGTGAAGCCGATGATGGTGGCTGTATCCTGGAAGGATTGGGGAGCATGGTCTGCAAAGTCAGAGAGGTGGCCCTTTCTGACAGGCCCATTCAGGATCAGTCCCTACCGCTGATCCTTGGAGGTGAGCCGGTTTTGCCTATAGTAAGCAGTGTTCAAACCCTCCTGAACCCCTCTGCCCCTGGTGGCGCTACTGTAAAGGTTCACACCAGGGGTAATCACAAGGCTTTCATTTGCTATTTTGAGTACATTGTCAAAACTGCCAAGAGGGATAAGGATTGTTTGACTAAATTTGGTGATCAGACATCAATAACTGACATCATTGCTTTTAAATCTGGATGGTCAATCTCCTTATGATACACTCGAAAAGGGAATATTAGAACAGATGGCATATGACAGATAATATTTTTTTTCACCCCAACTCAGGAAAATTACGATGTAGGATATGAGAGGATGTCAGATACTGTATCATCATGGAACAGTTTTCTGAATTTGCTAGGCCTGAAACTGCAATACCAAACATGGCAAATTCTTCAACCCACCCTGGCGAATGATGGTCCAGATGGCCATGGGTCATCATTGAACCCCGCATTGGAGTCCCATTGGCCCCGGGATGACTACCAGAAAGATACCACCCTTAATGTCAAAAGAGGAGCCTGGCCGTAATGAGGGAATTCTGTGACTGGCACCAAAAGATCCAGCTAGGATGGAACTTCACCTTAACTGCCTGGTTTGAGCACCTTAGGCCCACTCTTAAGACAACTGCCCACCCAATTCCAATTAAGTTCGGCTTAATTGTAAGATGAAAAAACATGTTTTCATTAAAAGCAATACAAACAATAACTTACCAAAATATATTACTTTCATCCCATTAAAATCATATACCAGAATTAAATATTATGAATTCAGATAAAAAACCTGTCATTCACAGCAATGCAGTATACTTTATCTTTATTTAAAACCATTCATCAAGTATTTCTTCACAACACAGCAGGTTAATGGATTATTGCACATTGCTAAAAACATCAGCGCTTAAGTGCCCCACAATGAACCATGAGGTGGATGTTTGTGCTGGAGAACTCCTTGAGGGCTGGATTTGGCCTAGACTTTGGAATTCCCTCTGCCCTAGTTTCAATAGATGAGGTTCCAAACACATCTATAAGGAGGGTCTTCAAGTTGAACCTCCTGATTTTTGAAAGAGCAACACACCCTAGTAATTGCATGTCAGAAGTGTGCCACTCACATCAGTCTCACAAGGTGAATAGTGTCTTCACTGACAATTTCAAATGTTAACATGTCACTAGGGAACATTTGGGTAGAGGGAAGTGTACAAACTGAACTGAATTCCCAGACCCACCTCTTTAAGGTGTCTCTCCTCCTCAACACCTAGGCCATCACGTCACCCCTCGCGCCACCTGGCTCGCTAGATGCTGCTCGCCCCTGTCCTCCTCACCCTCTGGTTCAGCTGTATCCCTCCAATGTCCCCCACTGTATCCTACACCCTGCTGTATGGTATCCTACACCCCACTGTATATCTGCTCTGTTGTTACCACTGAAAAGCACTCTAGTATGCATCTGTGATGTTGCACACCTCTGTAAATTGCTCCGTTATGTATCTCTATTGGTGTATACCTCTGTAAAGCGCTTTGTTGCTTCTCAGAGCTAGGTCTGTGCTCATTAAATACCGTAATTAAAAAAATAAGTCAAAAATCATGTTGCTGATCCTACAATGCATGCCTAAATGGCACAGCCCTTAATCCTTTGATGCCCATCTACGGGCTATGGAGGTACGGCTGGAGAAGTGGAACTTGCAGTGAGAAATGGGATCCAGAAGAGTGGAGGTGAGAGAAATACACCACCATCAATGTTTATAGGGATCACTAAGTGTTAATACAGGAGATAGTGTTTGATGTTTTCCGACAAAGTACTAGTTTTCATGGGCTTTACTTTTATCCTGTTGTGTCCTCTCCTCATGTTGCTCCATAGCGTGCCTCCAGGAACAGGTGCATATTGATGTTTGTAGGTTTTGAAGTGATGTATTCCGACTCTTCTTATCTTTGATTTTCTGTTCAAACTGGTTGAGGTTCATGAGCATGTGTTCCATGAAGTTTCAGGTCTGTTGGCTCTTCTCTTGTATTTGTTGTTCCTTGATTTTCTCAGTGTGGTCACTTTCACTCTGCACCTTTTTAACACTGCCTGTGTGTGGTATTGAAAGCACTCCTTCTGCTGGATCAGACACACAGCAACCCTCATTTTGATAGCCCTTCAGTCAGAGTGAATGAGGAAAAGATGTGTATATCTGGGGACCTCTAATTTACCAATTTGTTCAGAAGCTGAAGTTGAAACTCGAAGCTCATCCTTGAAGCCCAGCTGGAAGAAGAAGAATTGCTGTTGAATTTCCTTCAAAGAAATCTAAAAGCTGAACATTCTGTCGCAGACTTATCTGAGTGAGGGCCTGGCTAGGAGACCTCTCGGCGAGCTATGAGGGACCATCATGCAAAACCTGCTGCTCTTCATCAAGGTAAGCTGCAAGCCAGTCCCGAAAGGCTGTTGACCAGAGAAGGGGTTTGCCGGGAATCCTGAAGAGAAGCGTCGGGATATCAAGGCCATTGAAGTCCATGGCCATCGACCGGGCTTCAAGATGTTTCTGTGACTGCTGGAAGCCAGTTGTGTCGTGTCGCCCAGAAGTGGGTACACCTTGACACCATGCTGCTCGACGACCGGAGCTGCAAAAGCTCCATCTTTGCACATCTGATTAAGGGCTCCCTTGCCATCACCGTCAAATGCTTTGTGCAGCCGGAGAAAGTCGAGGTCATTGGCTACCAAGGAAGGTCTGCCAGTGTGTTTCCCACCACCAGAAGCTGACGAAGAGATCCCAAAGACACTGACAGAGTGAAGATCTGAGGTCCAGCCCATGGTCGAGTCCCGGTCGCAGAGGTTAGCCCGAGGTACGCGCTGTGGCTGCAGCACTGACAGACCGCAGGACTGCCGAACCAAATCCTGACACTCAATGCACTCTGCCGGGCCCATATCCATCACTGAGTCTTCTTTGTGGCACTGAACACTTTGCATCGTGATGGACCGCATGCCTTATTTTCCCAGGACTTCCTCAAAGGATCATTGAAGAGCACCGTAGAGATCAACGCTGCTGTCTCGATGCCAGTGTTCCACTTTTCTTTGAGGAATCTCAACGTCCTGTGGCTGCTGCTTTAAAGGGAGTACACCCTCACGGGATCCATCTACAAACCATCAAAGAATCTCTTCTATCTCAGGTACATTGGGGTGGTTGAATTTTTTTACCAGGAAACAAGACTGATTAAACATTAATGGACTGGGCTTGTTAATACTCTTTGTTACAGGTTGCCCAGGTGGGGGGATCCTCACTCAGAAATTGTCTTCCTTCCTATGATATATGCTGTTACACCTTGCTGCATGATTTGTACCATTATAACTGTAAGCAGTTGATGCATTTCAAAGGAATCTAAAGCTTAGTGTGGTACCACGTAGACATTGGGGGTAATTACGAGGTTGGAGGTAAAAAATCTGTTTTTACTGGCATGGAGCAAATACCGTGTCCGTGTAGGAAAGAGGCTGCTAAAAGTGGGCTATTACAAGTATCAACAGTACCGGCATGCCGCAAAAGTCCCGAAAAAGCCCCTTAGCGGCATCATGGAAAGCACAGACCGCACTACCGCCGCCGTCCACCCCCAAATAACGTGGCCGCCATCAATGGACACGGCATTAGCGGGCACCACTATTAGAGTTAACCGCTAATAGTGGTGCCCGCTAATAAGCGGAACCGGAAGTAGCGTCATCGCGCCGGAACGGGAAAGGGCATGGTGGCCATCTTGAAAAACACAATCCATTGTCATCCTCCCTACAAAGGACCTGGAGCCTCATTGCGACAGCAGAAATACAACATCACCGCCAGCATCATGCCAAAGGAAGTAAAAAAAGCCGCAGCCCGGCAGCGTAAAGAGCGCTTCACAGAGGACGGGCTCATAATGCTCAAAGAGACCCTCGCAGTTAATGCTGAGGTTGTCTTTGCCAACAACCTCAAGAGAGAAGCTCAGATCCAAAAAAAAGAGATCTGGCAACTTGTTGCCCAAAACGTGAGTGCAGTCGGGAACACCCGCCGCACAGTGAAGGACGTGCGCAAGAGATGGGACAACCTGCACCTCAGAGTCTGAAACATAATGTCGGCCAACCGGAGCCAGGGACTGGCTACTGGTGGCGGCCCTAGTTCCCCTATCAAACTAAGCCAGTGGGAGGAAATCTGCACCAGCACCATTGGCATTGAGGCAATTTAAGGTGTGGGGGAGATGGAACGTGGCACAACCTCATCGGCAGATGGAGGTGAGTGCCCTAAGAAAACCCTGTAATGCAAAGTACGATGATAGTCCACCAATTTGATCGTCCCATGAGGCAATGCATGGGCCATTACAGACACATGGACACGTCCCTGCCAAGATGCCGTCCTCAGCACTGACACATCCACATGCATGCAGCATGCACATGCCATACCTGACACACCCCACAAACATGTAAACGGCATTAGTTACACTGAACGCAGTCCACAACAGAAATGCATGTCACACAGCATACACCACCTCATACATGTGTGACCCTGACGGATGCCTGCATGCTCCACCCATATAGCAAGCAACCTGATTGTGAAAACTCCAATATCTATTCCCCTCTAATGTGTAGAACAGCAATAATACCAATGTATGCATGATGCTTGTAGAACCATCACGGATGCCGTCCCTCTCTCGCTCCCCCACAGGCTCAGATCCTGACAGCAAGGCCTGGACTCAGCAGCACAAGCAACAACTCCCCAGAAGAGGGGCAGGGAGGATAGCAACAGGCCTTCAACATCCAAAGGGCCAGGCAAGCCACGACTGGCACAGAAGGGGAAGGCACCAGAGGATGCCACGTCACTGGTGCGGCTAAAGGCCACTACTACAGCTACAGTCTCCGCAACATCTGTGTCACCTGCACAGGAGACAGTGGCCGATGGGGCCCTTTCAGCTGCGAACAGCTCTGTTGGGGAGGCGGCAGCCACGGCACCCCAGATGGACGAGGATGTGTAGAGCCAAGGCCAGGTGTGTGTCCCTGTGGAGGTTGACTCATCAGACATACCTGCCACACCCAGTCCCCCACCATCACCCCAGGTCACACCATTGTACTCCATCAATGACAGCACACAGGAGTGGTCTGGAGGGGAGCCAGCTCAAGGGTGCATGAGCCCCACAGAGGAGCCCCACAGAGGAGCCACACAAATTTACAAATTTGTCACATGCAGCATCCACCTCCACTGGTGTCCGGGATGGGGTGCAGCAAATGGAACATACGGTGCAGCGCAGGGGGAGCTACACAGCCCTAGTCAGGCAGTTTGTGCCAGTGCATGGAAGCCAACTTTAGTGTCAAAGATCTCCTGGGCAGTCCATGGTAGGGATATGTAGTCCCTTCTGTGCTTCAGGAGGGTATCCAGCATTTAGTTCAGCATGCGAGAAAATAAGGGTTTTGATATGCCATGCATGTGCCCCACTGTGTGCTGGTAGGTTCCTGTGGCCAGGAAGTGGAGCGCAGACACTACCTTCAGTAGAGGTGGGATGGCGGTGCGTATTTCAATCAGGCTGACAATGTTGTTGTGTATCATGTCCACAATGGTGGTGATGGTGTCCTGGTCCAGACGGTACAAGGTGTGGATCTGCTCAGGGATTAGGTTGAATGGACTGGCTCTGATGCGAGGGATTGGGGGCTGCCTGTGTGGTACCACTGGCTGCACTGGTGGGGCTTGCTGGGCCTGTCTCACCCTCCTTGTCCTCCTGCGTCTCCTCTGCGGTGCCTGTTGTTGTTGCTTGTGTAGCAATGCAAGCATGTCCTCCAGCCCCAGTATTACTACTACAAGTGGAATCATTTTGGTGTGGTGAGGAGTGTGGGTGTGCTCCTTTTGTGCTGGCCCAGACTCCATTGCCACCACCTGTGCTGATTGTCCACACCTGTGGCAGGTGGGAACACTGCACATTGCTGTTTGCGGGTGGTTCGCATTGCCGGTATTGCCGGCATCCCACTAGGCCTCATTACCGCCTTCATGATGCCGGTATTTGCATGTCCACCTGACTTGTGATGTCCTCCTGTTAGCGCCATCCCGCTATTGCCGGGGCCAAGGGCCGCATGCTTGCGCGCATGCCGGTACTTATGGGGGAGCACGCTATCAGAGGTGGCGCTAATACTGGCTTGTTGAGTCAGAATAGACCGGAGCGGTATGCGGTGCCGGTAATCCCTTACCGGCATCATTTTTTCCATTACCTTCAACCTCTTAATGACCCCCATTGTATATATTTGCCATATTAGAATTGCCAGATTATAAAGTGTGTTATTAATTGTGTATATATATCGCTGAACCTTATTGTTATACAAATAACTGTGTTAGAACATATCATAGTGTGTGGGCATTCCTTTGTGGGGGCTTGGGGACTCACTGTACTTAAGAACCAGCCTGCATCACCTCCTGAGAGCTGACGCCTTGGTTCTTCGTCCATTGCTACCACATAGAGGACCTTGGCTGGGGTGCTCTGTGCCTCTGCTCTGCCATATAGGGGGCAGAAGTACAGATACCCCCCTCCAGTATTTACAATATGAAAGGAAATAAGTGGGACATTGATAGAACCTGTGGGGAATGCTACAGTTTGGACAAAATATGTAAGGGATCAGTGGATCAGGCTGCCAGGCCTACAATTGTATTTTGTACTGTGTTTACTGTTTTTTGTTAATAGGTTGTATTAACTAGTAGTGTATGTGCTTAAAGCAGCAAATGTGCAGGTTCAGCAGCACTACCAACAAATTAGTGATCAGTGCACAAAATAAAACATTGCCTTGACATTCACAGAAAAACCAACACATCATTGGTTTATATCTGAAGAGGCTCGTTCAAAGAAGAAATTACATTTTGAGTGACAGAATCATGTTTATTCTCTGCAGAAAAAGCTATTAAAGTATGTAATTATTTATTGTGCTGACATTGTTTATTTCTACTGAACATGTTGAGTATATATTGTAGGTATAATAAGAACACAACTGTCTTAATGGGCAAGGCATATTTGCTAATGCTTGCATAACTATACAATATTTTCTATTATACTCTTTTGAAATAAATATATCAGAATGGGGGGGCGCTGTTGCGCCGAACGAAGATGGCCGCCTGATGTCAGAGCTCTGAGCCGGGAGAGTAGAAGATCCCGTCCCAGCACCCTTCCAGTGCACTTGTGCAAATCCACGCTCGCGGAGCGGACGTGTGAATCCATCCGCTATCCCCTGGCTGAGTCTGGTGCCCCGGCATTGCTGGTTGATCCTGGTGCGGCGCCCGGCATTGAATGCGGACGCCGGCACATAAACTCCCCGGCCTGCGGCTCCGGCGCCTTCGACTCGCTCACGTAACTTTGAGCGCGGCGCAGCGGGCCTCTGTGGGGGGGAGGGGCGCTGTGCTTCCTCTGTTCTCCTCTGGGATCGGGCCCTACGCGGCCACGGACAGTCTCTCCGGACCCCTCCGGCGCTTCGCCAGGCTGCTGCCACCGCGCCTTCCATCTGCGGACTTCTGAGACGCCGGGCGGCGTCGGGGCCTCCGGTCCCAGCTTTGGAGGAACACCTGTCGTCACTGTGATCCCGGTGCCGCCGCCGCATGCTTACCCTTCCTCTGCTGCCCCCCTGCTGACGCCATGCTGGCCGCTTCGAGGACCAGGTAGGGGGGAACGGGGGGGGCTCTACACTGTGACCCGCCGGCGGGTGCCTGATCTTCCCGGCGCGGCTCTCCTCTCTGGTGGGGGGCGCGGTGCTGCGGCGGCCGGCCCTGCTGGTCCACCCGTCGCCCTGCTCTGGAGGGCCTATTGAGCCGAGCCCTGGTGTTGCAGCGGCCCTTCACGGCCGATCCCTGAGGACTTCCTTGTGGCGTTGTTGGCCCCGTGAGTCTACCCGGCTGGCTCGCCCATCTCCCCTGTTTTCCTCTCCCGACTCCGCGTGGGCCGCACCGGCGGCGTGGCTGTGGGGCATAACTCAGCCCTGCCCTCCCAGCTCCCTCACGACAGCAGCCCAGGTGGCCTTTGATCTCTCTCTTACTTCATCAGTCAGAGCAACCTACCATTATCCAGCCAAGGCACCAAATGAACTCATGTATTTGCAGTGATTAAATTGTCAACAAGTTCATCTCCCCGAGGTATGTGTTGGGCATCTGCCTTAGTCAGAGAAATTAAGGCTGGACTTTTGGTGGCCGGATTGCACTGGCCCAGACTTGCACTATACCTTGGTACTTTGGAATCTCCTCACATGCTGTGCCTCCTTCTCCTCAGGGCTCGGTGAGAACATACTTGGCATCCCCCCCTACTTAGTCACGCATCACCCGCCCAGGGGATAATGGTCCCTTGCTCCTGAGCTCCCCCATATTTACGTTAATTCAGCTGTCCCTGGGGTTTGCACTAATCTAGGAGGCCCGGAACCTGGTTCAACTGCCTGCAGTGACAACGTGTATGCGGGGCTCTACAGGTTCAGCCTTATCATTCTAGCAGATGTTCTCTGCTTGTGGCTAAGGTCTTAATACAACAGTCGGTTGCTTGGGACCCTTTGACCCCCCCTGCAGTTACACACACCCGGTGGGCACACCCAAGTAAATAACCGTATTGCTGTAGGGCTGCGCCTCCCTTCTGGATAGGGACGCGGTCCTGACCCATAGGTGTCGGCCCCGATTGGGTGGACCGGTCCCAGCTCCATTTCTACATCTCCCGTTGTTACTTCCTCCCTCGCCGGGGCCCCCCCCTCCTTGCGGGTACGGACACGCGCTCCCCTGGTGGCGCTACTCGTGGTTCCGTCATCACCATGACCAAGGGGGCTGGAGCTGGTAAGAAACAAAGTTCGCTCAACATGTTTGCAAAAACTCCGTCCAAGGCTTCCCCCGATCCGCCTGAGGAGACACCCATGGTCTCGACACCCTCAACCTCGGATGACTCACAGAGGATGCTTGAGTACATGAAGGAGGGATTTACCGCACTGCACACCAAGTTGGACGACATGAGTGGTACCATCTCGTCTATTAAAGCTCATATGGAAAGAACGGACGGCCGGGTCGCCGAGGTTGAGACCAGGGTGGGTGTCGCGGAGGATGACCTGCTGTCGCTCCGGGCTGCGGTATCTACACTTACTAATCGTGTCTCAGCGGTGGAGAGGAAGAATGATGACCTGGAATCTCTCTCTAGGCGTAATAACCTGCGTATCATTGGCATTCCGGAGGATAATGTTAAAGAGCCCATGGAGGACTATGTTGAGCGTATCCTTTTAACTGTACTCGATGCCCCGCAGCTCTCCTCACACTTTGCGGTCGAAAGAGCACATCGCTCTCTCACTGCTAAGCCTAAACCGGGCGCGCCTCCCCGACCCATCATTGCCAGGATCCTAAACTTTCGGGATCGAGACGCATTGCTTCGCGCAGCCAGAGCCAAGGGTGAGCTGCGCTTTGGCCCGGCAAGAATTCATCTGTACCCCGACTTCTCGGTCACTGTTCAACAGGAGCGCAGAACCTTTCTTGCTGTAAAAAAGAGACTTCGTGACCTGGGGGTCAAATACTCCATGCTCTTTCCGGCGAAATTAAGGATTGAACACTTGAATCAGACCTTCTTCTTCACCATCCCAGAGGAGGCATCGAAATTCATTGATGAACACTTTCCCGGTTGACGATTGTTTTCGCTCCTATAGCATGGGGCACCCTGTGGTGGCCCCCCTGCACATGACGTTGTCAGTTAAGGGGTCACTACCGCCAGGTCCCCTATGATATCCATGACCTCAGGTAACTCTTGATCACCGGTTTTGCTCTCGCTGTCTCCAGTGCCCCCCCCTTGAGGGTCCATCATTTGTTTATAAACGGCTCTGTTGTGCTTGGGCGGCCTTGGCCCCCTGCGGGGCCCCCGGCACGAAGACTGTGGTACTGTCGACCACGGGCACCTGGACCTGACTGGCTGGGCCCTGGTCCCACCTTGATCACGAGGGATTGTCAGTTCGCCTCAGTCTGGCTACCAGGGACCCTTAACTGTTGCATTCACCTTGATTTGCTGTTTGATCTGTTTGCTTACACGGCACTTTAGACCTTAAGCCGTTCCGATCCTGATATTCTGTAGCCATACGGCTCCCGTGAGCCACCACTATGTTTTCTTACTTACTACTATTGCACTGTGTATTATCCTTATGCTCTCCCCGGTTCAGCATGACATCGCTAGGCCGACTTGCTGCCCCCCAGGTGTAGATGCCTAGTATTTTGTTGGTGTTGTTGTTAATGGGTTTGGGTTTCTTCCCTCGAGTTATGGGAGGGATGTGGGTGGGGGAAATGAGGGGAGGGGTAGTTATTGTTGAAAATGACTTGGCAACCACTAGGGGCACCACATGCTGTACAGCACTACATCACACACACACGGCTGGAGATCCCTCCATGTCTGGATCTACAGACTCTCTCTTTTTTGGCAACGCACTCCTGTTACTGTATCAATATTCCCAATTAAATGGCAAGTGAAGTCCTGACGTTCATGAGCTGGAACGTTCGTGGTTTGGGCAATCATAAAAAAATGCGCCAGATACAATTATACGCAGAACGCCACGGGGTCAAAATTCTCTGCTTACAAGAAACCCATGCCCGCTCCGAACAATGTGACCGGTTCGCAAAACAGTGGGGTTCCCAAAGATATTATACTAACTATTCTACCCAGAGCCGTGGCACATTCACTCTGATACACAGAAGTTTGAAATTTGTGTGCAATCACTCACATATAGACCTCCTTGGCAGATATGTCCTGCTCGTTGGCACACTACAGTGCCAAGAGGTGGCCATCCTAAACATCTACGGTCCCAACGTTGACGATCCAGACTTCTATTTACACCTAGCCTCGCTCCTGGAAGGCTTTCCCTTGATCCCGATCATATGGGGAGGAGACTTTAATACTATATTGGACGTTACCCTAGACAGATCGGGCACGCGGCCTCGCCAACTCTCCAGAGCGGCCTACACCATACTTACTATTCTTCCACGTCTGACACTGGTTGATTCTTGGCGGTTAATAAACCCTGATGCCCGAGAATACTCATTCTATTCCACAGTCCACGATTCCCACTCTAGAATAGATAGATGGCTCATCACCGACAGGTTAGTTAGGTCACTGTCTCACCAGGCTATCCTTCCCAGAACACTATCTGATCACTCACCTGTCGTCATCTCGCTAAACTGGGGTCCTGACGCCAATAGACCAAGGCAGTGGAGGTTAAGCTCCCGCACGCTCCTTGACCAGACCTTTGCGGCTGAACTCGAATCGTCCATTGAAGAGTTCTTTGAATTCAACACTGGTTCGGTGACAACTCACGCCATGCTCTGGGAATCATTCAAGGCATATACGAGGGGTGTGGCTATCTCCAAGGAAAGTGGCATTCTTAAGAGGATCCGCGCTGACATCTCCGCTAGTGAATCAACCCTTGCCGGTCTCGAGGCTCAATACGCTCTTAACCACTCTTCAAGCACTCTTTCGGCCTTGGGATCGGAACTAGATAACTTTCGTGCCCTTGCAGAGCGAGAGGTCAAATTCCTAGAGTCCCCATGTTTGGCGAGGAGATACGGCGAAGGTGAACGCCCCGGCCGTATGCTAGCCAGGCTGCTCCGTCGCGAACTCGGTGCTCCCAATATTCCGGCCATAGCAAGATCGGACGGCTCCATGGCTCTGTCCCCACAGGACATCAACCCCGAATTTCTTGCATTCTACACATCTCTATACTCCGAGGCCAATGACCCCCCCATTTCGGAAATAGATTCCTTCCTAGACTATCTCCCTCTCTCCGTTTTATCTTCCGAGGCTGGTGCCTCTCTGGAGAGACCTATCACGTCTGAGGAGATTACCGAAGCTATTGAATCACTGGCGTCTGGTAAGGCCCCTGGCCCGGATGGATTGCCCATTGAATTTTATAAGCAATACAAGTCACTATTGGTCCCGCACATGTTGTGCCTCTGGGGGGAATCTTGCGAAAAGGGTATACTCCCCCCCTCTCTTCGGGAGGCATTGATAATGGTTCTCCCCAAACCGGGCAAGCCCCCCTCCCAATGCAGCTCATACCGCCCCCTCTCGTTGATTAACAGCGATGTTAAAATTTACGCTAAACTGTTAGCCAACCGTCTAGCCCCTATTATGCCCCACATTATTCATCCTGATCAGGCACGGTTTGTCCCAGGAAGGTCCACATCCTTAAATTTAAGAAGACTCTTTAATGTGATCAGCAGGGTCAGCCCCACCACGCAGGCGGTAGCAGCCACTCTGGACATGCAGAAGGCCTTCGACTCGGTCTCTTGGAAATACTGGTGGCGGGTCCTTGTGAAATGTAAGTTTGGTCACAATTTCCGAACTTGGGTTAAGCTGCTTTACACCTCCCCTTCAGCTAGAGTCCGTACAGAGGACAGATGCTCCACCCCCTTCCAGATAGCCAGAGGGACGTGCCAGGGATGCCCTTTCTCTCCACTAATTTTTGCCGTCGCCATCGAACCATTTGCTGACATGATTTGCCAGGCACATGCCCATAGGGGATTACGCACGGCCGGTCAGGCTAACATAGTTTCTCTGTACGCAGACGATGCTCTGCTGTACATTTGTTCACCAGACATTAACCTTGCTCCTATCCTTGCGGACGTCGCCCGATTTGGTGACATATCGGGATTAAAGGTGAACTGTTCCAAATCCACACTGTTCCCGCTTACTGATTGTATGTGTCCCCCCCCGGATCTGTTGGGTTTCTCCTGGTCTCAATCTAGTTTCACATACTTGGGGGTCGAGATGTCCCGATCCATAATAAGACTGCGCGAGGACAACTACTCAAATTATCTAACGGCCCTGTCCGGTAAGACGTCTAATTGGACCAAGCTCCCCATTTCACTAGCAGGTAGGATCAGCATTCTTAAAATGGTAGTATTACCCCAACTTTTATACCGATTCACCAATCTACCCGTATGGCCAGGCGATACATTCTTTAAGTCACTACGTCACATTAAAAACACCTTCCTTTGGCACTCAGGTGCGGTTAGGCTTAAACTTTCTACGCTTACCACCCCGAAAGAATTTGGGGGTTTTGGCGCACCGGATTTCTTGAGGTATTGGGTGGTGGCTCAATCACAATTCGCCTCCCATTGGTTTAATACCACCGATCCCCCCCCCGCATGTCCGACTCGAGAAGCTATCTGCTGCTGATCGAGTGCTGGGTTCCCTCATTCTTAAGCCTATACCAGCTGACTCCGACTCGACAGATCCTGTGACATGCACCTCCCTAGCTCTTACTAAACTTTGGGCCCTGGTTACCACACCACGGCCATTCCATGGAGACCTATGCTTTGGAACTTCCTCCCGGATGTCTCACCTACCCCGCTATCCACTGTGACCCGTTGGGCTGAAGCTGGCTTCCTGTCGCTCCGCAATATATACGAACAAGGCAACTTCGTTGAGTGGGCGGACCTCCCCCCATCCCTCAAGCGCCGGCCCACTGCTTGGCTACAATTTTCCTCCCTTCGTAGGAATCTCAAATTCAGATACCCTGATTTTCCCACAATACCGCCTGATGACTCCATAGTTGCGGAACTCTGCTCTTACCTATCCTTTAGGGGTAAAGTGTCAAGACTATATGCACTGGTGCAATCTAGAGCAGTCCCGGCCTTCACTAAGCTGAAGCACAGTTGGGAAGTCGACCTCGAGATGGAGATCAGTGATGAGAGGTGGTCTCGAATGTGTGCTCGCACTCAAGATGTCTCCTATAACTCAAAATGTAAGCTTATACAGTTTAAGATCCTGCATAGATACCATCACACACCTAAGAGACTGCACCGCATGTTCCCAGATTCCCCCTCCAGTTGCCCCAGATGCGGCACGGAACAAGCAACCTACATCCATATGCTCTGGCACTGCCCACTCCTATCTCAATTCTGGATCGAGGTTTGCTCCACGCTATCAGACATGCTGGAACACCCCATTGCCCCTACCCCACTACATTGTCTCTTTCATGAATTCCCCCAGCTGGGCCGGAAATCTAGGAGGCTTGCGGGTCTCTGTATGCTGCTGGCGGTCCGCTGCATTCTGTTATGCTGGCTCCGTGCCAGACCGCCTGTGTATTCACAATGGCTTAGATCAGTTACGTGGGCTCATGACACTGAGGAAACCTGGAGTGCAATGCAACATCCGCACTGTCGGCCAATAGATGTCTGGCAAAGCTTCCGTGATTACATGGCCTCCTTGCCTTCTCCTTCATGCTCAGCTAGTGTCTCCCCCAAAAATGTATAATGATGTGTTTAACATGTTCATCTGTACGTCTGATTGACTCAAATGCTGATATCTAGTTGGATCTATGTGTTCCCGCTCCACTTCCCCACAGTTGAACAGTCGTGTGTTGCTGTTGATGTATATTTATGTATATTTACTTTTGTTGTTTTAGCTGCCATGTGGCCGCCCTTTGCCCTGTCTTTTCAAGTGTGTTGTCAAGTCAAACAATAAAAACAAGTTTAAAAAAAAAATAAATATATCAGAATGAGGACACGCAGAGATACCACCAATCAAGCTTTCAGGCTACATTTCATGAACTCAGAGAGTATTTGGGAGCAGACAAATGATGGTAGTTGTGTATAATGGCCAAATATGTCTGTGACAAGCAGGTTGCATGCGTAAAGCTCTATGCACGCAATATACAGTTGGCTTTGCATTCTTTTCATTTTTTCAGAACAATCAGCCTAACATTACACTTTTGGTGACCCTGAACCATATTTTTTCACTAAGTCACAGGCTTAGGTTTATCAACTGTAATAGTAAATTTGTGATATATGCAATTGAATGTACTTGTATGAAAACCTACATAGGTAGTACAATAAGAAGCTTAAAAATAAGAATTTTTGAACACTTACGTGCCATAAGAAATCAAGACCTCAGATACCCATTATCATTACATTGGGCCTCATTCCGAGTCCGGCGCTAATGGAAAAACGATGGTGGTAAAGTAATTCCGCCATCCTTTTCCGCCGTGGACTATTCCGACCCTTCACACCGTAATTACCGCCGCCGTAAAGTACGACGGCGTAAATAGCGGACCAGTGTCGTGCGCCCGAGACACCACGTCGGAAATAACGCTAAGGCGTAAACCAGTGCTGATCCCAAGTAAAGCGGACACGGTAAAAACGGCCTCCACAAGGGCGCAAAGTACCTTAACGCCATGGCGTAATTACCGGCATCGCAGAGAAGGTGTTAACAACCCTGAACAGTGCCAGAAAGAGGAACAGGTGCACCCAATCAGCACAGGTGTAGTCCATAGAGTCAGGCACAGCACAAAAGGAGCACACCCACACACCACACCCCCTCCCACACCAAGATGATACCAATTCTCGCAGCATTCATGGAGCTGGAGGCCCTGCTTGCAAGGCAGCAACGACGACAACATCAACAACAGCAACCACAGCAACCACAGCCCCCACCACAGAGGATACACAGGAGGAGAAGGAGGCAGAGACAGGCCCAGCGTGCCCTACCGGTGCAGCCACCATTACCACGCCGTCAGCCCCCAATTCCACGCATCAGACCCACCCCCTTCAACCTCACACCAGAGCAGATACACACCCTGTACCGGCTTGACCGGGACACGATAATCACCATAGTGGCCCTGATACATAACGACATAGTGAGCCTAATAGAAATCAGCACTGCCATCCCCCCTCTACTAAAGGTAGTGTCTGTGCTCCACTTCCTTGCCACAGGGACCTACCAGCATACAGTGGGGCACATGCATGGCATTTCACAGCCCATATTTTCCCGGATACTCAACCAAGTGCTCGATGCCCTCCTCAAGCACAGAAGGGACTACATATGCCTCCCCCGGACTCCCCAGGAGACATATGATACCAAAGCTGCCTTCCATGCACTTGCAGGCATGCCAAATTGCATAGGTGCCATCGACTGCACCCACGTAGAATTGGTGGTTCCCCATGCCATGGAGGTGCCGTATCGCAACCGCAAGCAATATCACTCCATCAACGTCCAGATGGTGTGTAATGCCAGTAAAGCCATCACTCAATGCAATGCCCGATACCCCGGATCAACTCATGACTCCTTGGTCCTGCGCAACTCTGCACTACCACGCTACATGGAGCGACATGCTGAACGACGTACCTGGCTGCTTGGTGAGTAACCGGAATGGGCCATGGCAGTCCATTGGGGCTGTGAGTAGGCTGTCAGCATACTCCACCCGGGTGGTAAAGGGTGGGGTTAAGAGATGCATAAGGGTGGGACAGTCAACGCCATTGTACGATGTAATCAGTGAACACCTGCTGCAATGTCAGATTAGCCCAATTCTCCACCATGATTGCACGAACACTTACCTTCATTCCACTCTCATGCAGGTGATGCTGGCTACCCATTGAAGCCGTGGCTCATGACCCCGGTCTGCAACCCACAAAACAGGCACCAGGAGGACTACAATAGATCTCATACCCGTACACGGGTGGTGATAGAGCAGACCTTTGGCCTTTTGAAGGCACGATTTCGTTGCCTCAGCCGGTCAGGTGGGGCCCTCATCTACAGCCACGAGAAGGTGGCCAAGATCACCATGGCATGTGCAATGCTGCACAACATGTGCATCCATCGGAACGTGCCACTGCCCCCTGACGTGGGTCTGCTACCACCAGAGGAGGAGGAGGAGGAGGAGGAGGAGGAGGAAGGAATGGCAGGACAGCATCACGGGGCCGATGCACAGGAGGGACGTCACGTGCGACAAGCATTGATTGACCAATATTTCTGAGTCACAAGTCAGCTGAGGGGGTGAGGATGACAGGTTATTGGGCACTGGGTGTGGGGATACATGTACTACATGCACTGTGAGACATTAAAAGACACATGCACAATGATCAATGTCCACTCTGTTTTCCAGGATACACCAAACTGTGTATTTTATAATCATGTGAAAACGTGTACAAATAATCCTCCACCCTCACCCCCTCCCCCCCAACTCCCACGCACACCCTCACCCCCCTCCCCCCCAACTCCCACGCACACCCTCCCCCCCCTCCCCCCCAACTCCCACGCACACCCTCACCCCCCTCTCCCCCAACTCCCACGCACACCCTCACCCCCCTCCCCCCCAACTCCCACGCACACCCTCACCCCTCTCACCCTCCCCCCACAACAGCCCCACAATGGTCCCATCAATACTACATAGGCCACATGTGTGTGGCTTCATAGTCAATGGGCACGCCCCGAGCATGAGGAATCATTTTCGCATTGTGCGTTGTGACCTGCGGACCGGGCTGGTCTGCGTGGAGGAGCACTGGGAGGGTGGTTCCTCCTGCTGGGGCTGAGGTCTGGGGGTTGCTGCCTCCAGGGCATCAGCAATCCTGCCGAGCACCTCACAGAGCCGGTTTGTGGATGTAGTGATGACCTCGCCCAGAGCCTGCAGGTCATTGTGATGCACCAACCCTGATTCCCGGTTGTCCCGGAGAAACTCCTCAATCATGGCCGTGAGGTTCTGGGAGTGCACAGCTTCTGCGGCCAATGTGGGGGATGTGGTTGGCAGGCTCGGTATTGGGCCTGCAGGCCTCTCAGGTGTTTCGGCAGGGGAAGTGGGCTGATGTGAGACAGGTGTTACCCCTTCGCCTGTGAGACCTGGGCCATCACTCGACCCGGAGTCGCTGTGTGCAACCTGGCTGTATGATGGTGACTCAGGGCTGTAGACGTTGGTCTCCTCCACGTTGACCACGGAATAGGATGTGGGGCTGTCTGGCACACTAAGGAGGCACATGGCAGCATTCTCCCCTGACATGCTGGATTCCTCAGGGTGCAGCGTGGGGCATTATTCCGGTGGAACTGCAGCCATGTCCAGGTGCGCGGGTGGGGGTTGTGTACCCTCCATGGGGGTTGCTGGAGCAGGTGGTGTAGTATGGGCCTTATGTCTGCCAGCAGGTATGCGCTGTACCCTGCCCCTGTCCCGGGAGGTACTTGGCCGGGACCCTTCCTGCTCCTCACTTTCATGACCGCTACCTGTGGGGGGCAAGAGAGAGACAGCATGATCAATGATCTGGGGGTCATCATGACTTCAAGCCTATGGTAACACATTGGGAGAGCAGCGTCTTGGTGATATTTTGGTCGGTGAGTGAACTTGGCTTGGATGGTAAAAGCATACTGTTGGCGGGGTCAATCATGTTGGCGGAGTACTGTGGTGAGTGACATTGACCAGCTTTCTGTGTGGCATGGCCAATATGGGTGTCAGCCTTGCACCTGACATCATCCTGGGTCCCACTTGTTACGACATGGTTGCAGGAGGGGGGGGTCTACGAAGCAAACATGATGTGACTCTTTGGCCGGCCCTTTGCGGTGAATTACATTAGGGATGCATGAACTGTTTGGACTCATGACACTCACCTGCATCAGCGGATGAGGGATCACCGCAATCCATTTCGCCCACACCTTCGATGGCTTCTGTGCCCATCATCTCCGCACATGTTTCCTCCCAGGGCATCATTTTAATGGGTCAGCCTGGGCCTCCTCCTGTCTCCAGAGCCTGCTGACGGTTTGCTGACATGATGGCCCGCACCCTGAGACGGAGGTCATCCCAGCGTTTGCGGCAATGCGTTGTGCTGCGGGGAGTGTTTCCAACGGCGCTCACCCTCTGTGCGACCAACTCCCATATCTCCTTCTTTCTGAGGATGGTGGGCCTACGCATGTCGCTGCAGAATACGATATCTGCATGTTCATGCAGAGTGTCGACCAGGACCTGTAACTCATCCTGGGTGAATTTTTCTTTTCGGATGCGCGCAACGCCCTTTTTCAGAACTTTAGGCATGATGATCTTCTCTGTTGTATATTTGGTCGATCTGAGTCCTGTATGGAGTCCTGTATGTCCTGTATGGAGAGGATTGCAATGGATTGTGATTTTAAATATGGCCGCCGTGATGCTTCCCGTTCCTGTGCGATGACGTTATTTCCGTTTCCGGTATTTAACGGTGGCCGTAATTTACGGTTAGCGTAAATTACGGTCTCCGCTAATTACGGATTCCATCGAAGGCGATAGTGTTAATTACGTCTAGGTTTATGGCGGTAAGGGGTTTGACGGGACCTTTTGCGCTATGCCACAAGGGAGTTTACCGCCATGGCGGAATACTCGTGCACGCGAAGTCGGAATATGGTGGAAATAGCGCCTTCCGACCACATCGTACATGGTATTTACGCCATGGCGGTAATTACTGTTACTTACCGCCGGACTCGGAATGAGGCCCATTGTCTAATGGAACATACAGAACTCAAAGTGGAGCAATATAAAATCTATGGATTAGATAGAATTGAAGACCTGCCAAGAGGTGTTGATAAAGAAAAAATCCTGAGACAACGAGAATCAAGATGGATGGATTTGCTCTATGGACACATGTGAAACTGGTCTTAATTCAGAAAATGAATTTTGCAATTGGCTCTGAAATTGTATATAACAAAAAGTCTGTTATTTAAATTGAATTAACAGGAAGTTCAATGTTTACTAACCTTTTATTTTATTTTCTTTTAAATAACAACTGTCTACATTTTTCTCTTATTCTTTTGTAGAAATTGAAATTTAATCTGTCAAAACAACATCTAATTAGTTCTAACAAAAAATGATCCCCTAATAGCAGAAACATTGAGGAATTTAAATGCCACCTTGATAATAATCAAGCAAATTCAAAATGGCAGCCGAGGTGAACGTGAAAGCATGTTGACGTCATCACGCATGTAGAAACGCGAGCGTGATGACGACACACGCATAAATATAAGTAACAATGTGAAAATGGAGAAAAATAAGCACTCCTGTGCAGGAGATCGCGAGCGCATCCAAAATGGACGCCGCGGTGACCACGCATGCGTGATGACGTCATCACACACGCAAAATTGCGAGAGTGATGACATCACACGCAATATTAGTTTAAATAGCGCAAATTCCGAGGAAAACTAAGTGCGCCAGTGTAGAAGATTGAAAGTGACAAGCAGATCACTTCAAAAAGTGACAAGCGGATCACCACACAAAAATTAGGGTAAGCTAAGGAAAACCTTCATTCCCTCATAGGCTATAAAGTCTGCTAGCAAATAGTTAAGAAACCAATCTATCTTAACCTAACTTTAAAAAAATGTGTGCCCTTTTATTTAACTAGGGTTAATACACCAAAAGGAAATAGAAGTAAAGTCAAAGGAAGCGCCTAAAAATAAATGATTGAATTTTGACAAAGCGAAAACTACAGTATTGGTGAGTGTCATCTGTTTGGAATCTTTTTTTCACCATGATCTATTTGAAAATGTTTGATAAAATGAGTAATTTTGATCAACTTTTTGGTACAACAAGAATGCAAATTGTATGCTCTCTTTCCTTTGTAGAAAATAGAAATTGAACCTCTCCTGAAGATCCTTAGTGATAGTAACTAAGGTGAAACACGTGTAGAGAGAATAGAACTTGAGAGAATAAAACTTGAAAATTATACAGTAAAAATCAGTGAATGGAACAAAATTATGAGAAACATATGAAATATATGAAATAAATATATTTATATTTTGAAAAAGACACGTAGTGTGAAGGAAATTTATTTTGGCACTCAAGAAAATATAAAAATTGAAAAATGGAAAGTCGCAAGTGGAAATTTATTTTATTTGGAAAATGATTTAACTCTACCCAAGGCGATCTGGGCATTGATTCAACACCATAGCTGACTAATCCAAACAACATATAAGAAAGCAAAAAATCAGAATTCGCCGGGAACATAGTCCAGTGAAGGTTGCAGAGAAAGTGTTTACAGTAAGTCACAGGCTGTGCCTGTGATTATAAAACAGCTCTGAGGTATCATTTTATTGCGGACATGGAACTTTATTCTGCTGCTAAAGGTAATGTTTTCTCTTTCCAAACCCATGAGCTTCACTGAATTTTATAAGAGGAGGGGATGAGAGCGGACATTTGATATCAGGGTTAGGATGTTTATGGATTTGAGGCTGAGACAGGGGTTAAGTGGGTTGGGGCTAACTTAGGTAGAACCCCGGTATCGTCTAAAATTGCTTCTTATCCAGGGCACTGCCGGTGCCCCATCTTGGTACTTCAAGACCAATCCCTCCCGAACATCCGTCTCCCTTACATATCCGTCTCTAGCGATAACAAAGTTCAGCCCAGTCATCTCTGGATTATTGGTCTCAGGCAGGGGCATCACTGGTTGGGGGGCTGGCTGGGCTGTATCCCCGGGTATAGCCCTGGATAGAAGCTCAGGGGCTACAACCAAATGCCTAGTCCTGAGACCCGGCATTAGCATGCTTGGCAGATAAAAAGGGGGCCTAGTGGCAAACTTCATGGGACATTAAAAGTGTGGTGATGGCGAGGAAGGGCAGAGGCGGGAAACATTGCCTCAAGATAGTTTGCGTCAGAAGACTGCCCCTTTTTCACTTTGAGATAGGGCTCAGCAAGGACGTCATTTCGCCAAAATGTCTGGGGTGGCGGAAGTGACACCCCACGACCCTTGATCTCTGATGACATCACAGGAAGTGGTGTCATTTGACTTCACCTAGAAGTGATATCACAGGAAGCGATGGAACATAACTTTCATCCCTTGATAAAACAGGAAGTGGCATCACATAGCATTGTTCCTAAGAATGCTATGAAAAATATGGTTACGATATCACTATAATCCGATATGCATTTTAGACAAGAATAGATCACCATAGGTATCATTAACATGTGTGCATAGGCCCATATTACTAAATTACCGTGAATGTAAACCGACGTCCATGGCCAAATGATAATGATGTGCTATCATATAGCACTTACGCTTAAGCGCTTGATATAGAACAACTATACATTCAATATCACCCAACCTGTGCTGGTACTCATTTATCGACCTCAGAAGGAGGAAAGGCTGAGTTGAGGTGTTTAAGAACATATTAAATCAGTGACTCACCCACTGAAGTTTGCCTGAAATTAACCTTTAATGAGTCTAGCGTTATTGTACAGAATTCTAGAAAGACAAATTAGTTGGTATTCCCATTCTTTCTTATTTATGGTCACTTCTGAAAGTGTTAGACTTGTGGAAACCATGTTCTTTTTTAAAATATTTTTAAAAATAGGCCTGAACAAGAAAGCCAGCCATTCCGGAAGCAAAGAGTCACATGGCGCTGGTCACAGCTCAGGACCTTGCAGGACCTTGCATTTATTTTTTACGGTAGCAAGGGAGACCTCAGGAGTCGCAGTTGCAACCCCTGGCAACCCCTAAATGATGTCCCTGGGGCTCAGTGCTGAGCACAAGCAGATGGGCAATGATGCTGTTCCCCCTGAATGGTGAGGTAGTGTGTCTCAAAAAAGTCCTCCCAGGACCACCATTGGTCTGTGTAGCAGGCCTGTGGCTTGGCCTGCTACATGACCACACTGATAGCTGGCTTCTTAAATCTGCAGAGCCTGTCCGCAGACAACAGTGTGGGGCGGGTGTTGCAGGGCCTATGGGCTGTAACTTGAATCGTGTGGAGAAGTGGTCTCCTTCGTCCTTCTCTCGGTCAGCACGCCACTACCTTAATGTTCTCCCAGATAAACTCTAATGCACCAGGTGGGCAGATCAAAGCACTGCCACCATACTCCTTCATTCCTGCGCTCCGCCGAGCACTCTCCCAGGTGGGAGCACAGGGACCTGGAACCGCAGAGCTCAACCTCCGCAGGACACGCCTTCTTTATTACCTTTGTTCTTTTCTTTCTCAGCACGGTTTTGCGTGCGCTGGCACACGCCCGCCCCAGGCACCCCGCTGAGACACAGTCTGTGCACCCGGGCGGCAGGGCGGTCAATGGCACAGAGAGTCCCTACTCTCTCTCTTCCTTGCTCGCGGCACCTGCCACGCACAGTATCAGTGTATGCCGGGCAGGAGCCATGCGGCACAGAGAGCAGCCCCGCTCTCCAGTGGCACCGACAGTGGGAAGAGCCACCATGCGCTGGGGAAACTCCTGAGTCTGGAGCCCCTACACGGATCCACTGTGCGCTGGTGAGGCAAGCACACAGACACTCCTCACCAGTTGTTATGGGTACCGGGCGGTCCGGGTCCTGCTACAGTACACACAACACAATGAGACACGGGAGGCAGCATTAGAGTGAAAGCAACTGGCGAGCGGGAAGCCGCTTACTGTTTTTATTAACCAATTACACCTGACCACAACCATCCTGGCTAGGGACGTGCTGTGATCACTTGGGCAGAAATAATACCGTTTTTTGCCTCCAGCTTTTGATTTTGCTTTTGTCGAAGGCGGACACGTTACAATGATGCTTCCCTGTCAACACTTAATTCATCTTGTCCTGATTAGGCTGGTCCAATTGTCTTACATCTTAATTTGTTTGGTTAGGTGGTGGCTGATGACATCACGGCCAACCTGTGTATTAGATAACTTGTTATGCTACAGGTTTAATCCAGAATAAGTGGTGTAGTTACGTCCATAAATCTGTGACACACCAGGTCCTTATCGAGACCCGAATTATAATAGAACTGGCACTAGACCACCGTTTGGCATAATGTGTGTATGAATGGTATGCATGGTATGAATGTGGCAAATGTGAGTACGATAGGAATTTTTGAGGGTTATGCACTGACACCCATGAGTGACTGGAGTGCTAGTTGCTTCAAATTATGAATGTTTTGTTTTTTAATTAGGAAATACTGTCGATGAAGTTCATGAAAATAATATATGAATACATACTTAATAAAAAAGTACTATCCTTTGTGTATATCAACTTTTTCACTTATGCTTGCTAGAGGGTATTTTTTCATTTTTTTTTGTTTTGTTTTTGGTTGTTAAATATTATACCCTAGCCTTTTTGAAAGCCTTAACTTTACCTTCTTTCTTTGTTTTAGTGATCACTTGGGCAGCACCACGTGACAGTACAGTGCCTATCTTAAGTCACAGCAGTCAGCAAGACAGACAGGAATATATTGCTTTGCTGAAGCGTGGACGAGGGGCATAACAAGGAGTAGACATAAGAACAGTAAGTAGCACAACAGGAGGGCCTGCCAGGATAGACGCATGAGAACGTGAGGGCCTGGTATCTAGGATGATAGGCACGAGCAAGAAGGCAGAGGAAGGCCGACAGACAGGGAAAGTGAGGGGCTTAGGGAGAGAGACTGCAGGAGTTGCCATCTGGTTCATACCTCGACGTTGGTGGGTCCTAGTCATGTAGTTGTTAAGCAGCTCAGCGCCTTCCTGGTGTGACAGATCATGCCCTAGCTCACGGCCTCAGGCTGCTCTGACCACAGCACTGATCTGGCCACCTGATGCCTAACATATCATATTTCAATTAAATGTAATGATGTAAGTGACTAAAAGTCAGTAACACGCCCTGCATCGGGTTTAAATGATGGTAATCTCATCAATGAAGGCCATTATTTTAGCTCTCTGACCCATGGAAGCCCCACAGCAAGAGGCCCAGTGGTTGGAAGATGCTAGATGGCCTGCCAACAACTCACCACAGTTACTGCAGTATCATGTGTCTGGAAAGCATTAACAGAGCGGCACAATTGGAGGCTACCACCTGCATGTAGGGAAACACTTGCTATCTACACATCTGCCATTTTAAAGCTAATGAGCTAAAAAGATCCTACGCTTGCAAGAATCCAGATTGTTCTTTCCAATGTAAACATCCAATTTAATTCAGTAAATAAAATTGATTGCCTTGTCAAGGTAATCATCAAAGACCTTTCAGAAAGCTTAGTCAGTTGTATGCAATGCTATATCATTGCCTGTCGCATATTTGCACTGATTATGGTGAGTTTTACAGCCTACATTGATGCCAAGCCCAGTGAACGCCAATTGCAAACAGATGGAAGGTTATTGCATTTGGCGGTTTTTAAGAGTAAATGCTATGGAGTGTAGATAAAAAATCCTACCATTATCTGGTGGTTTTGGACGAGTGACTGACTGACCACGGCTGGGTTCTCTTTTTCTGTCCATGTGTACTAAGTTTCATTGCACAATGTTCACAAGGTACGTTGCTTTAAATCGTGAGTGTGCCGGTTTCACATTTCAGCATGGGCCAACTTGGATGCAAAATATACAGGTACGATTCTCAAAAGAACATATGCAGCTATTTCACTAAATGAAATTCATGGGCACACTGCAAGAGTACAAAATGAGCATTCAAAATGCCAAAAGTTTGAGCTTTTGTGTAGGCATGGGAAAGGCACTTGCGAGGCACTGCAGCAGTGGTATTCATTGTCAATTGATGGTAACAGGTGCAACATGGTGCCAGTAGCTGAGCATCTAATAGCAGTGCATGGGAAATGACTAATAATTATACACAAGCCATAACTGCTGGGTTTGCCAACAGGGACGTAATTTCACCAAAATGCCAGGGGTAGCGGAAGTGACATCACACGACCCTTGACCTCTGATGACATCACAGGAAGTGACGTCATTTGACCCCACCCCGAAGTGATATTGCGGGAAGCAATGGAACAACCCCTTTCACCCCTTGACAAAACAGGAAGTTGCATCACATAGCATTGATCCTAAGTACACTACGAAAAATATGGTTACGATATCACTACAATGTGATGTACATTTCATACAAGAATGGATTGCCATATGTATCGTTAGGATCAGTGTGTATAGGCCCATATTACCAAATTACTGTGAATGCATGGCCAAATGACAATGATGTGTTATTATATAGCGCTTAAGCGCTTTATATAGAACAAATATACACCCAATATCACCCAACCTGTGTTGGTACTCTTTTATCAACCTCAGAAGTAAGTTGAGGTGTTTATGAACAGACTAAATCAGTGACTCACCCCCTGAAGTGTGCCTGAAATAAACCTTTAATGAGTCTAGCAATTATTGTATAGCATTCCAGAAAGACACATTATTTGGTATTCCTATTCTTTCTTATTTAGAGTCAGTGCTGAAAGTGTTAGATGTGGGGCACCCCTGTTCTTTTTTGTTCTTTTTTTAAAGAGGCCTGAACAAGAAAGCCAGCCACTCCAGAAGTAAAGAGCCACATGGCCACAGCCCAGGTGCTCGCATTAAAAAAAAAAAAAAATAAATAAAAGACACTTTCTTTTCTTTTTTTTCCAAGGGTAGCAAGAGAGACCCCAGAGGTCGCAAGGGAGACCTCAGAGGTCGCATTTACGGCTTCTGGCAACCCCTAAATGTCGTCCCTGTTTGCCAATGCTTGTTTTAACAGGACCTTTAGTGAAGGAGAAACATAGTGCTTATAAATCGAGTGGCTGAAGACAGACATGGTTAAGAAATGTTTGTTTCACCAGTAGAGGGTTTGCAGCTCCAAGTACGTCATCAACTCTGAGAAGACTTCTTTGAAAAACACTGGTAGGCACTTTGAGGGTGAATTTTGATGGTAAGGCTTGAAAAAAAGTGAGCTCAAAGAGTTCCCATGAGGAGGAGTTTTGGACGGGGAGTGTGTTAGGGAGAATTCTCAAAATGTGCTACTTTGCTGGATTTCTAGTATTTGATTTTTTTTACCTGGGAAGAGTGTGAGCCTTTTTTTCTCACTCTTCTATGTATTTTGATGTGTGTTTTACTTTTGTGTTCTTTGGTTATGGAGTTTTAAAACAACTCCATAGGCATCATCTTTTTCTGTGTATCACACACCACCTTCAGTGCATTGGCACAGGGGTGTCTTTCAGACTCCCCCAGGTTTAAACTCCTTCTCTGGGACTGACTACTGCCTCCCAGAGCATGTAAAGTTAAATTGACTTTACTAGTCTCTTTAAATTTACAGACCCACCACACACTATCTTCCTATAGAGTGTTGGAGGGGTTGCCTAGCTTCCCCTGAGTCAAAACACTCATGCAACAGTCAAATGTTACCCTTTCCTACTTTAAATGGCTGATGGCAGTGGTTTAGATCAAACTACCATGATTTTTCTTGACCGCAAACAACAGTAGGTAAAAATCAGTAAGCCATGTTTTTCAATATGGCGCCCAAGACCTATCTGTATAAACAGACTCCGGTTGACTTTTTTCGCTGTTTCTTTTAGGAAAGGTCCTTCTTGTGTTTGTCTCTGCACGCCAAACCAGGTTTGGTCCCTTTGTTCATTGACCTTTGGCGGGCTTCAGTGCTAAGCCCTCCTTTGGCACCAGGGTTTCTGGGGTGGACAGGATGTGAGGGAGGTGCCCGAAACTCCCTGTGATTAGTCTCCTAGGAGACCTGAATGCACTCTGGCGTGATTGACCGGCTGGCTGTCCGGCAAGGACAGCCACAGTGCTGTATGAGTGACAGCCAGGCTGGAATGAATGGGGGAAAACGGTTTAAAAGCAGGTCTCTGGGTCTTGGAAAGCAGAGTCGACCACTGGAACGAAAGAACCGAAGACGAGCTGAAGGAAGAGGACTGCTGCAACTCCTGAAAGACCGGTGAAGCCCTGCTGCAGGTCCGAATTGCCTGAAACTCCATTGACAGAGAAGCCCTTCAAGGTTAACTTCTTCCCTTAAGTTTGGTGGGAACAACCAACTTGTAAGCCGCCTGTACACCGCCCCCTCCTGGTCGAATTTTCTACAGGGTGCAGTGGAAAACCAGATATCCAGTGGGAAGGATACCAGTTTGTGGTCTTTAAGGAACTCACACCTTAAACCGACGTTTTGCCAATCTTGTGGCCTCATCCCTGGGCAGTGCAGGAACCTCCCAACGTCCTCCTTCTCTTCCCCACGACTGAAGCTCAGGAACAGCGAGATCTGCTCGAACTGCCAGAAACAACTGCATCAGCTACAGCTCTTCACTTTAAAGGTACTGTGCAAACGCGGTCCAGAAATCTTTTCGGCCACTGCGACAGTTTGTGGAACTTTTCCAACTTCGAAGGCTTGTCCTTCCCTAAACATTTGGCTAACTTTTCGCCTAGCCAAATTTTTCTAAACTCTGTGGCAAAGACTAACAGGCCGATTCATGGAATAATTAGCGCGGCGCAAGTGGGCAAAAACGTGCGAATCGCAGTGGAATAGCAAAAATCGCAGTGCAAGTGCGAAAATCGCACCAAAAGCAGCGCACATCGATTCATGGAAGGGCGTGCGCGAGAAAACCAGCGGATGTGCGATAAAAAAGTGCGCGGCGCACGTTGGCGCACAGGCCATCTAACAGCGTGCGCCAGGTCACAGCGAAAATCGCACAGGCCACAGCGAAATTCGCACATAGCGCGGCGCACTCAACAAAGGTAGGCGGAACATGGGCGTAACACTCGGAATGGGGAACAACTTGCCAAAACGTGGGCGTCACGGGGGAAGTACAGGGCACAAGTGCGCGGAACGCCCACACGCTCGCCTACAACACGTATTCATGGAATAGAATAGAGCAAAAAAGCGCACGCTCAAACCAGCGCACAGGCACAAACACGACCGCCACAAGAAAGCAGGCGGTAGCGTCTCTGCGGCTGTAAGAAATGTGCGCCAAAAGGTGCGCCAACAAACAGCACCTATATACTGCCATGATGAATGTCCTATACTGTGGCCCTCCAGGACAAATGACGTGCAAAGGGATACCCACAAACACGGACACCCGCTGACAAAAAATATGTGTGCGTGTATACTGGGGTGCGCGGGAAGTCTCACACGCAATTTGGCCGGGTACGTGGATTTCAGGGGTGCGCGGGAAGTTCCACACGCGATTTCAGCAAGGTATGTGTATTTCAGGGGTGCGCGGGAAGTCCCACACGCGATTTCAGCAGGGTACATGTATTTCAGGGGTGCGCGGGAAGTTCCACACATGATTGGCCCAGTGCGAGCAGGGTACGTGTATTTCAGGGGTGCGCGGGAAGTTCCACACACGATTGGCCCAGTGCGAGCAGGGTACATGAATTTCAGGGGTGCGCGGGAAGTTCCACACACGATTGGCCCAGTGCGAGCACGGTACGTGGATTACAGGGGTGCGCGGGAAGTTCCACACGCGATTTCAGCAAGGTATGTGTATTTCAGGGGTGCGCGGGAAGTTCCACACGCGATTTCAGCAGGGTACGTGTATTTCAGGGGTGCGCGGGAAGTTCCACACGCGATTACAGCAAGGTATGTGTATTTCAGGGGTGCGCGGGAAGTTCCACACGCGATTTGAGCAGGGTACGTGTATTTCAGGGGTGCGCGGGAAGTTCCACACACGTTTGACCCAGTGCGAGCAGGGTACGTGTATTTCAGGGGTGCGCGGGAAGTTCCACACGCAATTTCAGCAAGGTATGTGTATTTCAGGGGTGCGCGGGAAGTTCCACACGCGATTTCAGCAGGGTATGTGTATTTCAGGGGTGCGCGGGAAGTTCCACACACGATTGGCCCAGTGCGAGCAGGGTACGTGTATTTCAGGGGTGCGCGGGAAGTTACACACGCGATTTCAGCAGGGTACGTGTATTTCAGGGGTGTGCGGGAAGTTCCACACACGATTGGCCCAGTGCGAGCAGGGTACGTGTATTTCAGGGGTGCGCGGGAAGTTACACACGCGATTTCAGCAAGGTATGTGTATTTCAGGGGTGCGCGGGAAGTTCCACACGCGATTTCAGCAGGGTACGTGTAGTTCAGGGGTGCGCGGGAAGTTCCACACGCGATTTCAGCAAGGTATGTGTATTTCAGGGGTGCGCGGGAAGTTCCACACGCGATTTCAGCAGGGTACGTGTATTTCAGGGGTGCGCGGGAAGTTCCACACACGATTGGCCCAGTGCGAGCAGGGTACGTGTATTTCAGGGGTGCGCGGGAAGTTACACACGCGATTTCAGCAAGGTATGTGTATTTCAGGGGTGCGCGGGAAGTTCCACACGCGATTTCAGCAGGGTACGTGTATTTCAGGGGTGCGCGGGAAGTTCCACACGCGATTTCAGCCGGGTATGTGTATTTCAGGGGTTCTGGGGAGTACCACACGTGAATTGGCCGTGTGGGCCCTCCCAGGTGTATGCTCCACAACCTCCACGGACCCTGCAGCCAGCCCACACCACGGGGGACTACCCTGCACCCCTGCCCATGTCCCGCAGGCAGCCCATTCACCATGGGCATGCCCCCCAGCCAACCCACATGTCACCTTGCACTACTGATAAACAATGCATGTCTCCCACCACCCCCACCCCCCTGCCACCATGGGCAGTCTCCACCAGGCCCCCACTCATGTCCCCCTGCACCCCCACCCCCCAGCAGTGCAGGGGCATCCTCCACCAGGCCCCCACTCATGTCTCCCACCACCCCCACCCCCTGCCACCATGGGCAGCCTCCACCAGGCCCCCACTCATGTCCCCCTGCACCCCCACCCCCCAGCAGTGCAGGGGCAGCCTCCACCAGGCCCCCACTCATGTCTACCACCACCCCCACCCCCCAGCAGTGCAGGGGCAGCCTCCACCAGGCCCCCACTCATGTCTCCCACCACCCCCACCCCCCTGCCACCATGGGCAGCCTCCACCAGGCCCCCACTCATGTCCCCCTGCACCCCCACCCCCCAGCAGTGCAGGGGCAGCCTCCACCAGGCCCCCACTCATGTCTACCACCACCCCCACCCCCCAGCAGAGCAGGGGCAGCCTCCACCAGGCCCCCACTCATGTCTACCACCACCCCCACCCCCCAGCAGTGCAGGGGCAGCCTCCACCAGGCCCCCACTCATGTCTCCCACCACCCCCACCCCCCTGCCACCATGGGCAGCCTCAACCAGGCCCCCACTCATGTCTCCCACCACCCCCACCCCCCGGCAGTGCAGGGTCACCCTCCACCAGGCCCCCACTCATGTCCCCCTGCACCCCCCAGCATCCAGGGTCACCCTCCACCAGGCCCCCACTCATGTCTCCCACCACCCCCACCCCCCTGCCACCATGGGCAGCCTCCACCAGGCCCCCACTCATGTCTACCACCACCCCCACCCCCCAGCAGTGCAGGGGCAGCCTCCACCAGGCCCCCACTCATGTCTCCCACCACCCCCACCCCCCTGCCACCATGGGCAGCCTCCACCAGGCCCCCATTCATGTCCCCCTGCACCCCCACCCCCCAGCAGTGCAGGGGCATCCTCCACCAGGCCCCCACTCATGTCTCCCACCACCCCCACCCCCCTGCCACCATGGGCAGCCTCCACCAGGCCCCCACTCATGTCTACCACCACCCCCACCACCCAGCAGTGCAGGGGCAGCCTCCACCAGGCCCCCACTCATGTCGCCTGCACCCCCACCCCCCAGCAGTGCAGGGGCAGCCTCCACCAGGCCCCCACTCATGTCTCCCACCACCCCCCCCCTGCCACCATGGGCAGCCTCCACCAGGCCCCCACTCATGTCTACCACCACCCCCACCCCCCAGCAGTGCAGGGGCAGCCTCCACCAGGCCCCCACTCATGTCCCCCTGCACCCCCACCCCCTGCCACCATGGGCAGCCTCCACCAAGCCCCCACTCATGTCCCCCTGCACCCCCACCCCCCAGCAGTGCAGGGGCATCCTCCACCAGGCCCCCACTCATGTCTCCCACCACCCCCACCCCCTGCCACCATGGGCAGCCTCCACCAGGCCCCCACTCATGTCCCCCTGCACCCCCACCCCCCAGCAGTGCAGGGGCAGCCTCCACCAGGCCCCCACTCATGTCTACCACCACCCCACCCCCCAGCAGTGCAGGGGCAGCCTCCACCAGGCCCCCACTCATGTCTACCACCACCCCCACCCCCCAGCAGTGCAGGGGCAGCCTCCACCAGGCCCCCACTCATGTCTCCCACCACCCCCACCCCCCTGCCACCATGGGCAGCCTCCACCAGGCCCCCACTCATGTCTCCCACCACCCCCACCCCCCGGCAGTGCAGGGTCACCCTCCACCAGACCCCCACTCATGTCCCTCTGCACCCCAACCCCCCAGCATCCAGGGTCACCCTCCACCAGGCCCCCACTCATGTCTCCCACCACCCCCACCCCCCTGCCACCATTGGCAGCCTCCACCAGGCCCCCACTCATGTCCCCCTGCACCCCCACCCCCCAGCAGTGCAGGGGCAGCCTCCACCAGGCCCCCACTCATGTCCCCCTGCACCCCCACCCCCCATCAGTGCAGTGGCAGCCTCCACCAGGTGCTCACAATCCCCAATCATGTGCGTAATGGACAGCCTCCACAGCCAAAAAGCCCTACCAAGTAACCCATTCACCCACATGGAAATGGAAATCACATGTTACACCCCCAATGTTCATGAAGCTAATGAACCCATGTCCGTCACACACAATGGTTGCAATTGAATGGGAAAACACACAACATGACATGCATGAAACCAATGAGATGATACCACACAGTGAAGTATGCAAACAAAATTGTATTGAAAAAAATAAAGAATGCTAAAGAAAGAAAACAAACTACAATGTGAATGAGAAAAAAAAAACATGCATGTCCGTATAAAAAACTACCAAGGGTCCATGAGCCCAACTGAACAAAGGAAACCTACTAAAAAACCTACCTAAAAATCAACTATATACAAAAAGTGGAGCAGTGTCCGTCGACTCCAAATCATAATAAGAAAGAAAGGAAACCTAAAACTAAACAACTATATACAAAGGCGGCGGGCTAGTCCAGCGGCTCACTCCGTGGTGTCCCGGGCCAGGGCATCATCGAACTCCTGTTCGATGTCCCGGAGGCGGTCCAGTTCCATGGCCCCGAGGGTCCGCAGGGACGACGCTGTGTCCTCCTCCAACCCCCTGCGGATTGCCTCGAGGCACTCGGCCCGCCTCAGGGCCCTCCGCATGGAGTTCTCCGCCCTGACCATTGTGAGCCGCGCCTCTTCCGCCTGCCGCCGCTCCGCACCTATGGCGTGGCCCAACCGCTGCCACACGGAAGACACTCTCTGTCCTGGGTCCCCCTGCCCTCCGGCCGATGCCTGCCCCTCCGATGTCGAAAGCCCCGAGCCTGCATGTCTCCCACCATGTTGCTGCTGCTGCTGCTCTGCCTCTGCCCGTGCACTGCCTCCTGCTGCCTGCACATCCTCCACCGGCTGGGGTGCACTTGTTGATGTGGCCACCCCTGCTGGACCTCCGACTCCCGACTGTGGCAGGGATGCCTCCTCCACCAGCCTGGCCGCACCGTCAGAGGCAGCTCCACAGGGCACCCAGGTGACTGATGGGTGGGAAGATGGCACAGAGGACGACTGGCGCGTAGGGGGTCCAGTTGAGGAGGGGGTTGGAGCAAGCCCCATCAGACGGAGGAATCCGGCCTGGGTGACCTGTCCCAGCAGGCTGACTTGGTCAACAAGCCATTCGAAATGACGTGCAGTCTCTCCATGAAAAGACTGCAGGTCACCTCGCATGGCCCGTTGACGAAACGCCACACCAGCCAGGACAGGCTCAACCCGGACCTGGATGGCCACGTCCGCAGGCAGAGGAAGGCCAGTTGACGTCAGCTCATCCCCTGCCTGAAAACGGGTCTGGACGTAGGCATCCCTGCTGGTGCAAGATGATGCAGTGACAGGATCGGGGACAGGATTGCACACAGGCACCTCCGCGGCCGCCTGTGCTACCTCCTGTCCCTGGTCCTGCACTGCACCACTAGCACCAGTGGGATCCCCACCTCCAGACCCCGTCTCTAGTGCTTGCGCTGCCCCCTCCTCCACCAAACCCCCCACCAACCTGGATGGCTCTGTGCCATCTTCCCCTGTTGGGCCCTGTGGGGTCCCAGCTGCCCCTTCTGCTGCCGAGGAGTCCAACTGCAACCTCCGCCTCTTGGACCTCCCCCCGGCAGCTGCGGCCTGGGACGCGGCACCGGACTCCTCACTCCCCGACGAGATGACAACACGGGAGGGGAGCCGGGCCTTGTGTCTCCGGCTGGCGGTCGGATCCCCGCCGCTGTGCTCCACAGCACCTTCTCCGCCCTCTTCATCAGTTGACGCTGCAGACAGGGAGAAACAAAACACAGGCATCAGGGCACTGTACAATGGACACATACACGCATGACAGTTGCACATGAGTGGCATTGGCAAGCCTCAGACATGTCATCACAATCCCCAACACACATGTCATTGCAACTGGCACACATAAGCCATACCACAGCCATATCGCAACTGCCACCACCATCCCTACACATACAACAGCATCAGCAGCCAAAGGGGAGCCAGACATCACATGCAACACAGGAAGTGCACCACACATGTACACACACCACCACACTTGCATACATGTCTACACCTCTGCCAAGTGTCGCACTGTTCAGACGGGCACATCTGCCAATCAGGCTTCCACATACCGCTGTCACATGCATCCATGTTGCATCACTGTTGCACCCTTGACAAATACACACACATGCACATGTACACAGTGCTCATACATGCAGCCGAAAACAACATACATGCCTGACATCACGGACATGTCTACTTACATACACATTCATCCAAACATGTGTGCACGCACAACTGCATTTGCCATGCAAGCCCACACACACAAGCACCATCCATGTCTCACACATTACAGCCCTCGCATGTGTCAGCCCCACGGCCCTGTACACCCCCACCCATACTCGACCCCATACAAACAGATGTGCAACCGGCACAATGGCGAATGATCACCACACGCACTGCTCACAATCAGGATGCATGTACACTCACCGCTCGACTCCAGACGGGTCTGCTTCTCTAGGACCTGGACGTGGAGCGCTGGGGATATGCGTTCCAGGAACCCAATCTGTTCTTCCGACAAGTGGCTCCGGCGCCCCTTAGCATCCGCTGCCTTCAAGAGGCGCCGGCCCTTGTTCAGGGTCCTGGACCTGAAGTCCTCCCAGCGCTTCCTGACATGTTGTAAGTCCCGGACTGCCACCCCCTCCGCGTTGATGGCAGTCACGATGTCAGTCCAGATCCGAGTCCGTCCTTCCTTGTCGGCGCGGGAACTTCCAAAGAGGGCATCATACTGCCCCAGGACTTGCTCCACCAGGACACAAACTTCAGTGGCACTGAAGCTGGTGCCCCTCTGCCTCTCTGGCCGGGGGTTGTCAGTGGTCACAGATGTGTATGCCCCGACATGACAACCCCAGAGGCAGGAGTGGGTGGGCAACTGGGTCCTGGGGCTGGGCTGTGGAGCGATGGAATTCCAGTCGGGAGTCTTCGGTTCCAGCAGGGGTGGTCACAGCAACAGCACCCCTGGCTGATGTGCAGGCAGCAAATCGCAGTGTACGTGTGCAGCAGGCAGTCAGGCAGCAGCAGATGGCAGGTGGGAGCGTGCTCGGGGCTCTGGGGGTCAGTAGTTCGGCCTTCTGGGCAGGAGCGTGGTCTTCCGTGTGCTTACGCGTGGCCAGCTTGGTACGGAGTGATTTGGCACGTGAAAATCCTGCACGTCAGCGTGAAAACCGAGGAAAGGCCCTTAGCGCGTACGCGCGTCAGCACGCAGACGCAAATCTATTGGACCAAAGGCCCTCAGCTCGTAAGCGCGTCTGTGACGTGACCCGCAGGGTGTTTCCCACACAGCACGTGATGACAGAGCACACGTGGAAAGACTGCACGTCAGAGTCTCATCGCGTGTAATTGGACAGCAAGTCAGAGTCTCATCGCGTGTAATTGGACAGCACGTCAGAGTCTCATCGCGTGTAATTGGACAGCACGTCAGAGTCTCATCGCGTGTAATTGGACAAAAGTGCGCGTACACGCGATTGGCTATGTACGTGTATATCAGGTGTGCGCGGACACTTACACACGCAAGTACGTCAGCGCACCTGTATCCCGGTGTGCGGGCAATTTCCACACGCTATTGGACTGTGCACTGGATTTCAGGGGTGCGCGGGTCACACGCTCGCCTACAACACGCGCAACGCATTAATTTGCGCGCTAACAAAATAACTAGCTCAGACCCAGGATGAACATACCGTTCCTAGCAGCAGTGGCCGTGGCCTACCAAAGGAGGAGGAGGAGGATAGTCAGGGCCAGACTATTCACACCCAGAACCAGCCTTTTCGGGATGCCTGATGACCAGGTGCATGGGAGGTACAGGTTTCCACCACACATCATACTGGACCTGGTGAGTGAGTGGGAGGACAACCTCACATCACCCACCCTGTGCTCCCAAGCACTCAGCCCCCTGGAGAAGGTCCTCAATGTACTGCACTTCTTAGCCACTGGATCATTTCAGCGGACAAGTGCCATTGTAGGTGGTGTATCACAGGCCACTCAGTCACGCTGCCTACACCAGGTCTTGAACATCATCACTGCACGCCCATCAGTCCGCAGGCACATATACCTGCCCAGAACCCCTGCAGAAAGGCATGCTGCCGCCCTGGATTTTTACGCTGTGGTACGATTCCCCAAAGTGCTAGGTGCCATCGACTGCACCCATGTGGCTCTACGTCCCCCCAGGGCATCTGAGCACATCTATAGGAACCGCAAGCACTGGCATTCCATCAACGTGCAGGTAGTATGTAATGCCAAGGGAATCATCACCTCAGTATATGCCAACTATCCTGGGTCAACCCACGACAGCTTCATTTACCGAATGTCCACCCTAAGCCGGGACCTAGAAGCTGGCCGGCATGGCGATACATGGCTGCTTGGTGAGTATGAATGCCACTGCACATGCATGCATGTCAGATACTGAGCAAGGTCACAACCCCACCAATGATACCAATCACCACCTCCACAGGGGACAGTGCCTACCCTCTCAGCCCCCACATGATGACGCCAATTCGGAACCCCACCACGCCACCCCAGGTAAGATATAACGCTGCCCACATTACAACCCGGGGCATAGTGGAGCGCACATTCGGAGTGCTGAAGTCACGCTTTCGCTCCCTTGACCGTTCTGGCGGGCAGCTGTTGTACGCTCCCCCAGTAGTGTGCAGGATCATAGTGGCAGCATGTGTCCTGCACAATGTTGCAACACGCCGGGGCCTGGCCGTGGACATGGTGGTGCCCCCCCATCCCCAACCACATGCACAGCCACTGCGCACGGGAGGTGAAAGGGCACGGGGGGAGGCAGCCCGTACACAGCTAGTGGCTAATTACTTCACATAGAAATCACACCCCTGTGGAGTGCACACTGCCCTGGCACATTCCATCTGACAATCAATGATGACTCAACCTGACACTGATCCTGAATGTCTGGAGAAAGAACCGTGAAAACCATATCAGCCTGAGATTGTTTACCTGGAAGTGTCACAATGTGTGCATCCCTACCCACACTGACACCACCAATGCAGTTTTGTGAAGTTACACATTCAAGCAGCTAAAATTAATACCCACTTGCAAAATGCAAGAAGAGGACAGTGCCATGTAAGCCAACCCAACCCCAGCACCGCCACACGGCACACCGTGCCATGTCATGCTATTTGCAGGTAAACAAAGTAATCCCCACAACATGACACTAGTGTCACAATGTACAGTGTCCCTATTAGAAACTTGCAACACCTGAAATGCTCACAGTAATGGCGGACCAACAACAAACTTGAGCACGTACTACCATTAACTTGACATCACTAATGTTTAATATTTGTAGTCTCACCACCTGGAAATGCCTGCACTCCCACCACTAGCAACTGTGCAGTGTTGGCGCCTGTAGAGTTGTAGGTGCACTGCTGCCAACATGGACCACATCTCCAGAGGTCCTTGTGTAGACATGAGGAAGGGACCTGCAAATTGGGAGGTAGACACAGAAGATGAGTTACACATCAATGCAACATGCAGTGTACAACACAACAGCAATATGCACTAGGAATGTATACACAGTATTGACTACAGACTGCCCACACAGCTCATGGGAGTCCAACGTCACTGTGTAATTCACTGTCACTTGGGCACACCCTTTGCAAGCCCATGGAAACGGGAAGCAGGAGGGGTGTGTGTGACTCAAACCCAAGCATCTGAACCAAATACATTACAAGCCTGCATGTGCCCAGCCACAATGCAGCGTATGCCCACAGGAACCACGGAAGCCAACAAATCGTCCCAAAGAAATTGGGAATAAAAGAAATAAAAATAAAAACAAGAATAAAAATAAAAAAAAAATAAAAATGGCCATTGAAGGGCCCGGGGGGGTTGGGGAGGCCACCCAGGAGGTCCGAGGACAGGATGCACACCAGAACCCACCTGCGTGGATCCTGGGAAAAAAAAACACCTCCATGGGCTCAGGGCCCACACGGCTACCCTATTGTGGGAGTATCACTGCTGTCGCTATTATCACCCTGTGCAGCTGCATCGGGAGGTGGTTGCACTATGGGAGGCAGCCCATGCAAGGCCCTAGTCTGCTCCTCCATGGCTGCAAGCATGCGGGTGTGGTAGGTCTGGTTCTGGAGGATGAGTGTGCGGAGGTCCCCATGCAACAACTCACGGGATGCCCGGACCTCCGCCCTCGTTGCCTGCATCTCAGCTGAGAGCGTACGGCTGACGCTCCAGCTGCTGTTCTGTCCTTTGGTGTGTAGAAGCCTCAAGCTCAACAAGAGTCGTCCTGAGGTGAAGGAGCTCCTGCCTCAGGGCTTCCCTGTGGCCCTGGGACTCAATAGAGATGGCCTCCTGCAGAGTCGCCAGTGCCGCCCGCCTGTCCCTGTTGGACCCCAACATGTCCTCCCTGTGTGACTGGCAGATGGAGTCAGTTGCCTGCTCTAGTCGCTCCATCAGCCTTTCAGGGGGGACAATGGAAGTGGCCACCCTATCCATGGCCTGAGCCATCATCTCGGATGATGCTGCCTGTTGGGTTGCCATACCATAAATGGATTGCTCCCATGCAGTATTGCCAGGTGGCGTACGGCCACCATGTCGGCGGGCACCACACCTGTCTGGGGCAAGGCGAACTGCGCCTTGCTGTGCCGGCACTGCCTGAGGCTGCAGGACTGCATTCCCCCTCTGATCTGCTGGCCCAGGAACAGGATCAGATGTCACGGAGTGTGACCCTGCATCCGTAACCACCAAAGGCGTAGCTGCCAACACTGACATCCCCATTGAGGGTTCTGACCCTGGTGCAGGTGGGTGAGACAGAACAGAATCCCTCCCTGGAACACTCACCTGCGACGGCACGTAGGTCTCATCCGAATCAACACCTGAGTACAGCTCGGGGGAGGTGCAGCCAGAGACACCCCTTGAGAGCACGACCTGCAGCACTTGTGGGTTCTCACCCACCACCACACCACGTCCCTCACTGGTGGTTGGTCGGCCCTCGGACCCCTCCTGGGTCTGCACCATCTCCACAACCCCAGCAGTATCAGGTGCGTCTTCCCCTGCAAAGACATAAAAACAAAGAAATGGAAACAGGCATTAGCACCATGGCATACAATTAGGGCTGAGAAGCAAGAGAACCAGTACTTGTTTGACACATGTCCCACATGACTAAAACCCTCCCATGCATGCACCCTCACTGCGTATGAAGGGCAGTCAAATGGCACACACTGATGACACCAAGATTGAAGATGAACACATTTTCTGCATGCTGCCTGGCAGTGGCATCACACATTGGCCTGTGATTGGCAGGTGAAACACACATGCCATCACACAGATGGCATGTACCATTGCTATTGAGTGAAGATGGAGAGGAGGGCAGCACCTATTCATTCTGTCCAGTTCCCGCATGTAATAGCTTTTCTAATTCAAACAGGTCAGATTCTTCACCTGGAGCTGCCAGTCCGAAATGGTGCAATTGCACAGGGACATGTTTGAACAAATGATATCCAGGTAACAAAGTCACTCCACTTTACCATAGCCATGTCAGACATGTGACTAGAGGACTGCGACATGCCTAGTAAAAGTGGTGGAATGTAAAATATCTGACTAAATGAACAGTGGAAAATTTTGCAACAATGTTGTGGCAAGGTGACACTTCAAGGGCAACTGGCGTGCAGTTGGGCTAGATGTCTACTGTTGGCAGAAGGGATACAGCTATGGCCAAATGCAGCTGCGCAGGATGTATTGCATGAAGCACATGGCTGACCCATACGACTCAGGCGCACACACTCTCACTTGGCACACAAACAGAAGCCCTCACACACACCATGCACATGGATGACACACAGATGCATGTGCACTCACCGGACAATGCCTCGTAATCAACCAAATCTCCCACGCCTTGGATCTGTTCCTCCGTGACGTAGGTCCCAGCGACTGACTCATGTGGAGTGAGTTCCATGTCTACTACTGGAGACCCACCTCCAGTCACTAGAGTTGCGGCATGACTTGAGGCCAGCTTACTCTTTGCCCTGCGCTTTAGGTCATTCCAGCGCTTATAGCAATCATTGGCTGTGCGCCTCACGATTCCAAGGGCACTTACGATGTCCGCAACGGTCTGCCAGTGTGCCTGGCGTTGTGCAGGTGTGGTCTTGGATCCTGCAACAATGACCATCTCGTTGTCATGTGCGGACACATACTCGACAAGTGCATTCAGTTCGTCATCCATGAAGCTGGGCTTCCTGGACGGGCCGGACTGTGTAGCCGTGTCTGCGGCATCAGCCTGTGCCGGACGAGCACTCTTCCTCTTCCGCTTGGAAGGTGGTGGTGATCCTGAGTGTCCTGCGCCGCTCTGGACACTAGGGGCAGGAGCCCTGGTGGACTCTGTATCAGGAGTGTGGGATTGCACACTCAGCATGGGAGTTGGTGCAGGCATTGGCTCTAGTGTGATGGTGTCAGGGGGTATATCAGCAGCATGGACTAGGACCGACACTGTCCGGGCTGGGTGTGTGAGGGCTGGGGTGGATGGGGCCGCAGCTGCCCCTGCAGCCTCTCCGCCCTGCCTACTTGGTGCAGCAGATGACCTTGCTGCCCCAGATGCACGTGGCATGGTGACATCAACGTGCACCAGCGCACGTGTCATAGGACTGCTGACCTGGAAGTCAGCCATGGAGTCAGCCAGGTCTGGTGCCACAATGGGCTGGTCCAACAAGGGCTGAGCATGGATGGTGTCAGCCACATCAGCCTCAACGGGAGGGGGGGGATTATGGGTGCCCTTGACTGGTCCTCCACACATGGGGGGACAGGCTCACCCTGCAAGTAACGACCACGTCCCCTACCGGATCCACCACGGCCACCACTTGTGGCTCTTCCACCTTTGCCACCCTTACGGAATCCTCGCCTCCCAGCCATGGCACTGATGTTAATGTGCGTATGGGAGTGGCAGTAAAATATTGTCCTGGGCAATTGGGGGTCAAAGGGGTTGGGTACCAGATGGTAATTGTACCCTAGTGCTCTTGCAAGGCTGATTGTAACCCCTGGGGAAAGATGAGAGGTCACGCTACGCACAGGAGCCCCAAAAAAGGGAGATGACGTGCACGCAACCCCTCCTAGACCACGTGTGCAGAAAGAAAAACCTGCACTACGCTGTGGCACCCAGTAACACAAGAATGAACGTATGCGTGTCACACGCAGCCTAGAATGACCTCTGAAGGGGTAGGCTACACACGGGGCAAGCACAGATGTTAGATACGTGCGTGACTCACCGTCGACCAGGTAAAAGAGCGTGAAAAAGGAGCGCGTTTGGTTGGCAACACCCCCGCCAAAAGAAGATATGTACGCTGTCTGAGGAGACAGGACAACAGTAGAAGGGAACACTGTTTGAGGGAACAGGCCGAGGTAAACCAGTAAAAGAGAAAAAGGAGAAAAATCTGTCAGAGGTAACAGGGAATACGAACATGAAACGCCGTGAAGTAAATCGCGTGTGAACCGACAAGAAGTACAGAATTCACCCACTCGCTCTCCACGAAAAGCACGTACAAGGAAATGGAGTTCTACGCGTACCTTTTATACAGGCCCACACGTCCAGCGTCACTTACGCGGCGTCTACGCGCTAGGGCCATTTCCACCAATTACACGCTTTGTGACTTATGCGTGTACGGCCATTTCCACCAATTACACGCTTTGTCACTTCTGCGTGTACGGCCATTTCCACCAATTACACGCTTTTTCACTTCTGCGTGTACGGCCATTTCCACCAATTACACGCTTTGTCACTTCTGCGTGTAGGACCATTTACACCAATCACACGCGATGACACTCGGACGTGCAGTCTTTCCTCGTGTGCTCTGTCATCACGTGCTGTGTGGGAAACACCCGTGCGGCTCAAGTCACAGATGCGCTTACGCGCTGAGGGCCTTTGGTCCAATAGAATCGCGTATACGTGCTGACGCGCTTACGCGCTAAGGGCCTTTCTTCGGTTTTCACGCTGATGTGCAGGATTTTCACGTGCCAAATCACTCCGTACCAAGCTGGCCACGTGTAAGCACACGGAAGACCACGCTCCTGCCCAGAAGGCCGAACTACTGCCCCCCAGAGCCCCGGGCACGCTCCCACCTGCCATCTGCTGCTGCCTGACTGCCTGCTGCCCACGTGCACTGCCATTTGCTGCCTGCACATCAGCCAGGGGTGCTGTTGCTGTGACCACCCCTGCTGGAACCAAAGACTCCCGACTGGAATTCCATCGCTCCACAGCCCAGCCCCAGGACCCAGTTGCCCACCCACTCCTGCCTCTGGGGTTGTCATGTCGGGGCAAACACCATCTGTGACCACTGACAACCCCCGGCCAGAGAGGCAGAGGGGCACCAGCTTCAGTGCCACCGAAGTTGGTGTCCTGGTGGAGCAAGTCCTGGGGCAGTATGATGCCCTCTTCGGAAGTTCACGCGCCGACAAGGAAGGACGGACTCGGATCTGGACTGACATCGTGACTGCCATCAACGCGGAGGGGGTGGCAGTCCGGGACTTACAACATGTCAGGAAGCGCTGGGAGGACTTCAGGTCCAGGACCCTGAACAAGGCCCGGCGCCTCTTGAAGGCAGCGGATGCCAAGGGGCGCTGGGGCCGCTTGGTGGAAGAACAGATGGGGGTCCTGGAACGCATATCCCCAGTGCTACACGTCCAGGTCCTAGAGAAGCAGACCCGTCTGGAGTCGAGCGGTGAGTGTACATGCATCCTGATTGTGAGCAGTGCGTGTGGTGATCATTCGCCATTGTGCCGGTTGCACATCTGTTTGTATGGGGTCAAGTATGGGTGGGGGTGTACAGGGCCGTGGGGCTGACACATGCGAGGGCTGTAATGTGTGAGACATGGATGGTGCTTGTGTGTGTGGGCTTGCATGGCAAATGCAGTTGTGCGTGCACACATGTTTGGATGAATGTGTATGTAAGTAGACATGTCCGTGATGTCAGGCATGTATGTTGTTTTTGGCTGCATGTATGAGCACTGTGTACATGTGCATGTTTGTGTATTGGACAAGGGTGCAACAGTGATGCAACATGGATGCATGTGACAGCGGTATGTGGAAGCCTGATTGGCAGATGTGACATGGATGCCCGTCTGAACAGTGCGACACTTGGCAGAGGTGTAGACATGCATGCAAGTGTGGTGGTGTGTGTACATGTGTGGTGCACTTCCTGTGTTGCATGTGATGTCTGGCTCCCCTTTGGCTGCTGATGCTGTTGTATGTGTAGGGATGGTGGTGGCAGTTGCGATATGGCTGTGGTATGGCTCATGTGTGCCAGTTGCAATGACATGTGTGTTGGGGATTGTGATGACATGTCTGAGGTTTGCCAATGCCACTCATGTGCCACTGTCATGCGTGTATGTGTCCATTGTACAGTGCCCTGATGCCTGTGTTTTGTTTCTCCCTGTCTGCAGCGTCAACTGATGAAGAGGGCGGAGAAGGTGCTGTGGAGCACAGCGGCGGGGATCCGACCGCCAGCCGGAGACGCAAGGCCCGGCTCCCCTCCCGTGTTGTCATCTCGTCGGGGAGTGAGGAGTCCGGTGCCGCGTCCCAGGCCGCAGCTGCCGAGGGGAGGTCCAAGAGGCGGAGGTTGCAGTTGGACTCCTCGGCAGCAGAAGGGGCAGCTGGGACCCCACAGGGCCCAACGGGGGAAGATGGCACGGAGTTATCCAGGTTGGTGGGGGGTTTGGTGGAGGAGGGGGCCGTGCAAGCACCAGAGACGGGGTCTGGAGGTGGGGATTCCACTGGTGCTAGTGGTGCAGTGCAGGACCAGGGACAGGAGGCAGCACAGGCGGCCGCGGAGGTGCCTGTGTGCAATCCTGTCCCCGATCCTGTCCCTGCATCATCTTGCACCAGCAGGGATGCCTACGTCCAGACCCGTTTTCAGGCAGGGGATGAGCTGACGTCAACTGGCCTTTCTCTGCCTGCGGACGTGGCCATCCAGGTCTGGGTTGAGCCTGTCCTGGCTGGTGTAGCGTTGCGTCAACGGGCCATGCGAGGTGACCTGCAGTCTTTTCATGGAGAGACTGCACGTCATCTCGAATGGCTCGTTGACCACGTCAGCCTGCTGGGACAGGTCACCCAGGCCGGATTCCGCTGTCTGATGGGGCTTGCTCCGACCCCCTCCTCAACTGGACCCCCTACGCACCAGTCGTCCTCTGTGCCATCTTCCCACCCATCAGTCACCTGGGTGCCCTGTGGAGCTGCCTCTGACGGTGCGGCCAGGCTGGTGGAGGAGGCATCCCTGCCACAGTCGGGAGTCGGAGGTCCAGCAGGGGTGGCCACATCAACAAGTGCACCCCAGCCGGCGGAGGATGTGCAGGCAGCAGGAGGCAGTGCACGTGCGGAGGCAGAGCAGCAGCAGCAGCAACATGGTGGGAGACATGAAGGCTCGGGGCTTTCGACATCGGAGGGGCAGGCATCGGCCAGAGGGCAGGGGGACCCAGGACAGAGAGTGTCTTCCGTGTGGCAGCGGTTGGGCCACGCCATAGGTGCAGAGCGGCGGCGGGCGGAAGAGGCGCGGCTCACAATGGTCAGGGCGGAGAACTCCATGCGGAGGGCCCTGAGGCGGGCCGAGGGCCTCGAGGCAATCCGCAGGGGGTTGGAGGAGGACGCAGCGTCGTCCCTGCGGACCCTCAGGGCCATGGAACTGGACCGCCTCCGGGACATCGAACAGGAGTTCGATGATGCCCTGGCCCGGGACACCACGGAGTGAGCCGCTGGACTTGCCCGCCGCCTTTGTATATAGTTCTTTAGTTTTAGGTTTCCTTTCTTTCGTATTATGATTTGGAGTCGACGGACACTGCTCCACTTTTTGTATATAGTTGATTTTTAGGTAGGTTTTTTAGTAGGTTTCCTTTGTTCAGTTGGGCTCATGGACCCTTGTTATTTTTGTACATAGTTCTTTATTGCATGGATATTTTTTTACATTTGACTTTGGACAAAATTTTTTTCGATTTGGATTTCCAGTTTTGTGTTTTTATACGGACATGCTTCTTATTTTTTCTCATTCACATTTTAGTTTGTTTTCTTTCTTTAGCATTCTTTATTTTTTTCAATACAATTTTGTTTGCATACTTCACTGTGTGGTATCATCTCATTGGTTTCATGCATGTCATGTTGTGTGTTTTCCCATTCAATTGCAACAATTGTGTGTGACGGACATGGGTTCATTAGCTTCATGAACATTGGGGGTGTAACATGTGATTTCCATTTCCATGTGGGTGAATGGGTTACTTGGTAGGGCTTTTTGGCTGTGGAGGCTGACCATTACGCACATGATTGGGGATTGTGAGGACCTGGTGGGGGCTGCCCATGGTGGCAGGGGGGTGGGGGTGGTGGGAGACATGAGTGGGGGCCTGGTGGAGGATGCCCCTGTACTGCTGGGGGTGGGGGTGCAGGGGGACATGAGTGGGGGCCTGGTGGAGGCTGCCCATGGTGGCAGGGGGGTGGAGGTGCTGGGAGACATGAGTGTGGGCCTGGTGGAGGCTGCCCCTGCACTGCTGGTGGGTGGGGTGGTGGGAGACATGAGTGGGGGCCTGGTGGAGGATGCCCCTGCACTGCTGGGGGGTGGGGGTGCAGGGGGACATGAGTAGGGGCCTGGTGGAGGATGCCCATGGTGGCAGGGGGGTGGGGGTGGTGGGAGACATGAGTGGGGGCCTGCTGGAGGGTGACCCTGGATGCTGGGGGGTGGGGGTGCAGGGGGACATGAGTGGGGGCCTGGTGGAGGCTGCCCATGGTGGAAGGGGGGTGGGGTGATGGGAGACATGAGTGGGGGCCTGGTGGAGGGTGCCGCTGGATGCTGGGGGGTGGGGGTGCAGGGGCACATGAGTGGGGGCCTGGTGGAGGGTGACCCTGCACTGCCGGGGGGTGGGGGTGGTGGGAGACATGAGTGGGGGCCTGGTGGAAGGTGACCCTGGATGCTGGGGGGTGGGGGTGGTGGGAGACATGAGTGGGGGCCTGGTGGAGGATGCCCATGGTGGCAGGGGGGTGGGGGTGGTGGGAGACATGAGTGGGGGCCTGGTGGAGGATGCCCATGGTGGCAGGGGGGTGGGGGTGGTGGGAGACATGAGTGGCGGCCTGGTGGAGGATGCCCATGGTGGTAGGGGGGTGGGGGTGGTGGGAGACATGAGTGGGGGCCTGGTGGAGGGTGCCCCTGGATGCTGGGGGGTGGGGGTGCAGGGGGACATGAGTGGGGGCCTGGTGGAGGCTGCCCATGGTGGCAGGGGGGTGGGGGTGGTGGGAGACATGAGTGGGGACCTGGTGGAGGCTGCCCCTGCACTGCTGGGGGGTGGGGGTGGTGGGAGACATGAGTGGGGGCCTGGTGGAGGATGCCCCTGCACTGCTGGGGGGTGGGGGTGCAGGGGGACATGAGTGGGGGCCTGGTGGAGGATGCCCATGGTGGCAGGGGGGTGGGGGTGGTGGGAGACATGAGTGGGGGCCTGGTGGAGGGTGACCCTGGATGCTGGGGGGTGGGGGTGCAGGGGGACATGAGTGGGGGCCTGGTGGAGGCTGCCCATGGTGGCAGGGGGGTGGGGGTGGTGGGAGACATGAGAGGGGGCCTGGTGGAGGGTGCCCCTGGATGCTGGGGGGTGGGGTGCAGGGGGACATGAGTGGGGGCCTGGTGGATGCTGCCCATGGTGGCAGGGGGGTGGGGGTGTTGGGAGACATGAGTGGGGGCCTGGTGGAGGGTGACCCTGGATGCTGGGGGGTGGGGGTGGTGGGAGACATGAGTGGGGGCCTGGTGGAGGATGCCCATGATGGCAGGGGGGTGGGGGTGGTGGGAGACATGTGTGGGGGCCTGGTGGAGGATGCCCATGGTGGCAGGGGGGTGGGGGTGGTGGGAGACATGAGTGGGGGCCTGGTGGAGGATGCCCATGGTGGCAGGTGGGTGGGGGTGGTGGGAGACATGAGTGGGGGCCTGGTGGAGGGTGACCCTGGATGCTGGGGGGTGGGGGTGCAGGGGGACATGAGTGGGGGCCTGGTGGAGGCTGGCCATGGTGGCAGGGGGGTGGGGGTGCAGGGGGACATGAGTTGGGGCCTGGTGGAGGCTGCCCCTGCACTGCCGGGGGTGGGGGTGGTGGGAGACATGAGTGGGGGCCTGGTGTAGGGTGACCCTGGATGCTGGGGGGTGGGGGTGCAGGGGGACATGAGTGGGGGCCTGGTGGAGGCTGCCCCTGCACTGCTGGGGGGTGGGGGTGGTGGGAGACATGCATTGTTGATCAGTAGTGCAAGGTGACATGTGGGTTGGCTGGGGGGCATGCCCATGGTGAATGGGCTGCCTGCGGGACATGGGCAGGGGTGCAGGGTAGTCCCCCGTGGTGTGGGCTGCCTGCAGGGGCCGTGGAGGTTGTGGAGCGTACACCTGGGAGGACCCACACGGCCAATTCACGTGTAGTACTCCCCAGAACCCCTGAAATACACATTCCCTGCTGGTATCGCGTGTGCAACTTCCCGCGCACCCCTGAAATACATGTACCCAGCTCGCACTGAGCCAATCGCGTGTGTAACTTCCCGCGCACCCCTGAAATACACGTACCCTGCTTGCACTGGGACAATCGCATGTGCAACTTCCCGCGCACCCCTGAAATACACGTACCCTGCTCGCACTGGGACAATCGCATGTGCAACTTCCCGCGCACCCCTGAAATACACGTACCCTTCTCGCACTGGGACTATCGCGTGTGGAACTTCCCGCGCACCCCTGAAATACACGTACAATGGTCACACTGGGCCAATCGTGTGTGGAACTTCCCGTGCACCCCTGAAATACACGTACCCTGCTCGCACTGGGCCAATCGCGTGTGTAACTTCCCGCGCACCCCTGAAATACACGTACCCTGCTCGCACTGGGCCAATCGCGTGTGGAACTTCCCGCGCACCCCTGAAATACACGTACCCTGCTCGCACTGGGACAATCGCGTGTGCAACTTCCCGCGCACCCCTGAAATACACGTACCCTGCTCGCACTGGGCCAATCGCGTGTGGAACTTCCCGCACACCCCTGAAATACACGTACCCTGCTCGCACTGGGCCTATCGCGTGTGCAACTTCCCACGCACCCCTGAAATTCAAGTACCCTGCTCGCACTGGGACTATCGCGTGTGGAACTTCCCGCGCACCCCTGAAATACACGTACCCTGCTCGCACTGGGACAATCGCGTGTGCAACTTCCCGCGCACCCCTGAAATACACATACCTTGCTGAAATCGCGTGTGGAACTTGCCGCGCACCCCTGAAATTAACGTACCCTGCTGAAATCGCGTATGCAACTTCCCGCCCACCCCTGAAATACACGTACCCTGTTCGCACTGGGACAATCGCGTGTGCAACTTCCCGCACACCCCAGAAATACACGTACCCTGCTCGCACTGGGACTATCGCGTGTGGAACTTGCCGCTCACCCCTGAAATACACGTACCCTGCTGCAATCGCGTATGCAACTTCCCGCGCACCCCTGAAATACACGTTCCCCGCTTGGCGTTTGCTGTTTGGCAGCCCGGTGAACTGGTCCAGGGTTCGCGCAGCCCTTTGCGATGATTTAGCGATTTTGATGGCTTTTCCTTGCGCGAGGGCGTTCTTGGGGGCGTTACTGGCTCTGCTGCAGGGTCGCTGCGATTCTCTGCGCCACGGCTGGTTTGGGAGCCTGAAATCCATGAATACGCTGTGCGCAGAAATCGGTTTTAGCGCACGTGCCTGGCGCAGACAATCGCACGCGGACACTCTGCGCCAGCTGCTTGCGACACTTTTCTGCGAATTTCTATGAATTACCCTCTTAACCGTTTACTACCAGAACTGTGCTATCCTATACAAAGACTCTGGACCATTGACTTTGGCCTAGGCGTATGAGCTGAATTGCTGGTTGTATTTTACTGAAACCATTTGCCCTGTAGTAGTATTTGTGCTGTTGATTCTTATAACCTATTACTTTTAAAAGTAACTGAAGTGCCATTTTGCTCCCACTTCAGGGGAGCTGAACTTGGTCAGTAACTTATTGGTTGTGTATTTGTAGTATATTAGTGCGTGATATTGAGCTGCTCTTGCTAGTCTAATGTTTCCAAACTGACTGTGTAAATAAATGTATATTCTTTAACCAAGAAACCTTTAGTAAGTGTATATTTAATTCACTGTATCTGTTGGTCCTTTGTGTAACTTGTTCTACTACTCACTCAACTCTTGAGATAAGTCTGGCTGGTCAGCCACTGCTACCACATAACTGTGTAGTACAGGCTTGTACCAAAGGTAAAATTTTACTGACAGTTGTAGTCTTAATTGCATGTAGTGTTCTCAAAGGGTACTGCATGTGATTCTGCCTAACAGAGGGGCAGGAATTGAATGGGAATTGCCATACGGATTAGCATGGCCATGGGCAGTCAATGGGTGGGCAGATAACTAAACAATAACTACAAGCTGTGTGTCTCTCCTCATATGACATTTCTCCCCATATGTACTCTAATACAATAGTTTTGGCTTGTAGGTGGCACTAAAGCGCTACCACAAAATAGCCCAAAGTAAAGATGGATTAGAAAAATATGAGAAAACAGAGACAATAGCAGGAGATTCTACATGTGATAGACGAAATGGAATTACACAATTATGACTTCTCATTCACACCCACATTTCAATTAAACACAGCACATATGCATCACATTGGACAGCTCTGTTGGAAAGCACAATTGGACAGATATGTTCCTGCCCTTAATAGCTCAAACACCAATCCAAAAGACATAAAGGTGGGCATCTGCAACTAGCACAGCCTGCGTCCTGCGAGGACAGTGAGGGAATTTAAGTCCAGGTTTCCTGCGCTGTGAGAGATCTTTCAGTGCTTTGCAGAGAATGCACAATTGGCTCAGATGCACAGTGGGGCAATCTAGATTACAGGACCTTGCTGTACTTTCAATAGAGACAAGAGTGCTACAATCAGGTTCCGATGATGCTGTTGATCGTTTTGAAGGCATCTATGTACTTTTACTAGTGAAAATGATAAATGAAATATACAGTTTGTTAAATGATATTTGACATGGTCTGTTTTAATTGGTTTCTATAGGAACCCAATCCAGTACCTGTGTACAGTTCATAGTTGTTGCAAAGAATCATATTTTGCGGTTTGTTTGTGGGCCTCTCTTTCAAAACATGTCAGAAATCACTCTGTGCACAGGGACAATATTATCCACATAGATGCTAGATGTAGGTCAGACACTGTCCTTGTGCAACAAAACATTGAAAGAATACATGTTTTGCACCTGTGCAGTCTTTGCCCAGTGTCAGTATCGTGCACAATGCACAAGCAAAAGTGCAAGGTTTCTGTAGTATAGAGCTCAGATATCCATTTTTTAGAATGCAGCAGAATAAATTAGAACGTACTTCTTGTGTCCTCACCCCTCCCTATTACTTCCAAACACATTATTATACCCTGTAACATATCTGAGGCTACTGTAGTCTGCCAGACACAGACCAGACCTCTCTTCCTTGTCTAAGGACAAGGGGCTATTCTACCTTTGGAATATACCATAAAAATAAAAGCTGTATACCCCGTAGTGGAGGCAGTCGTTACAGCCACCTTCCCAGCATGGATCTTGCTTCTCTCTGCAGTCCCGCTGATCATCCTCGAGGAGCATGGACGCCTTGCTAGCATTGACAGCCGCAGAAATCCATGGCACCTAACAAATGAATGCAGCATGCTGCAGTTTTTCATCAAGGGGCCTGCTGACATTTTCCTGCAGAAATAAATATAAAATATAAATAGGTATTAGACAGGAAATAATCAATGGATCACAATTTGCTCACATATAATTAAAAGAGCTCTTGTGTCCCGAACCCTCAAACACCACAACAGCCTCATGACTTCAAACTGCCTTTACATCATCACCTTTACCACCTTACTTTAGAAAGTTCAAATGATGGCTATTGTAGATCATGAACTTGATCAGCATCCCTATCACTAAAAAAAACCGAAAACTCTTTAGCTTTATTTATGCATCAAGAAATAGACTCCCACACTCAAAATGGCCTCTCCGAGCCATCTGAAATATCACAGGTTGTCAGGCTTTTTATTGACTTCGGATTAGACTCTGCACCTCCAGTAAAGTACTTAAAAGATTCCAGGCATTGATGGATACTGGACTGAGAAGGAAAGGATAGAATGGGGAATACAGCAGTTATGCAGTTTTAGCCTACAAGTATTCATCCTGGTCTATCACAGATATCAGGTTTTATCTGATTTTGTTACTGAGGGGTGGACGCTCAGCCAATCAGGTGGCTGTAAGAGTGGGCAAGAATACAGTGTGAACCGCCTGCTCTTTCCAGCCAACCAAGGCTCTTTCCAAGCTGGTGCCATCTTGATTAAGGGGAGGGAACAGGGAGCTTCTCTCTGTTGCCTCCCCACGTCCCCACCTTCCCCCCAATAATATTAGCACCCTCCCCCCGACTTACCTGCTGGACCAGAGCTTTGTGCTTCGGCCCAGTGCTCCACAGACCCACGGCCAGGGACATGAAATTGGAAAAGGAACTAAATCCCTTTTACAATAGTGGAGCCCATCTTCTGAGAACAAAATTAACTATTTGCACTCTGGGCAAACCCTTGCGGTGCCACTAGAAATCATGTCTGAGCCATGGGGGGCATACAAGCTGGTAAATGACTGCAGGGTTGGCAGAGGCCCTAGCTTCAGTCGGGTCTGCCTAGTCTCGGGCTGACGAGTGGTTACCGGCCTTGAACCCCCCACGGCTGGGGCCTGATTGTTATATTAGCTAAGGCGGCCTGTATGTGGTGACTCTAATTCGAGAGCTGCAAAGAGATGCTGCTGCATTTCATAATGAGTGAGTGTGCAATAACAGAAACCTAGAGCAGCAATTCAGGAAGGAACACTACAGGTGATCACCCCAGCTTTCATGCCTGCTCAACGCTTTGCATCTGCTGCAAATTGACTACTTGTCATCCAGAGGATTCTTGGGACAAGGGTTTGGACGAGCTACCTGTATCCAAGGCTGGTACAAATAACTTGTTAAAAATTAAGACGAATGAAAAGTAAAGATTTAAAAAGAAAATATGTAGGAAAATCTCACGGAAAGAAATGAAAGCAAAAATAACTCAATGTTGTATTTAATTAAAAACAAAACTAAATGGAGCCAACCCAAAAATGCAATGTTTACTTTGGTTTAGAATTGTTTCAGCGGGAGGGAAAGCAATACCAGTTTCTTAGGGGATGATAGGTCCAAACACTTAAAATACATATTGTTTTATGGATGTCAGGTGCTCAACGACTTATAGAAGATTGCTTTAAAACAGTGAGCAAATTCATAAAAAATAGGTAACTTGCACATTTCCGAGTCCTGCTATAGCCCTTAAATGATATAACAACATAATCAATTTTCAAACACACACATGCACATCTTATTGCAAAGGAACATACACAATAACTGAATTAATTTCTCCAAAGATGTCGATGTGTCTTCCCTAGAAAGAAATGTGCAGAAGCAACCATAAATGACCACATTTCAGCCATTAGAAACCATGTCAGGTAAACAACTCCCAAAATATCTTATCAATTAAAACAAAATCCCAAAAGCACTACTTTTAATGACTGCCCTCCCATAATTTTAAACATTTGAAAAACCAACATTGATATAAAATCTGTAGCACGTTTGGCTAAGGAGTGAGGTGCTGAGTGTGGTGCAGTCTAACCACTCTTGGCTGACTGGTGGGCGTGGTTATCACTATTATTGTCTGACAATCGAAGTAAGTGATAACTTTCTTAGGTGGCGACTTGTACACGTCTGCCATTCTTTTTGGGTAGATTCACTGCTTTGTCTAACATAGACGGACACCATGCTGCAAGGAAAATGCATAAAGAAGAGCAAATATAATCTCAATTTAGACGGGCATGGTAAGGTAAACAACAGTAAGGCTGCAGCTTGCTCCTACGAAGCTGTGGATGACTTACTGTCCAAATCCCTGACTGTTCACTTTACACATAAGGGTCAAATTATCAACTTTTTTTAGCAGTAATATGGATGTCGGTAACACTGTAATGGTGGAAGGAGTACTAAACAGCAATAATTGCTCCAAGTAGACGGTTTTCGATAACAACTCTTTATTTTTTATTAAGCATTTAGTTATAAAAACAAACTTTTGCTTTACACTACATTACTATGCAAAGAGGTATCGTATTTGACAGCTCCCCATATATCAGCAAGTCCTCGAGGGGCAAGGGTTTCTTGCCATGGCCTAGAAGTCCCTCCCTTACACCTTTATCCCCTTTAGAGTCATCTCTTGACATTCAATCAGTTTCATCGTCAAACATAAAAAATTGAGTCTAAGGTAATTCCTTCACTTTTCTTTTCAAAGAACACCTCCAGAAAAACACCCAGTGCCCTAAGCACCATCGCGTTAGATCCACCATAAAGTGGATCCCACCATATCTCTGCATTCGGGCCCGGGAGGAACTTGGGTTTATCATAGAGCAGAAGAATTTAGGGCAAAATAGTGTCAAGTGTTGCAATGATTCCTCCTGTGCACTACAGAACCAGCACATGTTGTCCTTTACTTTTCCGTATTTAAACAGTACTTCCTTCGCCTTCAGCACATTTAGACTGAACCTCAACACCAGATCTCTGTGTTTTGGGTTAGGCGATTTTTTTTTAGATATTCCCGAATTATGTTCGGAAGGCCATCAAGTGTTTTGGATAGCATGTGGGAGCTAGTGGCAGACCGCCTTGGATCAGTTTCTGTCAAGTCTACCGCTAGTACGGCCATATTTACCCTTCTTGGGTTGTTACATAAGGTTTCCACAGTCAAGTTAAGGTTTGTCAATATTTCCATACATTTGTCCTTCCATTGGTTCAATGGCCAAAATTTCATCCCCCACTTCATTCATTTTTATAATCTGGTATTTTGGGGGACAAGAAGAAGCATTCAGTTTACGAAAGGTGGCCAGGGATCTCCAGATAATATATGTCTGTAGGGAATGCAAGCCAATTCATGCCAAATTATTGCCATTGGGATGGAGTTGGAAAGTCTTAGGATCCTCTTCAAGAATTTACTTTCCAGTTTTTCCCAGGTTTCCCAGGGCATTCCCAAACCAGCCTCTCCAGCATAGGCCACGGTTGGAACAACCCTCTGGTTGTAAAAATTGATGGTTGGTTGGAGAGAGAATTTTCCAAACTTTCTCCCAATAACCAGTCCTTGAGCTGTTAGTTGGTTTGTTTTTGTTATTAGGCTATTAGGCTGGCTATCCATGGCTTCTCACCTACATCAGAACTGATTGAAATACGGTGATCTCTTGTTGATATAATCAATCCTATTCTGTTGATTCCCAGGTTCCAGCCAAACAATGTTTTTGTCTTCAATCTCCAAAATTACTGATTTGTCGATGTTAGTTTTTATGCCATTCCACTCCACCTATTCCTGTAACGTGTTAAGTTTTCTTTGTAGGCCCACCTGCATGTTATCCATCAGAACCAGATAATCTGCTTACAATAATCACCCCTCCGTTGCTCCATTGATCTTTGGTGAACATGCTCTAGTTGGGTCCAGTACCTCTTTCATATCACTGGTTAAAACATTGTACAAGATTGCTGCCAGAGGACACCCTTGTTTCAATACCCTGAAGGTCTTCAGTTAAATTCCCAGTTTGATCCAGTCTGATCTGCAAGGAGGCCCCTGTGTGGAGTGCTTTAATTGCTGCTAAGAAGTCCTTTAGGCATCCTTTGGCTTTCAGTTTGGACCATAACCTTCCATGTGTATAAGGGCCAGGTAAAGTTTATCATTCCCTTGTAGTGCTTTCGTTTTTAGTAGACTAATCAGTAAGAGATTCAGCCCACACTCAATATTATTCACAATACGTGATTGTCTTGGATCACAGTTTCCTAATTCCATTAACCACTCTTTAAGTCTCTTTAGTAAGATCCCCGCGTAGATTTTCCCTAAAACATCCATTAGGGAAATTGGGCAGTAGTTGCAGAGTTTGCTCTGTCCCCTTTTTTGAACATCAGCACCACAACCGGCTTATTCCATGATGCAGGAATTCTAACCAGCTGGGTAATTCTTCTAAAGAGAACCAGACAGAGGTCAGTCCATAGCTCCAGGGTCCCTTTTAGCATGGCATTTTTAATGCAATTCGGGCCCGGGGCTCTTGAGGAACTTGCTTTGTAAATTATGTTTTTGATTTCCTCTGTGTCCAGCTTGATGGACCATGTTTCGTTTTGGGCTTGGGGGCCAGCGGCTTTTCTCCTCATTTTTATTAGACCATATAAGGCTTCAAAATGCTCTACCCATCCCAATTCCTGGATAGGGTTTAGCTGAACATGGCCAATGTCTTCCTCTTTATCCTTTTCCGGGGACCAAAAGTATTTTGCATTCTTTGTATTCAAGGCCATCTGCATTTGTTCGGCATCATTTTGGTAAAGCATTGCTCTGCGGGACTTCAACCAGTTCTTATATTGTTGTTTCCTTCTCTCCTTTTTTCTTTTCTTATTATTAGTGGAGCTGTTCTTAAGAATCTGAGGTCCTGTGATAGCTGGCGATTTTTGTTAATTATTTTCTCATCATAGACTTGTTTTCTCTTAAAGCACTTCTTTCCCTCCCCCTTGCACTTTTCTAAATTGAAGCAGACAGGATTCATAATCTAAGCTTTGATTTGGGGTCTTTATCCATTTCCTCACCGACTCTGTGAGGCAAGCAGCAAACCTGAACCAATCCTTAACCTATTCTGGCCATTCTCCAAAAGTAGTTTACAGTTCCATCGGTTTTCTTTCCTCTTGATTGTTGCCTTCTGGATCGATCTTAGACAAGTTGGGATTAGTTGGCTGTGGTCACTATATTTAACTGGGCGAACCTTCAGGGCGATCACCCTTTGAAATGTTGCCCCACACACGAATATAGTCCAGGGTTGCGCTAGCACTTGCTGAACTCCAGGTTTTGGCTCCCGCCGGGTCCCCCTCAACTTAACCATTTACAATGTGCAGGTCCCTTATTTCAGTTGCCTCTGTCCATTTCTGGCTTCTTGTTATCTTTTCCTTCTTTTGGCAGGGTATATCGACACCTATTTTGCTGTTAACCCCCAGGCAGTCTGTATTGAGAACCCCGCAAATAAATATCCAGGGGAATTCCAGTTAAGATGTAACATCATCAATCCATTTCATTACCTGTTGGGTGAATTACTTTCCCTCCTTGGCTTTAGGGTTCCAAAACAGATTTAAGATGACCATCATACCTTCCTTGGGATTAAATGTGTCCTGCAATTTTATTATTACAATCTGCATCAATGAAGTGGGGTGAATGACTCTCATCACCTTCCCGGCTGATTAATTATTTACCAGCATGAGCATACCCGAAGTAGGTCTACCTCTTATTCCTTTTTAGGTATCCCGTAAAGCCATCTAGAAAGGGAATTTTGTGGGCAATATAGCAAGATTGTTGTGGGCATAATACATCCAAGTTGGTTAAGCTAGGGTGTAGGGAATGGAACAAGGGACCAAACCCTCTGTTATTCCAGGACCCAAACTTCAACCAGCCGGGTCCTTCCTTCCGCTCGCTCTATTCTCTGGCTGGTGAGGCCAAAGTCCTTGCAAGCCAATCCCATGAGTTATCATTGTCAATCCTTGTTATCAAATCCTCTTTCTTTTTGGCATTTGTTTGTAATTTAGCACCAACCCTCCCATTTATTTTTATGCTGAGTGCTTCAGGACATAGGAAGGTGGTTGGCGAGGCTCTAGTTGGTTTAGAGGACACCTCCTCATCCATGGTACAAGAACTATTTTGGCTTCACCACATTTTCCTTTGAGTGCTTAGATTGTGCTCTTGGACTGCCTCTGGCATTGTGGAGCACTGTTTTAGGTCAAAGCCTAGGGCCCTAAGGTCATTTCCTGCATTCACCTAGAGGGCTACTGCCACCTGAGTGTCATATGGAGGAACACACGGTCGTTTTCATGTTCAGTAGGAAATTCCACAATCTGTATATCCTTTGGTTCAATAACCCTCATTTGTGGCACATTAAGCAGCAGACCCATTACATTAGCTCGGCTAAGTATTAATTTGTCATCTGCTTTCACTACTCTCTCTAAAATAATTTAATAGGATTAAATCCTGGCCACTTGTTTCTTTTGTTCTCTCCTCCCCTGCTACTGGACCCCCTGAAACGTCCACACCCTTGTATGGAGAGTCTCTGTCCATTGTTATACAGTGCCACTCTCTTCTTGTTCGCTCTATCATTGTTTCCATAGTGTTGGGTTGGCCCAACCGAGGCGCGATCATAAGTGCAATTCTACCCTGTTTATCTTCTAGGGTTTTGAAGCTAAGGTTTGTTTGTGGCACACTGCTCCTTGTTCTTGCATGCCATACCCCCCATAAGTGATATTAAGCACAGAGGACCTTCTGAAGCTTCCGTATCGTAGTCCTCATAAATTGGCAAATGAAGAAGTAGGTCATTTTCAGCCTCCTGGTCCCTCAGTTCTTCATCTGGTTGTAGCGATGGTCCGTTGTTATTTGGGATGTTAGGCTCCTTGATTTCCTGGGTCTTTTTTCTAGCCCCTATACCATGAGGACTTGAGGGGGTCTTGCTGGGTGCCACCTCTGACACCGTTCTAACATGTCTAAATAAATTTCTAGCACCGTCCCCTGCTGCTGGTTTGCATCTTGGGAGGTTTTTTTGTCTGTTTTTGTAAAGCAACTATTTTTTTTCCATCTCCTTTACGTTCAGCTGTTGGTTCTCTTTGGTCGTCTATTTTGAAGATTGGGTAGCGGTCAGGGTGTGCGTGGTTAAGTCCTCCGGCAACATCGTGGTCCACCACATCTTTTCAAGATGCCCCCTCCTGTGTACTCTGTCGCCTTTCCAGAGTGCTGGAAAGATGCGATTGTGCCCCTGCCAAAGGCTGGACTGGAACCTGGGAAAATAAGCTTCATGGCCCATTGCCCCCACCCTCCATGGCACCACATCTTGTTACTGGAACACTCCCCAGAGTCTATCCGATCGTCTTTCACCCAAATATCATCTTCATTTGAGTATGAGTTTTCATCAATTTGATTGTGTCTCTAAAGCAGGCCAAAAAACACTTTTTGTCTTCTCTTGCCTCTTCGATCAAATCAATTAAAGTTTTAAAAATGACACCCTGTGACTCCTTTTTTCTTGATCTCTGGCAGAGTAGAAGCACAGAGCACCCCAGTCAAGATTCTCTATGTAGTACAATGGATGAGCAATCAAGGCTTAAGCCCTCAGGCTGTGATGCAGGCTGGTTCTTAAGTACAGTGTAGTCCCCAGGCCCCTCACAAAGGAATGTCCACTCACTATGTTATGGGCTAACACAGCTCTTCATATATAAATAAGGTTCAATATATATACACAATTAATAATAACACTTTGTACTTTGGTAAATCTAATATGGCAAATATATAAAACGTCTATGTGCTAACACACTTAACTATTGACTCATCTAAAATGCACCAATTGCTGACAGTTCCAATGGCATACATATCAAATAGTACTGTTTATCAACCTCATACATAGGAAGGAAGACAAGTTAGGTGGCACGATAGCAGAATGGTTCTCTTGCTACTAAGACACAGTTCAGTGTGAGGATCCCCCCAACTGGCCAACCTGTAAATAAAGTGTATCAACAAGCCCAGTCCATATATGTTTAAAATAGTCTTGTTTTCTGATAAAATGTTGTACTACCCCAATGTACCGGAGTTTAGCAGAGTTTCTTCGATGGTTCCTCAATGGATCCCTCGAGGGTGGACTCCCTTTAAAGCAGGAACCACAGGACATCAAGATTCCTCAAACAAAATGGGGACACTGTCATCAAGACAGCAGCTTTGGTCTTTGTGGTGCTCGTTGCTGATCGATCGTGGACGTTCTGCGAAGGCAAGGCATGCGGTGCACCTCGATGACAAGAGTTTGTTGCCGCAAAGCAGATTTGATGAAGAGTGAAGGCCTGGCAGCAGGCGTCGGGGGTTGGCGCTGGCATTGGAGATCAGGACATGACCACGGCTGGCTCTCGGATCTTCATTGGTCTGTTTCTTTGTCGACTTCAGGTGGCGGGAAACCTAATGGAAGATTGTCCTCTGCTTATCAACGACCTCGATTTTCTCCAGCGGAACAAAACGGTTGATGGTGATGGCAAGGGAGTCCTTGGTATGAATGATGTTCCTGGGCAATGGAACGTTACGGCTCTGGTCGACGAGGTTACATCAGTCCTCTAAACCTCGGTCGACAGTGATGGTTGTCGATGGCCTCGATGTCCTGGTGCTTACTTAAATGTTTCTCGGTGGACCCCATCTCCGGTCCACAGATGTTTAGGACTGACTTCCAGGGTACCTTGATGAAGATCAGCTTCTGCACGATGTTCCCTCGTAGCTCAAGGAGAGGTCTCCTAAACAGGTACTCTCTTGGATCAGTCCTTGATAGACACCGCAGCTTTCGGATTCCGTCAACGGGGAGCAGCAGCAAACCTTCTTCTTCACCTAGGCTTCAAGGATAAGCAGCTTCAAGTTTCAACTTCAGCTTCTGAACAATGCTGGTGAGTGAAAGGTCCCTAGATTTACAGTTCTGGCCCACATTCACAATGCTGAGCCAAGCTCAGTCAGCCAATCAGTCAGAAGGGAATTCATGCAGGCAGGCAGGCAATCAGGCTCACAGTGCATTCAGGCCATTCACTTCCACGCAGACACCCTGTGATGCTGGAAATGCATCAGAGGGACAGGGCCTCTGAATCCTTGTCCTTTACTGCTTTTTATCGTGTGTTCTGTCATGTTTTCTTCCCCGGAGTCCATGTGGGACTCCTGGCAGTGCAGCTCTCTCTTTTGGTTTGGTGAACAGACCCATGGGATACCCTTATGGCACCCATGGGTAGGGGTACAACCCTGTGACCCTAGTGTATGTTTTTGGGCACCTGTGGGTGGCCCCAGAGCAGGGTATGGGCTGGTGGCAGCTCCATGCTGAAATTGACAGGTGCTCCGGGTGTCCTCCATTTTGGGATACCCAGGCCCTGCCATTGGGATCAGTTGATTCCTGATAGAAAACAAGATGGCCCCTGTGGCCTCTTGCTTTCTATTGCCTGTTATCTTGTTTTCCCAAAGTCCTGGGAAGCCCTGTCTCTGTCCCTTCCCCCTGACTGGCTGTTGGGTGGAAGTTCCATATATGGTGTTGTTGTGAAGGCCCAGCTAGACTGACTGGAGCCTTCCCAGTGACTGTATGTTGTGGGTACCTCCTGTGGGTGGGACCTGGGTGAATGGAGTGTGTGACCAATATACACTCCTTGTTGTGGTTGTCTGGTTTCTGGCATGAGAGACAAAGACTGAGACAGTCCTGCCCGAAACTGGCCTGAATGCAGTGTGTAGTGTTGAATGGCTGGGTACTTGTCCCAATCCACATTCCTTGTTGTGAGTGTCTGAAAGGGAGGAGTGTGGCCTGAATGCACTGTGTGCCTGATTGGCTGACTGACTGCCTGAATGCCCTTCTGTATGATTGGCTGCTGAGTGTGTGCCAGCAGTGTGGATGAGAGGCAGGATAGTATATCTGGGGACCTCTCACCACTGGTAATTGGTTCAGAAGCAGCCAGAGGTTCAGGAACCTTCAGGAACGTTCAGAAGCATCCTGGAGCTGAGTCCCCACTCTAAGAGTAACTGGAACTGCTGATCCTGGAAGAAGAAGACTTGCTGTGGCATTTGCTTCGACCGATCCGAAGGCTGTCGAAATCGTCGAAGACTGACCCGAGAGAGGACCTGGTAAGGCGCCCTCTTCCCGTGCTCCGAGGGACCATCGAGCACCGCTCCATCTTCGCCGAAGCGCCCTGGAAGACAGACCCTCGAAAGGCTGTCGACCCGAGACGGGACCGCCGAGGAGATCGAAGTGAAGCACCCGGACATCGACACCGTCGAAGTCCATTGCCGTCGACCAGGGTTCGCAGGTTTGTGTAACCGCTGGAGGCCCGTCGAAGTTGTGTTGCCCAGCCGTGGGAACCACTTGACGCCGTGCCGCCGACGACCGGAGCCGTCCGCTCCTTTGCCTAAGAACATTCAATCGAAGGACTCTCTCGACCGCATCGTCGACCGCTTATCCTGCCGGAGAAAGTCGAGGACGACCAACGCGCCGAGGAGAAACCTGCCGGTGGGTTTCCCGCCACCCGAAGACCTCAAAGACTCGAACGACTCGACGCCCTTGCTGGGCCTCCGTCTCCACAATCTTTGCGGTCCAGAACTATTGTCACCGAGGTGCCCCGCACGCCTCTGCCTTGCAGGACGCCGACGCTCCGACGCCGGCGAGCACCGCTCAGACGAAGCTGCTGCCTCATCGACGCCATTCTACCTTGTTTGTCGACGGACATTCGACGCCCCGTGCCTCCCGCTTGAAAGGGAAGGCATTCAAGAAGGGCCGTCGATTCCCCATCGCCGAACAGCGAGTTCCTCGACGTTTGTCGACGCCTCTTCAAGGAACTCGACTCCACCAGGTACATTGGGGGGTAAAAACATTATAGGAGGGAATAAGACTTGCAGAGCAATATATGGACTGGGCGTGCGCTATCTTTGTTTTACAGGTTGCCCAGGTGGGGGGATCTCCACACAGAACTGTGCCTAGTGGTAGGGGCCAGTATTCTGCCTATTGCTCAACCATCTTATTTTCTCTCCTCTTTCTATTGCTGGTTTCACTCTATTGATCTGTGTGCCATTGTTACAGTATTGTTGATGCACTTTACTAGGATCTAGTACAAAGGGTGGTACCACTTTAGAATTGTATATATGTGTCATTGTTGATTTCTCCGGAGTACAAAGTGAGTTATTATGATAAGTGTACATAACCTTGAATATTGATTATATAAAGACTGTGTTCTAACCAATACAGAGTGTGGACATTCCTTTGTGGGGGCTTGGGGACTACACTGTACTTAAGAACCAGCCTGCATCACCTCCTGAGAAGCTAGGCCTTGATTGCTCGACCATTGCTACCGTAATAGAGAATCTTGGCTGGGGTCTTCTGTGCCTCTCCTCTACCATATAGTGAGCAGAAGTACAGACACCCCCCACCGGTCGTTGAGGCCCCTCTCTCACACACCCATAACAAGGAATGTGGGTTGTGGCAACCACCCAGCCTTTCAGCACACCACACTGCATTCATGTCAGTTTCAGGCAGGACTGTCTCCTTCTTTGTGTCACACACACAGATCGCAGACACCGATAACATGAAGTGCATATTGGTCACACACTCCATTCACAAAGGTCCCACCCCAACAGTGTACCCACAACATACAGTCACTGGAAAGGCTCCAGCCAGTCTGGCCTGGACTTCCCCACAATACTATATATGGTTCTTCCACCTAACTGATAGTCAGGGGAAGGGACAGAGTCAGGGCTTCCCAGGACTTTGGGAAAACAAGGTAACCGGTAATAGAAACCTAGAGGCCACAGGGGCCATCTTTTCTCCTATCAGGAATACACGGATTCCTATGGCAGGGCTTGGGTATCCCAAAATGTAGGATTTTCAGAGCACCTCTCACATTCAGCATGGAGCTGCCACCAGCCCATACCCTGCTTGGTGGGCCACAGACAGGTGCCCAAAAACATATAGTAGGGGGTACAGTGTTATACCCACACCCATGGGTGCCATAAGGGTATCCCTAGAGTCTCTGTTCACCACAAACAAAAAGAGGAAGAATTGCACTGCCAGGAGTCCCACATGGACTCCTATGCAGAAAACAACACGGAGTACAGGACAAGGACATGGAGGCCCTGTCCCTCCAATGCATTTCCAGCATCACAGCGACCTTCCTAATTTCAGCTTTTTTCCTGATACCGGGCCGGACGCATCATATCTTCCTCTACCTCTCTGGTCAACCTTTTCTCTCCTCTTGCTTGCTTGTTGGCACTTAGTTGCAAGGTCAATGTTCCTACATCCTTACATAGCCTAGCTGGAAAGCCTGGATCTGAAGAGATGGATGCCCCTACCCTATCACATTCTGTACACGTCTTTTTCAGTCCGGCATCCAACCCGGAGCTCACCCCTCGGTTGCCCCCCTGTTTGGAGTCATTAACTGAGGTTGGTGAGGCGCCTGTTGCGTGCAAAAATGCTAATAGTTCCTCCACGTCAGTGGGTCCAAACCTTTGCTCAGTAAACGCTTCACGAGACATTGTGCCGGATCTCTTCTCCCCCGTAGAGTGTCCACTTTTAGGCAGTTGGTGTAATGTTTCCCATATGAAGTCCCTCTGGTCTGAGCCTCCCAGTAGATCTGCATCTGAAATATCTTGCCATTCTTGATCTAAGAGTGTCAGGGCATTGTTGTTTTCTTTTTTTCCTGAAGGAGGAGGGATGGAATCCCTGACTCTGAAATGCCATTTGATTTTCTTTCCATCCAATAATGATTTGCTTCCGCATTTTAATTGGGAGCCCACTGTTTTTTTTCTTGGATTAATTCAGTGCCACAGGTTTTTCATCGTATCTTTGGGCTCCCCCTTCTGAATCGCTACATGTGACAGGAAGGCTTTAGTCTCCCCTTTCTGATCCTCTCCACGAGGGAACGGGTCTTCATTAGTATTGGTCTGGTTTGTCAGATTACTTGCATGGGACCCCCTTACCTGCCCCTCGCCCACCTTCCCCCTTTTGCCCTTTATTGTAATGTCCGGTGAACTTGCAGAAACCTCATGGGGAAGTATGGAAGTAACCTCCCGTGCAGGATCCTCACCCTGGTTTCGCGCAAATATGTCCATAGAACTATTTTGGGGATTTTTAAATCCCTCACGTTGTGTAACTAGAAACGGAGATAGAACACGACCAGAATCGGCCACGTCCTCCCAGACTGCCAGTTCCAGAACCGACAGCGCTTCGGTTGCAACAAGCAGTTCCTCCTGAGAAGCAGGTGGGATGGGGGGGCTTGCAGGGCTTGCAGGGGACGTATACAGATCTTTACATTCAGCTGGTGGAGATGAGTTCAACCTTGCAAGATCATCTTGACGGTGGGCTCATACCCCCGTCCAATTTGTTTCATACATCGCTGTACAGGCTTGACTTTGAGTCATTGACAGCAGCCTCAGATCTTGAAGTGGATGTTGTTCCATGTCCGCTGCGTTCCCTCCACTAACACTCAGCCAACACTCTGCGATGCTCCATGTCGGGAGTGGATTGTCTGGTAGAAAAGCCCCTCCTCTTTCCAAATGAATTGGAAGAAACTCTGCAGCAGGCACAGATTCAAAATGCCAGCAACCAGTGTCCTCAGTCGGTCAACACTCAGTCAACACTCTGCGACACTCTGCATCGGGGGTGGAGTGTTTGGTGGAAAAGCCCCTCCTCTTTCCAAACGAAGTGGAAACAACACTGCAGCACAGCAGGGACAGATTCAAAATGCCGCCAACCAGCGTCCTCAGTCAGCCAACACTCAGCCAACACTCCTCTTTATTGGAGTTGTGCTATTCATGGCAAAATGAAATAAATACAATACCTGACGGGGCTCCAGAGGTGTTTTTGGTGCTGGCTGTAGGTATTAGTAAGGACCCAGATATCTGAAAAAACACAGTTGGGTGACAGCCTCACGATAACACCTGACTTGTTTGCTGAAAGACCAAGCCAGTATTGGACACACAGTGACGCAAACTCAACTATACTCTGCACCTCTATATACTGTTAAAACTGTTTTACAGCATAAATAAAAAACATGCGTACACAAGCATTGATTTTACTACGGCTCGAAAATATGTACTTCTCACGTATGAAGGGCAAAAAGACTAAGAGCACAAAAGCTATAAGTCCTCCACATGACAAACCTTTAAGTCCGGTAGTAATCCTCAATGGGAGACCACCAGTGGAACTGAACATTGAAGAGTGTGAACACATGCCTCACAATAAAGAGGCTGGTGCTATAGGTGTCTCTGTAGGAAAGGAGCAAGAGCCCCTCAATATGGAACAACCAGCTGAGAGTACTATGATTGAAGTTTTGTCTTGTAAGGAAAAAATAAAACAGAAAAGTTTTGCAGTGCTAAATAATAAAAATATACAAGAACATTCTGCCCTGTTTGGAGAAAGTCATGAGCTTGATTAGGCAGACCCACCTTCTATCAGGGAGATGAAATAAGCCAGACGGAAAACCAAAAGGCAAATGAAAAGGAACAGCAGAAAGGATGGGACCTTAACACGCTTGCTCATACAGTCTCAAGATAAGCATAAGGACAATCCTGATCTGGTGAATAATGAGAGCAAACTCTATAACGGAAATTTCTCACTCTGAGCTGGATAATTGTTCAACCCCTAAAGGAACACTAAATAACTTTGACTAGCAAAAACCTGCAAAAACATGGGTGGAGACGGACAGGTTCATCATAAGGCATATCCCCTAATCGCAGAGAAGCTGTGATAAAAAGAGAATATTTTTGGCAGCTTTTTTTTTTACTATTCATGTGAATCATGTGATTTTTTAATATATTGAATCAATGGACGAGCATGGCGCATCGATAACTAAAATTCACTGTTTTTACTGTGCTAGACTGTATCTGATTAAAACATATCTGCTGTGCTTTTTAAGAACGTGGTACAACATCGAACCAGTAACCTACACAAATAATAGGGGAACTAAGGAAACTGTAGAATATGTCAAGAGTGCCCGAGCGACTATACAAACCTGTGCCCTCCCCCCCACCAAGGGCATCAAATAGCTGCCCTTAGTCAAGGAGAAAATACAGATTACAGCACGTTTAAAAATCTCAACTTCTAAGTAAGGGAACTTGATTCTTAGTAAGGAATTAGGCAGGGGTCATGTGGGGATTGAAGACTGGAATTGGTTGAAGATTTTCTAACTGGTACATCCACGTAATAGACCATGAATATAGTCTATAGTAACATGGAATATATGAGGATATCATAATTGTACCAGTTCATTGGATAGACACTCATTGCTTTCTACATATTCTGTTTTTCTTATACAAGAGAGCTGGGTGATGTCCCCTGTTTATTGGTTATACTGTCATCAAGTTGTATGCGACTATAGGAAATACAGGAAGTCCTTTTGGTGGAATGGCAATTGGGTTAAGAGCAGACATGAGCGCCCGAATAGTGGAAGTCAACGATTATTGTAATAACATCATGGCTGTTGATATGATTTATAATAAAATGGGCAAACAGAGGAAAATCTAATTTTTAATACTGAATATGTATGATCCACCGGGGGCTTCCTTATGAGCGGGCTACATGAAACTATAAGTGAGGTGCTTGTTGAATGGTATAGTAGCAACATAGAGTCTCTGATGCTTATAGGGGGTGATTTAAATGCTCATTGCCTTGATGTAAGAACTGTAGATGTGACTAGCAGCATTAAAGCTGGGTGTATTATGAAACAGAACATCCCTAATGGATTTGTCTTACGCTAGATCACATTTGCACATAAGAGAGGACTCGCAATGTTAAATCGGAGGACTTAGAATTGAATAGCGAGAAACTACACGTAGCGTATGGGAGATAAAATGGCTACTTTGGATTATTTTTTCATAAAGACCTGTTGTGTAGATCTGGTAGAATTGCTTGTCACTGATTTTACTCAATAAAGTGATCATGCTACATTACAGTTGAGCGTACGCCTGGAACGTCCCCTTTCTCAGAAAAAAGAACAGCCAGGGACATAGAAAGTAACCTTGGCAAAAGTAGGATATGCTGGTCTTTTAAGAACTTGACAGTAATACATGATTAAATGCATGGGAATGAAATGATGCAGATAGTGATGATAACTCGGCGCATGATATAATCAATTGCATCATTTATATATATCGAAGTTTGAAGTACAGGGGAAAGATGTGGTCCTTAATGAAGGCCCCAGACATAGAGGGATTTTTAATCCAGTGATAAGATTTGCTAAGTGTCAGTTAAGGAAATCTATCAGAGAGGGAAAATAAAAGGAGTCTTGTGGTGGAAGACACTCTTAAATACAGTAAACATCTAAAATGTAAATATAGGAATTGGGTGAAAGGTTGGAGAATGTCAGCCAGAAATGCCCAGTGGCAGTACATTCTTACGGTAGTGGTGTTTCTAAATGTTTATGGAGGGCCTTTAATAAATGCAGGATGAGTAAGGCTGAAACAGTCACTAATCCTACTGACGAGGAAACCTGTATTGGTTATATATGTAGGATATTTGGTGGTAGTAGCCATCAGGTAGAGGACAGCGCTCAATTAGCACACCACCTCTTCATGCTAGAATTTGATAAAAATGTAATTGAAAGAATTATGCGGTGTGTGGCACAGTGTGTCAGGTGGAGTCAGGAGGCGGACCGCTGTGTTTCTTCTCTGCGGATCAGTGAACTTTGAACTTTCTCTTCAAAACCAACGTGCAGGCGCGGAGCGCAGTGTGTGGCACAGTGTGTCAGGTGGAGTCAGGAGGCGGACCGCTGTGTTTCTTCTCTGCGGATCAGTGAACTTTGAACTTTCTCTTCAAAACCAACGCGCAGGCGCGGAGCGCGGCGCGGTGTGTGGCACAGTGTGTCAGGTGGAGTCAGGAGGCGGACCGCTGTGTTTCTTCTCTGCGGATCAGTGAACTTTGAACTTTCTCTTCAAAACCAACGCGCAGGCGCGGAGCGCGGCGCGGTGTGTGGCACAGTGTGTCAGGTGGAGTCAGGAGGCGGACCGCTGTGTTTCTTCTCTGCGGATCAGTGAACTTTGAACTTTCTCTTCAAAACCAACGCGCAGGCGCGGAGCGCGGCGCGGTGTGTGGCACAGTGTGTCAGGTGTCGGGAGTTGGAGCCGGAGCAGTGAGAGGAACCCAGAAGCGGACCTGTGAAGCGGCTGGTAGGAACGTTTGAGAAAAGTACTTCTGGTACTCTACCCTTCCTTTCTTCCTTCCTTCTCCCCTCCCCTCCACCCCCCCCCCTCCTTCTTTTCCTTGTCCCTGGATTTCCCTCCCCCCTCAGGGTTCCCCCCGGTTCCTTTTCATTGTCCCTAGTCCCCCCCCTTTTTCCCTCTTCCCCTCTCCCCCTCTCCCCCTTCCCTTCCCTCCCCCCCCGTGCCTCTTCCTGATCCTACCTGGGAGTCGGTGAATCGGTGAATCGACGAACTCTTTTCTCCGCCGCCGACTAGCCTGGTGGTCTCTGATACCCGGAGCTACATCGACGGACAGTAGTGTCCAACGGCGGTTGTTTGAGCGCCTTAGGCACCATGACGTCTCCCACCGCTACCAACGAAGCGGAGTCGGGTCGATGGATGCGCAGTAATAAACTGCAACCCGAACTCGCAACGGATCTCAGAACCACGCCTGACAAAGTCGCGGCCATAGTTACAACGATTACCCCTGCAACGCAGGCACCACCCAGCAGGCTTACCGCGTCAGCGAATGATCATGAGCCGAGCAGCGGAAGACCTAGGCGGCGGTCTGCTGGGCAGGGGAGATCTACAATTGAAGAGGCCGACCCTCCTATACGGGTGCTCCCAGGTGAGCTGGGGGTTGAGGGGGAAAAACCCACAAACAATGGTGACCAGCAAATCGAGAGGGCGGATACGCCGCAATTCACTACAAGCTCTTGTCAGGGCATGATATCGACACTAACACCAGAAGAGTCAATTAGTAGGATGGCCAGCATGGTGTCATCAAAAGACGAGGCAGTCTCTCGTGATGCAGAAAATAATGATGACTCGGTGTTTGAAACACAAGACTGCCTAAACTCCTCAGGTCAGACCTCGTCGCCTGGAATTAGAACAACCAGCAAAACGAGTAGAAGACCTAGAAGAGCAAAGAGCCAGGAAACCAACGGCGACATAGGCGGAAAAACTACTGAAGTGTCTTCAAAGAACTACGAAACCATATCATCATTGGACTTCGACTCTGAATCAGAGAGGGAAGAAGAAAAGAGTCGAAGGAATAATCACGAGGTCCCAACAAGACCAAGACTCTATAAAAAACCAATGAAAAGCAGACCAAAAGAGAAAGTCCCGGAAGGGAAGGTCTGTGTAAAAAAAGGGTGGAAAACGGCCCTAAAAGCAACAGTAGGAGCCAAGGAGATGACAAGACTACCAATACTCCCCTCGCTGAAGGATTATTTCCTAAAACACAGTAAGAGAAAACTCCACTCGGATCAAGAGTTGTCTGACGCGGAATTACTAGAGGCAGCACAAGAACCTCCGCCAGTGAACAAATTTCGGAAAACAGATCTAACTGAAAGTAATCTAGCCCCCATGATCAAATGGCATGCGCGCAAACCTAGCAGAGAAGGTGGGATCCCAGTTGGAGTAAGGGCGGAGGCCGGCCAGCAAAACGACCCGCCTAAATCGCCGCCACGATTGGGAAATCCGCGCTTGGAGCATGCAAGGAGCTCAGTGGAAGAAGCGACATTGGACGAACTAAATACACTGTGCAATCTGGTGGGCGAACCAGTGCAAACAACAAGATCCGAAGAGCTTATTTCCGTACAGGCGAAAAATGTAAATGACCTCCGACCAACAGACTCCGCGAAAGAATCAGTAGCAGCCCCACAGATCCAAATGCCTTCACAGAGTGCGTGCATGGAGTTGAGTGATAGACCCCCAAGTGCAACGAGACACACTCAAGCAGAAGACCGTAACGCCTGGACTCGCCCACACTCACAGCGCAACTACGAGAGAATTGGGGCGGACAAATCAGCTGACAACCGGGAGTCTTCATCAGTATTGGAAAAAAACTACATAGAAAGAAGACAGCAGCTACAAGCCGAAAGAGGCCTACATACGCCGATTAGACTAAGAGGGCAAAGTGACATGTCGGGGCTGTCCGACAAAGAAATACCATCAGCCAAAAAAAAGACGGACCTTCGGACAATTATGTCGGCACTCACAATAGCCCTCAATCCATTCAGCAAACTTTATGAATCGATTCATGAAGCACTAAAGGATAACACAACAATGATTACTTCTCTAAAGGAGAAATTGACATTTATAGAAGGCTATGTAATGGCCGTAGAGCATAATTCAAAAAACATGCAACTAAGTCTCGAAGAAAAAATAAAGAGTCTAGGGAAGGAGCTGACCAACATTACCCCCAGAGCTCCATATACTGCAGCGCTAATTACTAACAGTACTCAAACGGAAGAAACACCAACAAAAGAAAAAGATATAGCTCCAATCTTCGCAAAAGGTACAGTGAAGTTACGAGAGGCGCCCTCTGTGACAAGACAAGCAACAACAAAACATATTGAAGTGAAAGGCCAGACAGAAGGACCACTCCTGTGCATCTCCAGAAAGAGGTCGCTAGTACATACACCCTGTCTACTGGCCAGTCCGCAAACTAAGAGTGCAAAGTCACAACACCGGAGCCCTGTTATAATAAGAAAAAAACAGGGCTATAACAAATCAGACATGGAGACCACCCTAAAGACCAACAATGACCAGATAGTACTGTTAAATGGGCCCGGTGACGTAAGCCCCGAACAGGACTCTCCAAATGATTGCCAGCTGGTGGAACATGTCAACGCTATGTCATCTCCCACAGAATCACCGCGAGATGTAGACGCAAGGAGTCCACCCAGAGATGAGCATAAACTGGCAAGACAACGGAGTTCGCCGAAAGAAGGAAACTTGGGTTCTTGGAGGACTAGTCGCCGAGAAAGGCAGAGGTCGAGCTCACCCAGTCTGGGATTAGAAGCGATAAAAAATCTAAAAAACAAAGAATTGAACCACCTCGAGAGCAGAGAAACTAGAAAATCGGTTTGGAAGTCCCGAACACAAGAACAACGGTACCATCGAAGACCCTCGCACGCAGATCGTAGCAGACGGAGAGAAACTATTGTAAAAAAAGACCTAGATCTCTCTGATGTCTCTCTATTTAAACTAGAGCAAATTTCGGCAAGAGACAGTTACATGGTCCTAAACAGAAGAGCGGTCCTAAAAGTAATATCCAAAATAGACAAACTTCGACACCTGTCAACAAGCGATTTGGTACTGATAGAACCGTACCACAGAGGCCATAAAGCGAAAGCCTACCTGCACGTAAGAGCCAATGCTCTTAACGAAGAACCCCTAGAAATATCCAAAGACCTTCAGCGTATGGGCTTAAAATTGGAAAAACTACAGACAAGGAGAAAGGAGTTGGGAAAGGACGGAAGGACAGAAGAAAGTCCTGCGTTAAGCGAGAAAGCGGAGCGAACAGTCGCACTGGTCCCAGAAGAAAAGAGCCGAAGAGACGGCGTAGCAGACCGCCAAAAAGAAGTATGGAAAAACCAAGACCTTGATCCTACTAAAAGGTTTGGATCTAGTAATAGAGCACAAAATGGTCGGGGACGACGAGAGGGTAGTCTAAGGCCTGATCAGCAAGGCTGTGCCCAGATAGTGCGGTCCAAGCAAACCACCGCAGCAACAAATGCATCTAAACCGTGGCAATGGATTGCTGATACCTTCGGCAGGAAGAAAAAGGATTAGCAGTTAATCCATGATGCCGTCCCTTCAAGTAAGCCGTCTAACAACAAGGCCCAACAATGGGAAGAAACGGTGCTGCAGATGGCTTCATGGAATACAAGAGGGTACCATCATTTAACTCAATCAAGCGGTACAAACTGGAATAAAGTTGATCTAATATGCTTCCAAGAAACTTGGCTAACAGACAAACCGTCGTTAGAAGGATTCATAATCGAGGTATCTACAGCCCATAAATCTATGGTGGGTAGACATCAGGTGGACTGCTAACTGCTATACGCCTGGGCTCAGGAATAACTATGGGAAAAAAAATCAGAGAGGAGTATGGCATGCTAGCCATAATGGCCAGCTGGCACCATCAAGGCGAGGGCGAGAAGGGGAGGCTCTGCTCTGACCTTGCCATACTAAATCTTTATTGGAACCCTGAAAAATCTGCTATAAAAGACTTTTGCAATCAAGTGGCGGACACCATCGACGACATAAGAATCAGTTACGATATCCCCAATCTTATCATCTGTGGGGATCTGAACGCCAAATGCGGTTCAGGTCACCTGGACGAGAGGGTGTGCCCAGCCCTTAGAAAATCTGATGAGAGAGGCACTGCATGGCTGGCCCTGATGAGGTCCAGACAGTTGTGCAACGTGGCCACACTCCAAGAAGGAGGAACGTCATTCCCGACCTGGGAAAGAGGATCATCTATGGCTGTTCTAGATTACATCTTTATCTCAGAGGGCTTAATTCCATACTTCAAAGAATTCCGAGTTAAAAGAACAACTGAAAGTGATCATAATCAACTGCTCCTATCCTGGAATGGTGATGTAAAAGACCGCGTAATCTATCCTTTTGAAATTGATACGAACAAGCAGCAAAACCGAATCCGGTTGACTTCGAATAACATAACTGAAGTAAAAGAAAGATTACGGAAAAAGCAACGACTTAACAACAAGGGAGTAGAAGTTCAACGTCCAGAATATGTATCATTATTGATACCACACAAAGTGAACTTTGGTGGGAAAGCCCGACAGCATCCTCCGCACGCCCATACTTATAACGCTGTGATTGTAAGGAAACGCAAAGAACTCAGAAGATTAAAAAGAGTAGCGTTAAAAAATCTAAATGAAGAATGTTGGGAAGCCTACAAAAGGGAAAAAATAACATACAAAGCATGGTTGACACAAGAACGTCACAATTTATATCAGAAAGATGCAGAGGCAATGCTGAAAATTGGGATCTCCAAAAGCAGTCGTGACTTCTGGTCCATACTAAAAACGGTTAATGGCCAGAAGCCACTTCAGATTACAAGTAACGTTACTGAACAACAATGGAGCACTCACTTCACCGAGTTATTTGCCTTGCCATCAACTGGAACTATGAAGAGTATAACTCCATGTCAACAAGAAGACCGGACTGAGCCTTGGGTGAACATGGCTGTCCGGGAAGACATTGTGAGCACGATCTCACGTTTGAAGAACTCCAGGGCCCCAGGTCCGGATGGTCTTACCAACCTGGACCTGAAGCAGCATCCCCAAGCTTGGGCGAGCCTGATTTGTGAACTGTTTGAGCAATGTTGCAAACAAAAACAAATTCCAAAGACCTGGACAGAGGCGGTCCTAGTGCCGATCTATAAAAAGGGGACCAGATCGGACCCAAACAACTACAGACCGATTGCCCTACTTGATATCATTGGGAAAATATTCGCCACACTGACATTGAACCACTTCAAAGATTGGGCCAAACAAGCTCCACTGCTCAATATTTTCCAGACCGGATTCCAAAAAGGAGCGGGAACAGCGATTAACATTCTAATCTTGAACACCATCAAAATGAGAGTTAAAGGAGGAGCACCGGGAGTTCACATGGCTATGATTGACCTATCCCAGGCGTTTGACACCGTGGATCGAGCCAAATTATGGGCAAAGTTAGAAAACTGGAAGTGCCCGGAATCAATCTTGGACCCGATTAAAGCCCTCCACTCTAAAACAACCCTAAGAGTGAGGTTGTGCCAGCAGGGAAGCCTGTCGGACCCAATCCGTACTGAAAGAGGGGTTAAGCAAGGATGCCCACTAGCCCCAGCGCTCTTCATCGCCTTTATTGGTGATTTTCAAGAGACTGAAGACTCGGTGCGTGCGTTTCCGCCGAAGCTGGGCGAGGTGAAAATGTCTCGACTGTGGTATGCAGACGATCTGATCTTGATGGATCAAACGGCCATCGGACTGCAAAGACAGATTGATAATGTGTCAACGTACATGGAGGCCAACAACCTAAAGATCAACTCGCAGAAAACAAAAATCATCTCTTTTCACAAAACGTCGAAAGATCAGAAAAAAACATACACATGGTATCTGAATAAAACAAAAATTGAGTCCGTGAATGAATTTAAATATCTAGGCGTTATGATAGACAATTCGTTGAAAGACAATTCCCTTTTGAACTCATTATGGGAAAAAATGTGCAACCTTACATCACAGACCCGAGCCGTGGATAATAAATTCGGCAAATTTTCGTGGACACCTGCTATTCAGTTTTACAAGTCGAAGGTCATACCAGCTATAACTTATGGAATGGCGGCAAACTTGTCCCTACCAGCGGAAATTTGGCTTAAGCTGGAGGGGCACTTATGGAAGTCGGTCTTAGTACTCCCCAAATCTGCACCCATGCCAGCCATTCGCTGTGAACTTGGATTGCCATCGTTAACAGCAGCGATAACCCAGAGTGCGGTTCAATTGTACAGAAAAATCCTAGCGCCTGACTCACTACCAATTTTCCAGCTCATGAAAAGCGAAATCACAAAAGGCGCCTGTAAACCGCTCGTGACCTGGGTTAACAAAATACACGGAAAACTGGAAGAGGTGGCCTGCTCAGACGAAACCCTCCTCAATAACCCGGGGAGGGTAAAGAGGAAACTGGAGGATCAAGACTGGATTAACACGATCGAAAGAAGCCTCCAATACAAATCCCTGAAACACCTACCTCCCGCACACAATCGGCTGAGGGAGCCATTAAAATACTGTGAAAAATTTCCGGAAAAGAATCTAAGGAGGATATTTATGAGAGCCCGATTGAACTTATTAAATACAAGGGAAATCCTAACGACTCGAAAGAACACCGTAGACAACAGTTGTCGCTTATGTGGAGACACCACCCAAAAGGAAACGATTTACCACCTCCTAATGTCATGTACAGCTTTAACAATAGAAAGATTAACATTTCTGGCACCACTTGCATCAAATGAAATCAGTCTTGACGATGAAACCCGCTGGAGCAGGCTAATCGCGGGCGACTCGCCAAGATGGGCGAGGATGACCGCCAAATTCCTGGACGTTGCCCTAAAAAGGGCGAATACCCCGGCCGAAGGCAAGCAATTACTCGGCGCGGAGCAGTAGTCGGGGCCGGGCGGTCATTAATCCAAAGCCGACCAACTCAAGTGGTGTCCTAGGTGTCCTAGGTGTTCTAGATGTCCTAAGGAGAATGACTGTTTTGTAAAAACCTAAGGGTTAACACAATAAAAAAAAAAAAAAAAAAAAAAAAATTATAAAAGAGCTAAAAAATCTAGAGCACCAGGCCCTGATGGCCTGTCAAATGTGGTGATAATTAGTAATTCTGGAGTTTGGGGTGAGATACAATGGGGGTCATTATGACCCTGTTGCTATGGGAAAATGTCCTGGTATTCCCATATGCCTGCACTTTTCCAGACCGGCAGAGTACATGCTTGCCAATGGGAGTTGCCTGATTTACCTGCAGCCACGATCAAAAGGTAAATCAGGCACCCACTGGCAGTAAACAGCTGGTATTATCAGTAACGGTATTACCGGTGCTGGTAATACTGGCAATCGCTGGAATGGGGACTTACTGCCCATCCGGGCACCTGTAATATCCCGTTAATACTGGGATATTAGGCAGCGGGAATGGTAACACTGTTTACAGGTATCCGAACAGAACTACCAGGGGGATACCAGAAAACGTGAAATGACCACCTATATCTGCTATTTAACAGAGCATACCAAGAAGGACTCACCCCAGACTCATGGAAATTAGCGATTGTTATTCCCATTAACAAACAGAACCTGCGAACTATAGGCTCTTATCTCTGCTTGATTTTCCTTGTAAAATGTTTGCCTCCATCCTTTTAAAGGAACTCACACGATGGTTTGAAGATGAAAACATACTGGGCCTGATTAATGGAACGTTTTCCTATGGGATTGACCCATTATAAAACACTTCCATGAATCAGGCCCACTTGATCCTTATCAAACAGAGTTTAGAGCCAGTTCATCTACATTCTATAATATATTATTGGTCAAATCTCTAAAAGAAGGCATACTTCAAAAAATTATTCTCCACCGTTATACATTCTTTACATTGACGTTAAAGCAATATTTGATACTGTTAATAGGCAAAGATTGTGGTCCAAACTAGAAATATGGGGGATTCCTATGAACCAATTAAACATCTTAAATCAATTTAACGAGAATATGTGGTCAGGTTGGATAGTATGGGAGCCCATACAAGAGTAATTATGACTACTAACGGTTTAAAACAAGGATGTGTCCTGACTCCCTCCCTCTTCAACCTGTACCTGACAGATATACGTGAATGGTTATTGATGGTCAAGAATTTCCCCCTCGTATAGGCTTCAATCGAGTGATCTTGCTGTCCTATGTCGATAATGTGGTCCTTATGGACCACACATTGGTAGGGCTAATTAGGCCAACAAACAAGCTTATTTGGTATTCTCAAGGAAATTAACTGCTTGTACATTTTGAGAAGACCACATTTATGAGAGTGGATAAGGAGCATGAACTTGGTTGACAACTCATGTATGGCCGTGTGGAGAAAGTAACTGTGTACAAATATCTGGGCCTCCATTTAAGCAAGGATAGTAAGCATACTGCAGCAATGTCGGCCAAAGTAAACAATGCATTGACCCTAGCCAGGTTAATGAAAAGCTTTGCAGTAACCACGGCGGGTTTCAGAATGTGCAGAGTTCTGCTCATTTATAAACAGAGCATACTGCTGTCAATAATATTGGGGTTTTATTGGACAAGTAGTATGGATACCAACTGGATGAAACGGATAGAGGGCAAAAATGGAGAAACATCCTGGGACTACCACAGTGTGTGCCCAAAGAGGTAATTAGGCTGGAACTCAGTCTGAGTTAGTTTAGTTTAGTTTCTTTATTTACACAGCGCGCCAAACCCTGAGGTAACTGGGCGCCAGAGACTTAGACAGATCAACCAGTTACATGCAGTTACATATTATGCAGGCATGGATAATAGCAATAATTGCAAGTGTACATGATGACATACAAAACAAGTGAAATACAGAGATGGGTAAAACACGTGAGCAATTATTGTTAGCAAGCCAAGACTTCGTTTTTCCTTTAAAGGTCCAGAACGATGGTTCACTTCATAGGGACAGGGGTATAGCATTCCATTATTTGGCCACTAGGAATGGGAAGCTGAAGCCACCTGCTTTTTTTAGGTTGAATTTAGGAATGGTGAGGAAGTGCGTGCACATTGACCTGGTTGGTCTATTTGATAGGCGTAAGTTGAATTTATCTGCCAAATACTTAGGGCCTTTATTCGATAGCCATTTGTGGATGATGACAAGTGATCTCAAGGTGATTTTGTCCCGTACTGGGAGCCAGTGGGCACCCTGTCTGAAGCTAGAGATGTGAACATGCCGAGGGATGCTTAGTGCAGCTCTGAGGGTGTTGTTCTGCAGAACCTGGAGTTTGTTCAAGTTACGCTCTGAGGTGCCTAAGAAGACGGTGTTACAATAGTCAATTTTTATAGTACAAGAGCCCTGGCTAGAGTGATGCAACTCATACGTGAGAGGAATCCTTTACAGGCATTGATAAGCTTGTTTGTGTATGCTGTGGATGATGCAGTGGCGTTCACTTATTTTTTTAGGGAGAGGGTGGATTCCAGGTATACCCCTAGAGTTTTGATCTCTTTGGCCACTTTGATCAGGTTTCCATCGATGTTGAAGGCATAGCATGGGTCAAGTTTGTTAAGTCGTAATTGGGAGCCGACGAGAAGAAGCTCAGTTTTCTCGTCATTGGGGCAAAGGCTGTGTTCAGCCATCCATTCATGGATTTCTAGGTATAGGTCGTTAATCAATTTCGAATCCTTTTCGTAACATCCTGACAACGTGATGAGGACCTGGGTATCATCAGCATAATTTGTGTATGTGACACCCAGATTGTCAAGGCGGTCAAACAGGAGCTTTGTAAAGATATTGTATAAGATTGGTGATATGCACGAGCCTTGAGGGACTCCGCAGTAGATAAGGATAGGGTCAGCTGAGGCCGATGGTGAGAAGACCCTTGTGGTACGTTTAGAGAGGAAGGACTGTACCCAGGCTGTGGCCTCGCTAGAAAAGGCGGCTGCTGTCACCAGGTGTTCAGTGAGGATTTGGTGGTGGACGAGGTCGAACGCTGCCGAAAGGTCAAGCAGTAGAAGTATGGCTAATTTGCCGTTGTCCTTCGCCTCGTCCATCTGGATTTTAAGGTCCAGAAGGGCAGTTTATGTACTGTGCCTTGGCCTTAAGCCTGATTGTCTGAGGTCCAGGAGGTTATCTTCCATATTTTTTGGGATTTGTATATAGGCCACTCTGTCTAAAATCTTAAGGATGTATGGAACAGTAGTAATCAGCCTATAGTTGCTAGGGTTGTTTGGGTCCAATGTGTTTTTTTTTAGGAGGGACATGACCCAGGCCTCCTTGAGGCTGCTGGCTACTGAGCTAGTTTTGAAGGAGGAGTTGATAAGGGCTGTGATGAATGGGGCCAGTTCGTTGGCGCCTTCTTGGAAGATGGAGGCAGGGCAGAGATCCCCTTGGCACCTCCACGGTTTGAGACCATTGATAATGTTTTCTACTTCTTCGGCCGAAACCGGTGAGAAGGAGAAGGAGGGCAGGTAAGAGTCTTGTGTGTTGGAGGTAGAAAAGGGTTGGTGTTTTGAGCCAGAGAGGTCTTTTTTTGCTCAATTCTCAATTGGAGCAACGCTATTTTATCTGCAAGAGCTTCTTGTATTTTTTCACACCAGTCTGCGTCTTTCACGCAAGATTCCATGGGTGTAGCCGGTGACTCAAGTTGCGTAAGGATATTGAAGAGCTCTTTCGTTCTAGATTTAGCTTTACGTATTCTGAGGTCATAGGTCTCTTTCATGGCAGTGAGGATGGCTGTTTTGTAGGTGGCAGCAGCTGCGGTAAAGAGTGCTTTTGTCCAGGTGGATTCCGCTGTCCGTTTAGCGTTCCAAAGGAGTTTCAGTTCAGGGGTAAACCATTTGTTAAGATGGGCTACCGGCTTCACTAAGAGGATACCTATCCATAGGAAGAGGAATACTTTTACTAAAGGCCCTGAAATGTGTTACATGTCTGTTACTAGCACTACTACGTGACAATATGAGGGCAGCACCTGGTGGGAGCATTATGGAATACATCACAGCTAATCAAGCCTTCTTCCATCTAATCGAGTGGACTCCGAACTAGGCCCTTGATTAAAACACACTTGTGAAGGAGTTCATGAGAAAGATAAAAGACTGGGATTGGATGGCAAATCAGAACACCTTGATACACTAAACATGTTTAAAGTATATCTGCCTTTCCAAGTAACATATTTGAAGTCTCAACCTTATCTGGAATGGTCACCTTCTCCTGAGATACTCAGGTTTATTACACTGTTGCGTTTTAATCAGTGACCAACACTTGGGGTTATCATACCTAGAAAAGGATAACTTCCTGAAGAGAGGAGCTGCAGGCAGAAATTATTAATGATCCTTGAAAATGCCTTTAACTATTAGTAGGTGAGTTTGAAGAATTACCTACGCTGACAGATAAATGTGCCAGTTAGGGAATGCTAAGCAACCATAACTCGTGCCACCACCGTGCACTGCTAAGACTAACACCCAGGACATCAAAGATTACATCACAATTGTCATTGATGACATCACTGATGACATCACATATCTGGGCCATTTGTTTTTGTTCACTGACATATCTAGGCCGGGGGGGGGTTGTTCACTGACAGTCAGAATATTAAAATTCAAAAGGTGCTATATATCTAGACATTAACCTTGTCTTATGTTCTTAAAGTACCTTCCTTAGGGTTTGGTCTCAGCTCATGGGGCACACATATGGGGAAATAAGTAGGCCTCAAACACACAATTGATTTGTATACAGGAAGATACATTTTCATGTTGTTAATATTTTCTGAAGATGCTGTTTCTTTCTTCCTTACTTTAGTTTCCCTGTGTGTGCCTCTGATTTGTATACATTGTGAGTCTTCATATGTATTGTTTGTACTAGCACAAGTGTGTAGTAAGTCTTGAATTGTTAACTAGTTATTACATGTTTAGCATTACTCTGATAAGGTAGTATTCATTATTTTACAATCCAAAATTACAAGATTCTAAATATTGTACTTCTGTTGTGCATGCTGCAGTCATTGCCTATGTTTATGTATGATTAGGTTCCTGTATTAAGAACAACACTCCAATACAATGTTGTTTAGATGAGTACATTCTTTGATAGATTAAGTAGTTCTTGATAGGTCTCCCGATTACCGCTGACATTGTATTACCAACATTATAAACAAAACTCCTTGTAGGGACTTTTCATCAAAATAAATTTCAGGTGATGTCATCAATGATGTCATCAATGGCATTTGTGATGTCATCTTTGATGTACTACTGTTAGTCTTAGCAGTGCACGGTAATGGCGCGAGGTATAGTTGCGTAGCTTACAATAACTGGCAGGTTTTTCGGTTTTACTTGTAACCATAACATCCCTTTACCAACGTTTTTGCATTGAATTTCATAGCTTTTTATTAGTGCAACTTAACCATAACGTCCCTTTAACACAGTTATTTTAGTGAATTTCATGGTTGTTATTAGTGCAACTTAACCATAACGTCCCTTTAACCAAGTTGTTTCACTGAATTTCATAGGTTTTTATTAGTGCATATCCCATCCATCATGACCTCCCCATGTGACAGTCGCGTTGTGCATGGACTGCACGAATGTCCATGGCTGGCGGACAGCATTCACAATGCCCAAAAGCACAGGGGTCATCGTATACTCTTGTATCCTTCAACCAACAAACACATATAAATAAAACAGCAATAGGTATATGTTCTACACCAAAAAATAAGTGTGCATTGAAAATCTTCACTTCAAAATCAACAACTATGTTTTCATTTAGCACACAAGGGGCCTCATTACGAGGTGGGCACAAAGGGATACCGGGCAGCGTTAAGGACATTGGTGCCGGTAATCCCTTTGCGCCCTATTCCGAGGTCCCTTAGCGGGTTATGGACGGGGCCCGTTAAGGAACTTCAGAGCTAATAATGGTACCACAATTTGCGGTACCGTTATTAGCGCCTTCCCATTGAGCCTGATGCGGGCTCAAATGGGAATGGGGAATGGCTTTTTCAATGGGGATTTACCAGTCCTGCCAAGGTCGGACTGGACCGGTAAGTCCCCATTGAACGGGACTGGACACAGTCCCGTTAATTGTGGTAGTCATGACGCTAATAGCGCCATGACTACCACCAACCTTGGAATGAGGGCAAATATAATGGAATGCACCAACCACAAAGCACAACTGTAAACCTCACAGTATCATCTCAGTACAACTCTGCTTACAGACTGAGAGACACCTGATACTTATTTTAAAAGAAGGTTTTACAAAATAGTAAGTAAACTGTATTCATTTCTCTATTATTACCACGTGTTATATATTTATATTGTATAAGCAAAAATCACTACTTTCTTATTTTAAGAGAAATGGCAAGCACACTGGAATGGTTAGAGGAAAATGTCCCTAAAGATGAAATGACTGATGAAAACATCTGTAATGATATGCAGTAAATATTTTAAAACAAATTACTAATGTAATTTGTTGAAATTTCACTATAACATACTTTTCAACAGTACATCATTGTAATGAAGAAACCACAGAAGAATTAAAGAGGGAGCCTCTAACCCCAGTGCGAAGAAGTGGTATTGCCTAATTTAATTAATATATTCCTATAAACCCTTCTTATTCTCAGTATGTGAATCTATGCCCAGCACCTTTGGGGATAGTTTTCACAGTTTCTGGTAAATTTGGCACATGCCTGCCAGGTACATTTACTGTCAAAATCAGCCTCAAAATTATGTTAGCCAATCAAGGTGTACGTTCAGAGATACTTGGAAGGCCTGAGTTGGCTCTCACAGTAATGTAGAGTAAAACAAGTCTGCTTGTATAGCACACCGCTGCCATTTGTGGCTGCCTGGTGGCACATATAATCAAGACCTTATGCAATCATTGAGAATATGACTTGATTCCTATAGCACTGACCGAGCTATATGACGTTGGTAGAGCGTTTACATTGCATGAATCATATGGACAGTTCTCTATTGGATTGAATCGCCCTATGTTGCAGTCTTATAACACTAACCACCAATTAGGCAGGCCACAAAGACAGCACCAGCAACAAACGCACCTGAGCAACAGACGTTTCCTATGGTGAGAACTCTGTTCAAAATAATTAATTTTAGTCACTGGCCTGACACTTTTGGTGGACTGGAGTTCACTGTTGGGCCCAAGTACGTAGGCTTACCTATTTAGCTTTATTCTTAAGAGCTTATGCTGAGGCTTCAGGGTGTGGTCTTAAGGTTGGGTCTTGGGAATCTTGAAGAAAAGGTTTAATTAATCTTTCAATAACATGCTTAACACGTGCATGGGTGAGGGGGATTTGAATCTGTGTTGCTCTGCGCTGCCTTGCTTCCAAGACCCTCAGCAATAGAGTTGTAGTGTTAGGATGCAGGGATAAGGGTTAATGGAATTACTTTTAGCAGGTTAGGTTTAGCCTTTGGTATTTAGGCATAGGTGTTTAGTCTTACAGAGGTAGTAGGTTTCTCTGTAGGTTTGGTTTTGTGGTTTACAGGTTTAGTCTTATGGATTTAGGCTCTACAGGTTAATAGGGCTAGGTGAAGGGGGTTATTCATTGGAGTTTAGGGAGTGTTAGGGAGAATTCTCACAAATATGCTAATTCCTCTCTACCTTAGAGACCCCCAGCTCTTCTGCTGGACTGTAGGACTTTTCATTTCTAACCTGGAGAGAGTGAGAACTTTTTCCGACTCTCTCATGTACTTTTCTATGATTTGTACTCTGTGTTTCTTTTGACTTTGTAGTCTGAGAAACTCCATAGGCATCACCTTTACATTGTGACACACAGCACCTTCAGTGTAGTGGCACAGGGAAGTCACTTAGATTTCCCAAATGTTTGAATACCTTCTCTTGGTGAAACTCCTGTTTCCAAGAGCAGTGTAGTGAAATTGACTTTACTTACATTCTATAACTTTCTAGACCCAGCACACACTATCTTACCATAGGGTGCTGGAGGGGTTACCTAGGATCCCCTTTGTCTAGTTTCTCATGTAGCATTTTTATGTAACCCTTTCTACAATGATTGCCTGTTGGCAATGGTTTGCTTTTTACTGCCATTGTGTGTTTTCACTGCGGGCTGCGTTCGCAGCTGCAGTAAGGCACCCATGGGTGCCCATTTTGTCAAAATGCCTCTGGTCTTCTTTTTTCTAAATTTCTTGTCAGAAAGGTTCTTCTTGAGATTTACTCTACGCGGCAAACCTGGTTTGGTCCCTTTGTTCGTTTTTCCTTTGGCGGAATTCACGAGTGAAGCCCGCCTCTGGCTCCAGTATGTCTGGCAGGGGCAGGAAGAAAGGGAGGAGCCCGAAACTCACTGTGCTTAATCCCCTTGGTTACAGGAATGCACCCAAAAGTGATTGGCTGGCTGTGTGATTGACAGCTAGGCTGGAATGAATGGGAGAAACCTGCATAAAAGGCAAGGCTTTTTGTCTTGGAAGGTAGAGTCGACCACTGGATGAAGGAATCCAAATAAGAACTTGGAAGAGACGCCAGCTATAACTCCTGGACTGTTGGTTTGCCCAGTGAAGCCTTGCTGCTCTGCTGAAGATCCGAATGAGTTTTGACTACATAAGCCCTGCAAGGACGACTTCTCCCCTTGGGTTGGTGGGACCAATCAACCCCAAAGTGAACTCGTTTGGACATCCTCTCGGAGCTGGCTGTACTTCCACTGCTGCGCTGGTGGAACCGAAGTGTCAGGGAGAGGAACGCCAAATCGAGTGGATTGCTTTTAAGTCAGACCTGAGCACCAAGAAGATCCTCCGGACTTGCCTGATGCAGGACTGACCAAGCTTGATCCACCTCAACAGAGTGCTGGACTCCAAATGCGATCAAAGTCTGAAGTGGTATACGAGAACCGCAGTGTTGCTATTTGCTGACAGACGCAAGGAGCTCACACCGCGAAGTACAGCTGAATTGAAGCATAGGCAATTCTCAGTCGCACTGCGCCCAAGAGTGCAATATAGGCATGTGTTGCAAGTAATTGAAGAGAGATGTGGTTATAAATCCGATGGATTTATTTGCAAAGTAGCCTGACACGTGTTTCGAGTCTAAACCGACTCTTCATCCGAGACTGTAAATGGGAGATGGGACCTAAGATAAATTGAATGAAGGACAGGGCCAGAAAACTCTCTTACGGCTTCGCAATTTGCTTAATTTCAGCACAGCAGGAAAAGCCAAAGTGATGTGAAAGGAAGCAGCCCCGAACAACGTGTCAGGCTAGTTTGCAAATACATCCATCGGACTTGCCCGTGCTCTAATTGTTTCCACAACAGTGGGTTGTACTTGGAGGTACTCAACACACCTCTCAGGCACCTGCACTCTTAATATTTATTCCTACAAGCGCTGTGGTTTTGTGACTTTTTCTGCCAAACCTGTGTTTTTCTACAGTTGAATTGAAGTTTGCCTATTGCTGCCGCTAACCTCCCCATTGCAGTGCAGGAGTCCCGAGACGTCTGCCCTCTTGTTCCAGGAACACCAGGATCTGCAGGGCTGTACAAGAACAGAAGACAGCTGGAACCATTTCTTCTAACCAAAGGTACTGTAAACCTAAGAGGACTTACCTCTTATTGTGTAGCCTTACTTGCTCTCAGTTGAGGCTTGACTTAGTTGCCCTTGCAGAGTTTCTCACAGCTGTGCCCTCACAAGCCTCCCAGCTTGTGGCCCTTCAAGTGAATCTTCTTTCTACACACATTTCTAAAAATATTGTGCAAGACTTTTACTTACCTGCAAAAAAGATCTTTAGATCCCCTAGACTTTGTTTAACTAACATTGGCAGTCCTGGCTCCCTGAGAGACTCTCCTTACCTCTGACTCTGCGCCCTTACCTTTCCCCCAGGAAAGGGTCACATTTACTTGACATTGGAAGGTTTTAAAAGTACTTACCTGTTTATGAATTATTTGTTCAACTTTGTTTTATTCCCCAATCTAACCTTTGCACTAAACTCAGTATTGTTCTAAATGTACCAGCGATAAATCAATGTCCACAGTGTGCTAGCTATTTAAGTCATCTGAGGGTGTAGGAAGTGTCTGTGTGCCATCCCCAATGGGTATCATCTGATTTAGAGAAACTAAGAGTTTGTTTTGAAGTGTATTATAATTGTTACATATTTTGCTCCCTTCTGAAGAAGGCTTATATAACTGACTGTTAAATACAATAAGAATTGTTTAATCAAGAAACCTTGAGTGTAAGTGTTTATTTGAATAACTGACACTGTGAAGTTCTGTGTTACAACCCTACTGCTCACATTGACCCATCTTGAGATAAGCCTGGCTGCTCAGCCACACTACCAACCTGTGTAGTACAGACTTATACCCAAGGTTGTGTTCCTATTGCCAGGAGGTCAAGGATGCTGTAGTCTTCCAAAGGATACTGCACGCAATCTTAATATCTAATAGCACCGGTGGGTTTGGCTGTAGGGCAGATAGCACCAGCGCTATTAGCGCCGGCGTTAACGCCCAACTCATGATGAGGCCCATTTGTGTCTCTTGAGAAAATGAGACTTGAATTGGAATTTAAAAGGTTGCAAGCTCAAGCTGAAGCAAAACACCAGGACATCAAACTCATGGAACTGGAAATGCAGCATGTTCTTGAAATGAAAAGATTGTCTCTTGAAAATGTTTCCCTCCCGGAGTCCACTAGGTCTTCCAGTACCAAGAGGCCTCGCTTGCCCAAAGAAGCAGTGACTATGTATGATGTGAAACCTGATATGTTGGATTGGTTGGGTACTTTCGAACACAATCATGGGATTCAGGGTCTCACAGGGAATCAGTTGATTCCTTGGCTTTTGTCTAGGCTCCCCCAGGTTGCAAATGATGCTGTAATGGAGGTGGAGGAACTTGAAAGATTGGAGTATGAGAATGTGAAGCTGGCTTTGATAGGCAGATTTGGGAAAACTCCTTCCCAGTACCTTAACACTGTCAAAAAGACTGATGGTACCTCTTGGGCTACCTGGGTGTGTGAATGTTTTAAAAACCTAGATGGATGGGTTAAGGGTTACAGAGTAACTACATGTGAAGGAATGAGAAATCTGTTTTTGTTGGAATCTATTTTTGATGCCTGCTCTACTGAGCTGAGACAGCACTTGGCTGACTCAAAAGAGATTGATCACAAGAAGCTAGCAAAGGCTGCTGACTTGTGGGTTGCCAACAGGGCCACTCGCAAGGATTCTGGCCCACTCACAAAAAGGATGAGAGGAAGCAGCACAAGAAAGATGACAAAGATTATTCTAAATCCAACCACCCAAAAGAGGGACACAAACATAAGAAGAATACGCCATTTGGGAAACCAGGTCAGTCTAGTAAAACCTCTGGTGGTAAACCAGAGGGAGGGCAACAGAAGCCCTCATTTCACAAAACGTTATGCTTATGGGTCACTGATCATGTGAAAGGGGATCCCAGATGTAAGGGTAAATCTTCAGGGGTCCACACTGCCTCCTTGGCCTTCATCCCTGAGGGAGAAGTTCATATGGCAAGTGGAAACTTTCATCTAGTGGCTGAAGACCCCCTTGGAGTCTCAGCCTGTGTTTCTTTAGTGTTCTTGGGTCTGCAGGAACAGCAGAATATAGATGTGTATAACTCTATTCCAGATACCACAAAATAATATTACAAAGACAGTGTACTTGTGAATGGTCAGGAGACCCCTGCCATTAAAGACACTGGGGCTAGCATTACAGTGGAGGATGAAACCCTTTTCAAAACAGAGGATGTTGCTAAGGCACCCAAAGGGCCCAATAGATTTGTTGGAGGCCCTGTCCAGATGATTCCAATACTACCAGCTCTCATCCAGTGCAACAATATCACTGTAAGTATACCTGTCAGTGTATAGAATGAGGTGTCTAGGAGAGTCCTGTTGGGGAATGACTGAAAAGCTCTTGGACTTGTATCAAGCACCCCCAGGCCTCCCAGTAAAAGGAGGCAGTAGCAGACTAGACTGGCCACAGAGCAAACTTTGGATGACTCTCAGTGGGTAGTTACAGAAGTACCTATAACTGCCAGTCCACAGGAAGAACAACCTTCTAAATCCAGGACAAGGAAGGAGACTAAGGGGAACCCCAGGTCTCAGGAAGAAAGAAAGTTATCACCCCTGTGCACAAAACAAGGACATCCCAGAGAGGACAGTCCAAGGTCACACCAGTGACCCATCCACCAGCTGAGACTGAGTGGGAGGACTAACCAGAGGATGGTGAACCAGTTACTTGTGACACAGAACTGGAGGAAGCCCTTCCCCCGTTGGAGCTCTGGATCCTAAAGAACATCCTGAGCTGCATACATTGCTTGCAGAAGGTGGCCCCTGAAGGGCAGACTTCAGCAGAGGTCAAAGAGAGTGTCCTACTCTTGAAGGACTCTGCCAACAAGCAGCTTCTCAGCTGGACGCGCAAGAGCCAGGGATCACACAGGCTGTACTGGGACGATGGCCTCCTTTAAAGTGAGCCAATAGAGTCTACCCCAGTGGACTACAGAATACTTTTAGTGCCTCAGGAGGTGAGACCACAGTTTCTACAGTTAACCCATGAGATTCCTTTAGCTGGTCACTTAAGCTTTAAGAAGACCAAGAAAATGATTTCTCTATATTTCTACTGGCCTAAGATGGGGTCTGATGTAGATACATTCTGTAGAAGCTGTCACACTTGTCAGACTTCTGGCAAGAGTGGAGCCAATAACGTGGCACCCTTGGTGCCTCTACCAGTGGTGGGAGTTCCGTTTGAGAGGGTAGGGATTGACATTGTTGGTCCCCTCGGCCCTCCCACATCTTCAGGCAACCGATTTATATTGGTTGTGGTGTACCATGCTACCAGGTATCCTGAAGCTATACCTGAGAACTGTTACAGCTCAGGCAGTGGCTAAGGCGCTCCTTTGTATTTTTACCAGGGTAGTTTTTCCTAAGGAGGTTATCTCAGACAGGGGGACCAATTTTATGTCACACTACATGCAAGCCATGTGGAAAAACTGTGGAGTGACCAACACGTTTTCAACAGCCTACCATCTCCAACCAATGGGTTGGTGGAGAGGTTTAATAGAACTATAAAGAGCATGATAAGTGCTTTAGAAGAACCCCTTAGAAGAAAGTGGGACCTTATACTGCCATGCCTTCTCTTTGCATACAGAGAAGTCCCTCAGGAAGGGGTTGGCTTAAACCCCTTTGAGCTCCTCTATGGTCATCCGGTTAGAGGTCCATTGGCCCTAGGCAAGGAAGGGTTGGAGAGTGCTCCTTCCCACAAGCCAGTGAGAGTCACTGACTATGTGTTAGGTCTCTGAAGGAGAATGACACACATGATGACAAAAGCTTCAGATAACTGGAAAGCAGGTCAGGCACTGGTTAAACAATGGCATGACCACAAAATGGTGGAGTTTACTCAAGACCAGCTAGCTCTAGTTCTATTTATGGTACCTTCTAGGAGGAAGGCCTTACAGGACAATTGGATTTGGACCCTTCAAGGTTGTGGGCAAACTTGGAGAGGTCAATTATTTGGTGGATGTGGGCAATCCCAAGGAGGCCCCCAGGATCTTTCACACCAACTACCTAAAGGCATATGTATCCAGACCAGAAATGGGAGCTTTGATCTTAGCATCTGATCAAGAGGAAGGGGAAGGTGAACCTCTACCAGACCTTCTCAGGGGACAGCCTTTAGATGGAAAGATAGAAGGAGTTAATCTCTCTTCTGATCTGACTCTGAAACAACAGAAGGAGTGCAAAGTTCTGTTAAATGATGTGCCTCCTTGTTTTCACTGACACCAGGCTTGACCCGTTCAGGCCAGCATGATATCCTCACTGGTGATTGTCTACCTATCAATAGCAGGGGTTACAGAATGTCAGGCCATGTAAGAACCCATATAAAGGAAGAGGTCAAGGAGATGCTTGATCCCAGGGTAATAGGGCCATCTACAAGTCCATGGGCTAGTCCTGTTTTACTAGTGCCAAAGGCAGGATCCAAGGAGTTCAGATTCTGTGTGGACTATAGAGCTCTTAATGCAGTCACCAAGACTGATGCTCATCCTTTACCTAGGACAGATGAACTGGTGGATAAACTTGGTTCAGCCAAGCACCTCAGTACATTTGACCTAACCTCAGACTATTGGCAAATAGCTCTGACAGACCATGCCAAAAAGAAAACTGTTTTTTCCACCCCAGGAGGTCTCTGCCAGTTTAAGGTAATGCCTTTTGGACTCAAGAATGCAGCTGCCACATGTCAAAGGATGGTAAATCATGTTCTGAATGGGATGGAGGACTTCTGCATGGCATACTTGGATGACATTGCAGTGTTCAGCCCTACTTGGGAAGAGCATATTGACCACCTAGGATATGTATTGCAGGCTCGTGAGCAGGCCCATTTCACCATACAGGTGGGCAAGTATCAAATTGGTCAGAGTAAAGTGGGCTTCCTTTGACATTAGGTAGGAGGGTGTGAAATAAGGCCATTGCCTAGCAAGGTAAAAGCTGCATAAGACTGGTCCACCCCTACGACTCAAACCCAAGTGAGAGCCTTTCTAGGTCTCACAGGTTACTATAGGAACTTCATTGAGAACTATGGGACCATGACTTCTCCCTTGAATGTGATCTCCTCACCCAAATTCCCCAAATGGGTCAGGTGGCATGAGGAGTGCACTAAGGCATTTGAAGGACTTAAGAGAGCCCTTTGTCAAGCTCCAGGCTTGAGAGCTCCCGGCTACAACCAATCCTTTATTGTACAAACTGATGCTTCAAATAAAGGAATAGGTGCAGTTCTGAACCAGGCAGGGAACAACCTATCTGCTTCATCGGTAGGAAACTGAGGAACCGTGAAACAAGGTGGGCAACAATGGAACTGGAAGGTTTTGACATTGGGCATCATCACGAGTTGGGCGGTAAAGCGGCGGTTTTCCCGTCGAGCGTAATTAGTGCTAACGCTAAGCCCCCCGCGGATAGTCCACCAGATCACGAGTTCACGTGCACGCGCACAGGGACATAGCGCTAGTGCAAATAGCACTCGACGGGAAAACGGTACAAGAACCCGTAAATCCAGCGCACCATGCACTACCGCCATACTGCGCTAATAGCACGCGCCATAAGGGAAACGTGTCACCGCCGGAACGGGAAACAAAGCAGTGGCCATCTTGGAAATCACAATCCGTCGGATATCGTAGCCCCTGCAAGCCATCCACCCCTGGGAAGAGTGAATCATGTCACAGGAGCGCACTAGGGGCAAGTCAGCCCTGGAGAGGGTGAGGAAGCCCAAATTTAGTGACCTGGATCTGGCCGTACTGGTGTAGGAGGCAGAGATCCACCATAAAGAACTGCAGCAGCGCAAGACCAGTGGGCAGCGCCATGCACAGATCTGGCGCAACATCAGCCAAAGGGTGACTGCAGTGGGGCGCGTGCCCCGGGATGGCAAGGACTGTCGCAAGCATCTCAATAATTTGCATGTGAGAATCCACGGCATCCTCTCACAGCACAGGAGTACAAGCAGGGACACTGGAGGAGGGCCACCACCACCCAAATTCACACCCTGGGAGGAGAAGATTACTGCCCTAATCGACATGGGCACCATCGAGCGAATTGGTGGAGCGGAGGCAGGCACTGGTATTGATCTGACTGCAGGTGAGTCCCACCCCGAATGCATGCAACTGAAAGTACCACACATGCAGACCCTGAGTGAATGAATGCGATGAAATGCGTGTGAGGCACTGCAGACACCCATAAGTGAGCCGTTGAAAAATTCAACCGTAGTGCCGCCTAGACTCCCCTGCACATGCAGTGCATCAATAGAAGGGGCAGGGGACAGACATCCATAGGCATGGGACAGCTACGTAGAGTGTGAGTGTGCATGAATACACCCCCAGGACCCTGAGTGTGGTGCACCCCAATCCCGCATGTGATCGTGTCACACAAACATTCCCATGCAGTGTACCTCCACACTCACACATCACACCAATCACCACATAGAGACTGAGCAATATGCAAGTGGCATGCATAATTGATACTGTCTACAATCCCACTTGATGGCATGAACTGCTTGTACTTATGTAGGTTGCCTTGAACTCAATCCACACCCTATGTACCCCACAGGCACACAGCGAACCTCACGGGATGAAGATGAGGAGGAGGAGGCCACTCCATCACAGCGCCCGAGGCAGCGTGCCTTGACCAGCACCACCACCCCACAAAGGGGCTGCGCGGAAGGGAACCGACGCCGGACCCATCTCACATCACCACAACGCAGCCCAACCAGACCGTTGCAGCACCCACATGTCCACAGGGAGTAAGCCACCATGCAGCTGTGGGTCAGAGCCCGACGTGGGAGTGACACCTCCAGGTGTGCATCAGGCAGGACATTTCATTCCCCCAGAAGCAGTGACGCCGAAGGGATGGGCACACCACAGGGGACCCCAGGGCCAGGCACACAGGGAGCACAAACCCCACGTGTGCATGTGTGTCGTGTCTGCACACCACAGCCAGATGTAGACACACCATCATATGGCAGCCCTGAAGACTGGCACTGAGAGCCCGGCAGCCCCATCCAAGCTGGCAACATGTCCCCATTCAGCCCCCTGCCCCCAACAGCGCACAAGTGGCAGGCCGGTACCTGCCACACCAGGGGTACCGTTCATCACGGCAGCAGCAGTGATGGGATGACTGGACGTAATTGAGGCCAAACAGGCCAAAGTAGAATCCATGGCCAAAGTGCACAGCCAGCACATCAAGGCCATCAGCGCATCCATACGGCATGGCTGCAAAGTACGGGAGTTGTGCAAGGCAGTATCTGCACTCGCTGAGCAGACAAGGGAAGGGAACAACCTTCTCCGTCAGCATATGCAAGCAACCGGGTCAGTCCCATCAACCTCCACTACACCCACGGTGAGCCTTGTCCTAGGTGCCGTTCAATGCGCCACCTGAGGTCACACACACCAGAGGGGCCAGGACATGGAAAGCACCCGCGACCATCGTAGTTGGACATGGCATCGTTGTGGGTGCCCTGAGAACAAACATGAACCTACCTGCACTGTTGTGGGAAGTTCACTGGGGGTAGGGGGGATTCTGTGCTGGGTGTTCACTGGGGGGGGATTGTGTGCTGGGTGTTCACTGGGGGAGGGGGGATTGTGTGATGGGTGTTCACTAGGGGAGGGATAGTTAATCCTAGAATAAATCATGTTTTCAATATTCACAAAGCATGGACAGTTGTGATTGTGATTAAGTGCTCTTTAATGTTCAAGTGACATGTGCAAAATGTAGCCGTCACCCGTATAAAAAAATCATCAATCAAGCCCTGTCGGCCAACCTCCCCTCCCTCAGCTCAACCCTTTGTGCATGTGCAACACCTTCTGGCACGTCATCACCTTCACTCCCATCCTCAGATGGCTGCACATGAGCATCGGGGGGCAGTGGCACATTCCTGCGACAGCAAATGTTGTGCAGCATGGCACATGTCAGTACAATTTTTCAAACTTTTTCAGGTGCATACATCAATACACCTGTACGGTCTAGGCAACGGAAGCGTGCCTTCAGCAGTCCAAATGCCCTCTCCATGCAGATCCGTGTACGACCATGGGCAATTTTGTATGCCCGCTCTGCTGCAGTGTGTGGATGACGCACAGGGGTCATGAGCCATGTGTGCTGGGGATATCCAGAATCACCTGCAGGGGAGAGAAAGCAGGTTTGGGGAGAAGGTAAGTTCAGTGGGTGTACAAGGCTCAGTCATCAGTGACATTTTCAGCAGGTTCAAGTGTCTGTTGAGTAGGTCATGACATCTCATTGCAATGTTGGCATCCAGCCTTTTACTTCCAGGACATGTATGGTGTGAGGTTGCCTTACAGCTGTTTATCTATGTATTTGTGAGTTGTCATGTGCATCACACTCATATATCACATGTGGCCTACTTGTCATTTGGTCACTAACATTGTGGAGTGTGCTGTGCTAGGAGCAGCATTGATTCAATGGAGTACTCACAACTTGGTATGACTCTGTTTCAAAATGTAACAGTACTCAGTCCCTTGTCACTGGGGAATGGGACCCTTCCATCTGCTTGTGAATGTGAGAAGTGGCTACCTCATGTGTCATTTCCATTCCCTTTGGCTGCTGTTGCATTTGCTGGTTGCCACTATTGTGTACTGTTCTCCAGGCATTTCATTGGACAATCAGGGGACAGTGTTTGGGGGATGTACATTTGCATTAATCAGACTACTTATGTCTAGTGCGTTTGTGGATGTGCCGACTTTTGTGTTACATTTGCATGACTGTCGGGTGGCCAGGGTGGGATGTCTGTACTGTGTCAGGTTGGGAAGCCATAGTGCAACTCACACAGGAGGTTTTGTGGTGGTAGGCCTTCCATATGTCACTGTGCTGCCACATGTCTTTTGCATCCTGAATGGGTGTGTTCTGCTGTGTTGGACATGTCCAAGGTTTCTCGTGCAAGGTGCTTTCATGGAAATGCTACAGTGATGGTGCTGCCTATTGCCATTCAGGGATTTCACTGTGTGTGACCAGCCCCATCAGATGTGATTCAACATGCATTACGGTATACATTTGTACTCACCCAGCAGCCATGTGTTTTGACTCGGTGCCTTTCCATGTACGCTGGCAGGGTACTGTTGCGCAGGACGATGGAGTCGTGGGTGGATCCTGGGTAGCGGGCACAGCAGTGGCTGAAGGTGAGGTCAGGGCAGCATGTCATCTGCACATTCAGCGAATGGTAATTTTTCTGGTTTCTGTAGGCTGCCTCATGTGCCTGGGGTTGTACGAGTGCTACATGTGTGCAGTCCAGGGCTGCTATTACATTCAGGACTTGGGCAATGGCATGGAATTGACCCTTCAGCTGGTTCACCTGTGCCTGTGTTTTGCTGGCAATTCAATGTGCTCATTCACATGATTCAACAGTGCATCCAGCACTTGTCCCAGCATGGCACTTAATGTGGACTGGGCCATGCCATGCATCATGGCAACAGTGTGTTGGTAGCTGCCAGTCCCGAAGAATTGTAGCACGGACACGAGCTTCACAAGCGGGGGTACTGCTGTGCTGATGGCTATACGGCTGCCGATGTCAGCCTGGATTGTGTCCAGCAACTGGATGATGGTTGCCCTGTCCATCTGATATTCGGTCACCAACTGGCCATCAGTCAGGGCCCAGGGTGTTGGCCTGACCCTGGGGATGGCTGGCTGCCTTGCTGGTGCTGCTCTCCTCCTCCTTCTCCTCATCCCCACCACCCCTTGTGCTCCCATGGCCCTGGCCTGGTTGGCTGGCCGCTGTAGCTCCAGGCGCAGCAGGTAAATGTCCACATCAAGGCTCCTGGCTCCAAATGGCAGCATGGTGTTTGGAAGTGCGTGTTGTGCATGGGTGGGTCCTTTGTAGGCCTCTGATTTGCATTGGTTTCACCTGGGCCCTTATTGCTGTCTCCTCCCTGCTCCTGCTGGAGAAATGGTGTTGGGGATGGTGTGTTGTGTATGGGTGGGTCCTTTGTAGGCCTCTGATTTGCATTGGTTTCACCTGGGCCCTTATTGCTGTGCCCTGTGTTCTTTTACCTCCAGCATTTTGCTGGGGGTATTTTCGTCAGATTATTCGCCGCTTTTCTGGCGCTAATTGCGCCAAGCCAGACTCGTGATTGCTATGTTTTAGCGTGAATGAATACTGGCGCTTTTACAGACGACGCTTGTACAGTTGGCTGTACTTGCGCCGGCTGTAATGGCACCGGCTGTATTTGTACTTGTGATCCGACGGACCCTTAAATTCAGCGCTGGTAGCGTTACCGCCGATTTTTAGGGTTACCGCCCAACTCATGATGATGCCCATTGCGTGGTCTTTGAAGAAGTTTTAACCATACTTGTATGAATCGACTTTTGTAATTCAAACAGACCATCAAACCTTAAGATGGTTAATGCAGATGAAGGGGGTGAATCCTAAATTGTTAGGATGGTCAATCAGCCTTCAGAGGTTTGATTTCACCATAGAACACAGGTCAGGGTCTCATCACCAAAATGCTGATGGTCTCTTCAGAAAGTATGACCAACTGGAGTAAGGAGATTCATCCAGGTGTGTATTAAATCCTCCTGTCCCTTAGTCTAGGGGGACAAATGTTAGGGAGAATTCTCAGAAATGCACAAATTCCTCTCTAGCTTAACATAACATGCATATTTGTTAATCACATTTTCACCCCCAAAGGGGCATCTTGGCGCTAATAACAGATGTTTATTGTTACCCAATTTAATGGTACTCATTTTATCAACCTCGGAAGGATGAAAGGCTGAGTGGACCTGCCAGGATTCCAACATGAGACCATGAGGTCAAACACAGGCCCCTGTAGTGGATGCATTAGTCCACTGAGCCACAGACCCGGCACTAGAGACCCCCAGTTCTTGTTCTGTACTTAAGGACTTTTCATTTCTAACCTGGAGAGAGTGAAACTTTTTTCCCACTCTCTCATGTATTTTCAGTCATTTGTACTCTGTGTTTCTTTTGACTTTGGAGCCTGACAAACTTCATAGGCATCTTCTTGGCATTGTGACACACATCACCTTCAGTGCAGTGGCACAGGGAAGTCTCTTAGATTTCCCAAAGGTTTCAATACCTTCTCTTGTTGAAACTACTGTTTCCAAGATCAGTGAAGTGAAATTGACTTTACTTACATTTTGTAACTTTATAAATCTAGCACACACTATCTTACCTCAGGGTGCTGGAGGGGTTACCTAGGATCCCCTTTGGCTAGTTTCTCATGTAGCATTTTTATGTAACCCTTTCTACAATGATTGCCTGGTGGCAGTGGTTTGCTTTTTACTACGATTGTGTGTTTTCACTGAGGGCTGCGTTTGCAGCTGCAGTAAGGCAACCATCGGTGCCCATTTTGTCAAAATGGCTCTGGTCTTATTTTTTCTACATTTCTTGTCAGAAAGGTTCTTCTTGAGATTTACTCTGCGCGCAAAACCAAGTTTGGTCCCTTTGTTAGTTTTGCCTTTGGCGGGATTGACGAGTGAAGCCTGCCTCTGGCTCCAGTATGTTTGGCAGGGGCAGGAAGAGAGGGATGAGACCGGAACTCACTGTGCCTAATCCCCTTGGTTACAGGAATGCACCCAAAAGTGATTGGCTGTCTGTGTGATTGACAAATCCTATTTGCTTCATCAGTAAGAAACTGAAGGACCGTGAAACAAGGTGGGCAACAATGGAACTGGAAGGTTTTGACATTGTGTGGTCTTTGAAGAAGTTTAGACCATACTTGTATGGAGTGACTGGAGTAAGGAGATTCATCCAGGAATGTATTAAATCCTCCTGTCCCTTAGTGTGGGGGGACAAATATTAGGGAGAATTCTCAGAAATGTGCAAATTCCTCTCTACCTTAACATAACATGCGTATTTGTAAATCTCATGTTCACCCCCAAAAGGGGCATCTTGGCGCTAATAACAGATGTTTATTGTTACCCAACTTAATGGTACTCATTTTATTAACCTCGGAAGGATGAAGGCTGAGTGGATCAAACACATGCCCCTGTAGTGGATGCATTAGTCCACTGAGCCACAACATTTCTCTTTTGACCCCCAGCTCTTGTTCTGTACTTAAGGACTTTTAATTTCTAACCTGGAGAGAGTGAGACTTTTTTCCCACTCTGTCATGTATTTCCGTGTTTCTTTTGACTTTGGAGCCTGACAAACTCCATAGGCATCATCTTTGCATTGTGACACACAGCCCCTTCAGTGCAGTGGCAGAGGGAAGTCTCTTAGATTTCCCAAAGGTTTCAATACCTTCTCTTGGTGAAACTAATTTTTCCAAGATCAGTGAAGTGAAATTGACTTTACTTACGTTTTGTAACTTTATAGACCTAGCATACACTATCTTACCACAGGGTGCTGGAGTGTTTACTTAGTATCCCCTAACGTCTAGTTTCTCATGTAGCATTTTTATGTTACTCTTTCTACAATTAATGGCTGGTGATAGTGGTTTACTAGTGGCACCCGCGAGCAGACCATGTCGGATGCACCGGCACCGTACACGAATTGTTCCTGTACATCCGACCTCCCCATTCCCATTAAGTCCAATGAGACTCAAATGGGAATTGGGAGTCATTTATTTCCGCCGCCTGGGAATAGTCAATTACCGGGTCCGGTGGGGCCGTAATGAACTGGTAATTTCCCATTCCCGGGCACCGGAAAATAAATGATACCGGAAGCAGACAGGCTGTTTTTACTGGCACGGCTACCGCCGGTCTCATAATGAGGCCCAATGTATTTTTTACCCACTCTAGCAAATGCTATGCAGTGTGGCATTTATCACCTGCTCACATGAAGTAGCAAACAATGACAGTGCTCTGCATTTCAAAATTTCTCTTTTGACAAGCATATTGATGGAAGTAAAAAAATGCATATATGCATGTGCAGCAGCACTGTACCATTTTTCCATAAAATAAGGGAACACCAGATAAAATAGAACCGTACACCATTTTCAAATGAAACTTCTTGTCTCACAGTTTAATATCTTGGCAGCATATGAATACATCCCAACATCGCCCATTCCAATGTATAGGAGCTTCGTAAGTCTTTCTTTTTTCCTTTGCATTCTGTCAATTCCAATTGACTTCACTCATTATAAAATGACACTTCAAGTCCCAGAATGCAAAGAAAAAAACATTACTAAACTTCACAATTTGAAACTGTGACATGTATTCCAAATAGACATATGTAATGCTGTACTTTTCTAAATATGTTTTGGGAAGCCTTGTTAAGAAAGTTAAGCGGTGTGTCACTTTTTCTTAAAACAAAGCAAAAGCAGGAAACATTGATTCGTACACCATTTGTAATTGGCTGTCAGTGTGTGCCAGTTTAATATATTAGCAGTATATGTATACTTCCTAACAGAACCCATTCAAATTTTCAACTGCTCATGTAGTCCCACATTTTTCTCTACATTCTGTGACTTATACTCCAATGTTTACGTAAAAGTGGAACTACAAGTCCCATAATGCAAACAAAAACTCTATCACTACATAACACCTATAGATTATAATGCATCATGTTGGCAAGTATTCATATACTCCTAACACATTAAATGTATACACACCAATTGCCACCTAAAGTGTACTACAAGTCTTTTCGATCAACTTTTCTTCGATTTTACAAATTGTTACAGAGCTTCTGAAAATGCGCATACACATTTCTTAAATTTCAAGAAAATGCTCCTAAAAGCTTCAATTTTTAACAGTCCACCAATTTGATGAACCTTTTCCCCACTACTCCTTCCATTACAAATATATCCCTTCCTTACTAACAGTACTTCACCATTAAAACATATGCTCACTAACCTTTTTAAAGTTACAGGAAAGCTGCACAAAACAAAGTACACCTTTTGCATCGACAAAGTAAGTACATCATTAATGGACCAGGTATAGGTATGTTTGTATAGCAACACAGTGCCACTATTTATATTACCTCAGACTACTTGTTTTCAAACCAACATTTCTTTCACCATGCACACTTCTACTATTCCCATCTACACACCAGCATTGCAGTTCCTCAAAACAGCACAGTCACCATACAGATTCCAACTACCACTGCCTTCCTCACTAACTCAACACCATCAGACCTCTGTACACTCGTATTCCCACAACCTTTCCAACCACACTTAAAATACCAACTCACAATCAAACAGTACTCTATTCATCTCTACAATCACACCCATGCACCATACATACATACACATTGCACAACTTCCCAATACAACCTTTCTCTTTTCCCAACAGATACAACAAAATGCCTACTAAACAGGAAATCCATAGAAAAGAAAGAAAAACTAGAGCAGATAAGACTAAAAGTACACCACATAGTCATCTAACTTTAAAAAAATGTATGGAACCCTTAAAAGGAAAGAGCTAGTAAATTGACTCAGAAAAACTAAACCAACCACAACTAAAGAAAGCTAGTCCCCTCTTGCAAAAACAAAAAGTAAAATATTATGTACAAAGAAAAGAGCACCTACTAACAATCCTCTACCAGTGTTAATGTAGTCACAGTAAAGAAATCAAAAAAACGATGTTACAAAAATGTTTCCACCATAGAGTTCTTCATAATCTTATACAAACATCTGAAAAGTAACAATCTTCCCTTAAAACTACCGCAGGAGATTAATCCTGCAAGCTCTAATTGACATTAGAGAACATTGCTTATATTGATTTTAAACAGAATGAAACCACAAAAGTCTGTGATGGTGAATGGATGCACACAAGCAGCACAGAAACAGACTTGAATGAAGACGCTAATAAACACAAACATGAAAAAACAATTGCCATAATTTGTTGAGGGTATGAAATGGTGGATCAAACCAGTATGGCAAAAGAAACCCTTATAGAAAAAAAATCCCCAACAAACGTTGAACCAAATGCTGCTTTCAACTAAACAAACGGTCCATTGGACAAATGGACACACAGCTCAATGTGTAATGTACGCCAACAATCCTTTAAATCTTTATGGCAATTCCTCAATAACTACGTAAAATGAAAAGACAGAAGTAAAATGAAAACTTTACAAACCATAGTCTTCTGTCCAGTTCACAGCCACGCTGGTCTGCAAGGACATTCATTAGCCTGCACTGTAGGAACTGCATGCAAAATCACTCTCCACCACATCAAAATGCTAGCGACACACCATTCCACTCTAAGGAATCTTGAAAAAAGTCCTGCTCTGCAACTGCAAAATTTAAATACCATTCTCCTACATGGAACAACCAAAGAACTACTTCAAGAAATAGAGCACATTCAATTTAAATACTTTGAAATTGAAGGTGATTTAGAGAATTCTGAACCTTCAGAAAACATTACAGACAACCTGATAAACGCTAAAATCCTAATAAACACATACAAAAAAGGAATAGCTACGTATCAAATCACATCTGCTGAAATACCAGACCAATTATGTGTCTGTTCCCGCAGAACGTTTTATAAAAAGAGCACAAAAATAATAGATCTAGCTTACAAAATAGAAGACAATGAAGAATCCCAATGGTTCCAATTAGCTTTATATCTAACAGCAGAAGGTAAATACAAAATAACTAACCTCCCAGGAGTGTGCACATACTGCAACACAAAGCATTATAATAACCAAATTCCAGCACAGGCTATCACTAGTAAATTTGTAATATTCCCACTTCCAAAAGCTCTCCAACAGCTTAACTTGTAAGAGAGCATTATAATACAATCAGAGCACCCATTTCAAGCTCTAAAACACCTTCAACCAAAATGAGCCAAATGACCTCCATCTGAGCTACTAAAGGGCATGCGTGGAAAAGTAGTATATTTACCATTGGACATAAAAGAAAATGTTCAAACTCTAGGACTACAGCGGCCAATAGATCAATCTTTGATTATACTGGTTAATGGTGTGCCAAAAAAAGAAAAAAAAATGTGGCAACAACTAGTAGACTTAAACAAAGTTAGACAAGCCCTACAATATCTAAAAGAAAACAATGAATACTACAAAGATTTAAACATGGAGGAAAACCTAAAAGAAACCACCCACATTATTCAAGAGTCACCAGAAAGTGGCCAAATTGAATGTGTAGATCCTGTTACATCAGCCAACATTTTAGACCAGTATACCATTCACCCACTGCACTCCAAAGACACAATTGACAATGCATTAGAAACATATCAAATGCATCAAGTCAAAGAATCTGCAATGAGCATATGGGAAAAGAAGTGTAGAAGCATGCTCTTTTCCTCTAATCTTTCCTACAGGAAATGCAGGAAGATCCGATGAAAGGTCCACACAAATTGGTGCATCAGAATATTGCTCTTTACAAATGTATTCTGAAGACCCCAGATTCAGACAAAATGTTGAATACATTTTCCACCCGTTCTTGGAAAGTGAACTAACAACTACATGTTATGGAGTTGTACACACATTAAAAACAGGCTCTAACTTTTTAAATATATCTGCTACACAGCTGCTTAAAAAAATGACAAAGATTAAGTTTTGCAGTCAAGTATCACAAATCTCTTGGCAAACATGCATGGTACAAAAGAATACTGATTCCAATGTCATGCTGATGTACATTGTATGCTAAGGAATGTAGGCCCACCCACATGGTTTGTTACTTTAAGTTATGCAGAGTACGCATGGGATGACTTGCATGACTTCTTAAACACTGCAAACCAAAATAAAGATGGAACAGACATAAAAACACCAGACAAACTTTGTTCTCTTGAACCTCTAAATGTATCAAGGTACTTTCACCATTGCTTCGTAGCCATGCTGCATTTTATCTGCAATAAAACTACTGCTCTGCTCGGAGAAGTGCAAAACTTCTTTGAGAGAAAAGAATATCAATCCAGAGGAGAACCACACATCCACATGCTTCTGTGGATACAAGATGCTCCAAAATGTGGCCATGATTGTGACACCACTGTTTTACAATTTATTGAAAAATACATTAACTGCAACGTACCTTCAGAAATCATAGAAAAAGTGACCTATATACACAAGTTTTACGCTTCCAAAAACATAAAGGTGGCAAATACTGGTGACATAGATATAAAGACAAAGGGAAATACTATACCAAATGGCGCATTGGCTTCCCTAGACCAATGTGCAAAAAAGGACCAGTAAATAGCTTGATGTTTTCTGTTAGACACAGAGTAAAAGGCAAATCGACTAAAAATACATACAACGTTAAAACGGACGTAACATCCAAGTACATTAATGATTACATTGCAATCATTGCCCTCTTGTGGAATGCAAACATAGACATACAATACATCTCAGACAATTCCACTGCAGTTGCAAGATATTTTACAGCCTATCTCACCAAAGCTGAGAAAACAGAACTAAAGGACCTCTGGGTTGGCATGTCATTTGACAAAACACTATCACAGAAATTGTACATCTTGGGTATAAAAATGCTCTCCCATAGAGAAGCAGGTCATACGAAGCTGCAGACCATTTAACAGGTACAGCCTTAGATGGCAAATCTGAGCTCATTTTCTGACTGAACCTTGGATCAGCGTCATACAGAAATCCTACCAAGAGATAGAAAACATAGCCGCAATTGAGCCCAACAGCCAGGACATTTTAAAAAATGATGTACTTGGCACATACTACCCAAACAGAAGTACTACTTTGGAAAACATGTGCCTTTACAAAATTGCCCAAAACTACACCTACAAGAACAATGTCACACCAAATGAAACAACTGGCAAATATTCAGTTTCAACTTGTGAAGAAAGCCTAGTAAAACAAACTAGTCCCATTCTAATTAATCATGTAAAGCTATAATTTAAAACTCAACTGGCCCTACTCCAACTTTATATACCTTGGAGAAAAGAAAAATAATGATTAGGTGACTATGACTCATTTGGAGCTGTATTTAAAGCAAATGAAAGCAGTATAACAAATGACAATTTCAAACAATACAAAGAAATGCTGGACAATGATGCCAACAAGAGGAAGAAATTGAAGCTCAACTAAACAAAGACACTCCTGAGGGAAGTCAACCTCCCCTTACATGAAGCCATGACCCACTTGGAGAACCACACATTCTAAATAAAGCAAAAATAGCCATGGCTGAGGTAGAAAATACATGTATCAATATAAACAATCTGAGGAAAACTTGTCAGCTCTAGAATCTCAGCTAAATGATGAATGACTCACCATTTATCTGGAAGTCACTCAAGAAGTTGAACATGGTTTTAAACATGAAAGTAAAACCTGTACCTGTAAACATTATAAACCTCTGCTTCTGTATGTAAGTGGTGAAGCTGCTTCTGGCAACACATTCTTAATTAAAATGATCAGCAAGTGTCTACAAAACTTAAACAACAACCTTTCAGAGGTACTAATAGCCCCCACAGGTTTTGCTGCTTAAAAACATAGATGGTATCACATTACACTGACTACTACGCCTCCCCATAGAACACCAGACCAAATTACAATACTAAAAATTGTCAGCAGAATATGTAACTGAGGTATGCAGAATTCTAAAATAAATTAAAGTGCTCCTGATAGATGAAGCAAGCATGGTGCCCAACCACATGTTGACTTTAATTCATCTCAGAATGCAGGAAGTCCGAAAAATTAACTATGAGCAATTGTTTGGAGGGAAACATGTTATTATTTTTGGAGACCTCCTACAGTTAACACCAGTGAAAGGGCAACCTATTTTCAAAACATTAGGACACAAAGAATACTGTAATTCACTCGGCAGCATTGGAAATGTAAATCTCTGGCAACATTTTCACTACAGAGAACTAACTCAATGATGTGCCAGTCTGCAAACCTCACATATGCTAACATTTAAAAAAAACAGAATTGGCCTGTTTACTAAAGATGCAAAATCCATCTTAAATAGTAGACGTAGCTATGGGAGAAACACATCTGCTCCTGATGTCATGGAACAATTAATGCAACAAAATCTAAAATGTATGTCCTTAATGCCAACCTTTGCAAGCTGTAATCAATTAAATGAGACAATGTTAAAACAATAAATGCAACCTATACTGCATTTCAGCTCCACAGAGAAACTAGAAGTGCACAGCATGACACTTCCAATATGTCGAAAAGCACCAGCACGACTAAAAAGCTTAGAAACATGTATCTCCAACACAGCTGGATTGGAGAAAATCTTAACTTTGTGTCTAAACTGCAGAGTAATTCTTGACATAGAACAAGGCTTAGTCAATGGACCAATTGGTACAGTTTTTGGATTCCAAACATATCCACATGACAACAATGTTCAGTTGTCAATGTCAACTTCGACAAACCTGAAGAGGTTAACCAAATGTCCAGAATATAGTAGGTTTTTCTTCTTTATAAAGACATGTACGCACGCAGAAAGCAATTGTCTCTGTCACTTGCATATGCTGTCACTATTCACAAATCTAGATCTAACCATAGATCAAGAATTGATTGACATTGGCAGCACAGTCTTTAAAGAAGGTATGAGTTACATAGCACTTTCACGTCTGCGTACACTCTATGATGTATTCCTAGTTAACTTTGATGAAAACAAAGTCAATTAGACATACAACAGGCTACGGGCACTATACACCCACCATCTAAATATTTATCCTCTTTCTCAAAAAAAGAAAGCTTTAAAAGACAAGGAATAGAAACAGAACCTATAGCAGATTTCCCAACATTACCACTAAAAAACAATGATCAACTTCTTCATCATACAATACAACCACAAAACTATTTAGTACAAAGTCAAGTTTATATCCTTCAAAAAAGAAAGACAAAAATGTCTCTTCTCCACAAACATCTACAAGCCCATCTAACCGTCCACAAACAGAACTCTGTGGTCCATTTCAATTCACAAACACAACTGGAGTAAACTGTCATGCTAATGTGACAATGAATCTTCTCTTTCAATTGCCACCAATCGTTCACAACATTTTCTTAAATGGCTCAGACCAGTTGTGTTTGCAAATGCTCATCGTTCACAGAAATGCCACAATCAATCCCTACAGCCGTTACAGTGTCTCAGGTATAAGGAAAACATTGGACTACTGTGCAGGAATGGTGAAACTTACCAAAAACACGCAAGAAGATCCACAAGAATTCCTCATGTGCTTACTGCAAGTACTAGAAACCAAAAACATCCCTATAAATGACATCTTCCAGATTTCATACACGTGGAAGCATAAATCCACTCTCTGCAACCATGTTTCACAAGACCACACCCCTAATGAATGATGTCCATATGTAACTATACCAAATTGTGAATCCATTCCATTTCGCCAGCTTCTTCAGAATGCAAATCATGGCATATTATGCCCTTTTTGCAATTCAGACAAAAGTTCCACCATACAAATAAACTCATATAGCCAATATGTCATACTAATGCTTCTACGGTACAATGCAGATGGTACAAAACATAACTGTAAGCTTACAGGCTTCACATGCCTAGAAATTGCTCCTGCTGCATTGGCTCATAATCCTCTGCAAACACTCCCATCCCATATCATTTCGCTTACTCTCTACTCTAAACCATCACACAATTAGAATGCAGCTATACCCCTGATCAATTCAGCCTAGCTGTTCACATACAAACATTACCCCAACAACACCTCATCACTTTAATAAAACATAGCTATCCCATGACATTCTGGCCTAGCTGCTCACATAAGCATCCTACAGGCCTAAAGCAGCCAGAACCCAGCCTGGGTGTCCACCCTCCAGACTGCACACATTCAACTGATATCTTCTCCACCTAGCGCTAGGATGCAGCTACCATCTGGCAATAACATCAGCTGCACACATAACTTGTGCACCCACGTACCCTTCAACTCTTTCTCTCTCCACTGACCTGGACTGCGGTTCCTGAGGGTGTTCAACCTACTAGCGCTTTGAGATCATACCAGTGATATATAGAGTGCTATATAAATGTCAAAGAACATAACATGCGGTCAAGTATCTCTTGGAAAGAACACCTTCACAACAGTTGGTATAATATAACATGCTGGTGCCACAACTACTTCAGGGCGATACACTGAATATGTGAGAAAAGAAAGTCGTTGATTTGAATCTAACGATACCTCTGTTACCCCAAAACATAGGTTACCAGCAAATTTAACAAATGCCTACGTAATATTCCTTCAATCCAAATTTAGTGACTAAACTATAGTACAATTAACATTTAGAATACACCAGCAGTTATCTAACTACATACATAATACTGCAAGAATACTTTGTAAAGTCAATCTAGTTAGAATACGCCAAACTCTATCTAACTACTTCAAAAACAGCCATCATTGCAAAGGACTTCAAATATGCCTTCTGAATTGTTATATGACAAAACCTCTTCTAAACCCGAATGTAGTTAGAATATGCCAACATGTATCTAACTATTTCAAGCATTTTCTTAATAACAACATACTTCAAACAAGCGCACTATCACCCTTACACTCACGTAACTGTAATTGTCTGGTTTTTATCCAGTACAGATTTTTTTCCCAATGATTATGTACTGTGAAAACAACAGCGGTGAGTCATACACCAATTTTGTAGGAAACACAGTACTGAAAATGTACTGTTTATGAGGGTCTAAAAAAGAAAATGTATATTGAAAACTTCATACCACTGCAGCTTCAGAACCATCATGCTTAACCAATTGTACTGTTTTTTTTCCACAGAAAAGAAACCTGAGATTTCAGCTTCATGACGCTACAACACTAAGTTGCCACAGCAACCTTAATAAACTACATATTCTGTAAGCACTATCCTCAATTGTACCACAATCATAAGTACTGTATACAATTCAATTACATAATTCCTCCATATTACAAACATTTTGTACTTCCACCACATTACATAAACACAATTAATTATATAACAAGTATGTATCATAAATGGTCAACTAATACAACTCAACCCCACGCCCCTTGCAATCAAAATGAAGTCTGCTGACACTGAAATTGACCGTGGGCTTGGCGGCATTTACAAGCACAACACAGATCTACATTACCTTCATTCAACTTACTTACCATTTCTACGCCCTCTTCCAGCCATCAAATAATCCTAGATGTCTTTTCAAAGCTGCCCGGACACTGTGATGCTCACAAACTACCACAGTGTTCGCAGATAACTATGGCACCTGCCCAGCCAATTTCAACCTAAAAAAACAGATCCATATCATCTTTTTTTCAAGCCCCCTCCCAGTCATTCCTTCCACCACCAAATGACCAAAAATGTGTTTTCCAGACATTTTCCCCACCAAGGTGTCCGCGGTCTCCTGTGACTGTAGGCAGAACCAACATGGCAGGTGTTTCCCAAAAATCGGATGCATCTCATGCTCTTCACCATCCAATCAATGAGTATATCTGATGTCTGCAGACATCATGTTGGCCCCTGGGCCAATCAGAGGTCCGTCAGGGAAGTGAGTCCACAGACCGAACCCAGATATCACTCTTTTTTTTTTGGCCTACTTTGTGGTCGTTTGGCCACAAATTTGGTGAAAATCCATCAGCGGTTTGGGCTGTTGATGTGAGCAACATTTATTTTCCATTGTGTCTTTGGGAAACCTCACAAAATTTGGGGCACACCCATAACTTTGCAGCCCCTTCACGAAACCTCACCAAACTTCGCAGGATCAATCTAACAGGGCCATATAAGTTTTGTTGCAAAGTTTCATGAGGATTTGTTAGGGGGGGGGTGAAGTTATACGCCACCCAAGAAGTGTTCTTCTAATGGGTTGAACAACTTAACCATAACTACACTACAGGGCCGCTACTGTAGGTCCTGTAATAAATATATTAATATATATATATTGGTAGTGGCCATGTAGTTATGGTTAAGTTGCTGTTTCCATAGGAAGAGCACTTTTTGGGTGGATTATAACTTCGCTCTCCCTGGACGGATCCTCACCAAACTTTGCAAAGTATTTGGGTCACTCTGAATTTGTTTGCAAAGTTTGGTGAGGATTCGTCCAGGGGGGGCAAAGTTATAGGGGGGGTCCCAAAACCTTTTTTTTCCCATAGACTGAATGGAAAAAAACTTTGCGCATGGCTATAGCCCGAACCGCTGGACGGATTTACACCAAATTTGCGGCAGGAGCGGCGGTCTGGTCCCAAAAGCGTGCTTTTGTAAATTTGGTGTAAATCTGTCCAGTAGTTTTTTTTAAAAATGACCAAAATGTAAGGCAAAAAAATTAGTGATATCTGTGTTCGCTCCGTGGACAGCACCCGGATTGGCCCATGGGCTTGCGTCATGTCCGCGGACATACGATGTGTTCGCTGATTGGACAGCGAGGGGCGTGGAGTGCGTCAGATTTTCTGTGGCGCCCGCCATCTTGTATTCGCAGTCGACCGCGTACAGCGCAGTGAAACGTGGATAAAAAATTGTATTTAGTGCCGTGTGTTGGTGTGTAAGAGTGTTTGGGGAGGGTGGGGGAGTATGAGGTAGGTTCAATGTTTTGTTTTTTTATGTGCTAGACGTTTTTGTTGCGTTCGATTTGTCCGCGGAGAACACGGCTGTTCTGACATTTTGTAAATAAACTAAATGGTGGGGTGTTTAGAGGACGGAGTATGTGTCATTTTTGTTCGCAAGGAAGGTAAAAATGAGCTACGAACACTCGCGGTTTACTTAATTGTTCGTAAATACACAAACTGGGGGTGTCCTCAGGACGCTGTCCGTATTGTAATCTGTCTAGTTGAATGTGTTCTAAGAACGCTCGCAGTGTCCCGAAATGGTTGCAATTACACAAAATGGGGGTGTTCTGAGAACGTTGTTTGTATTGTTCGTTGTCAGGGTGAAAGTGTTTTAAGAGCACTCCTTTTGTCCGCTAATAGTACAATTTCCTAGGGGCATCAACTGACTTTTTGTCCACTAAAGAAACGATAAATCCGGCTGGTGTGCGCCAACATTATGTGATAATCCTATGACTGGCGCTATTGACCTGGCTGACTTGCTTTTGCGACACTAAATCATATCTCCCGCCCCTAAGCCTGATATTATCAAAGCATTCATATTCCCTGCCTCTCTCTGTGATGTTACAGGGTGCGTAATCAAATGCGCCCAGTCGTCTCCAGTACTACGCGACTTTACACAGAACCCGGAAGACAACACACATTATGTCACAACACAGCGTGCCACAATTCGGAATATGAAACTGTGATTTAAAAGCAAACAGCAACATTGTAAATGTTGTAAAGTACATTTATTTGACATCAAATGTTTAGAGAATATTCAGCAATTTGCATTTGTCTTTGTTGTCGATCCACAAAAGTTCATGTTGAGACACGCGATGTTCCTTTGCGGTACAGAGAGTGTTAGAGCAGCTTACAACTCAGTGCGCCACAATTCGGAATATGAAACTGTGGTTTAAAAGTAAACAGCAGGATTGTACATTTGGTAAAGTACATTTATTTCACATGAAATGTTTAGTGAATATTCAGTGATTTGCTATTGTCTCTGCTGTCGATCAGCAAAAGTTTATTTGGAGCCACACGTTGTTCCTTTGCGGTAGATAGGCTGTTGGTTTATGATAAAAGCAGTAAATGGTCGCTCTGATAATCAGAAGGTTGCTCCAACAACGAGCCATTAGAGCACCCCATTGGTTGGTATGTTGTTTGTAGCCGCTAGTACTGCGTAAGGGCATATTGCTCCTTGGCGATTGTCCCATAAAATGGTGAGGGTCATGAAGTTGCATATTTGGACCTGCACCTGGCAGTTGAAGACCCCATCCGCTGGAGTCTGTAAATCGTGACATAGGCAAAATGGAGCCACATACTTGTTTTAAAAAACATAAATTAGTCTCACCAGCCGATCTTCATTAAAAATCATCATTTTATTTATTAGGGCGTGAAAATATTTGCTATCGAAGATAGTGCAACAGAGTATGTTAATAATAAAATAATAATATTTTCCCATTCATATAGCGCTAAGAACCGTGAGGTATCTAAGCGGTGCTTATTATTAACCACGGTGTGTGGTGCTCATTTATCGACCACGGAAGGATGAAAGGCTGAGTTTGGCCTTGCCGGGATTCAAACTTGCGTTAGCAAGCTGTGCACGGATGTCAAAGCGAGCGCTGTACTCGCTGTGCCACTTGACAGGCTAGAGTGAAGTGGCACAGCGAGTAGAGCGCTTGACCGCCTATAGACCGGTTAAATTATTTCTATTAACCCACCCTGTGTCGTCTGCCATTTTCAGAGCCCTCTAAACGACAGGGGATCAATTTGGCGGTGATAGTGCACGGTAGAAAACATTATGCCACTTTCAACGAACAAGTTCAACTTGAGCCGTCTTTAATGCTACGCTATTGTAATTATATTTGGTATAAAGTAATCTAAAGGGTTACTTACAGTACAATTGCAATTTCCATTGTCTACGAGTGGTGCAGTCCCAAAATACGAGTCCGAGTGTGCCAACAATCTTTCGCATAGTGATATAATATATAAAAGTGGTTTCGTTTCAGAAATTTCATCTCTAGCTTCTCTTACGTTTTAGCAACACTCCTTCAAGAGAAGTCTTTCATCACAATCTCTGTCTGTCAAGGTCAAAACACAATACAACCATATAGTCCGCTTCGTGAGCCTCTCCGGGGCCCGAGAAAAAAATGGAAGCAGCTGACCTTCACTGTGAATGAGCATAAATTCTTACTTTGCAACATTCTGTGTAAAGCCATCTGTAGAAGTTGGTTTTTGCACGCCATGTTTGTATATTGTTTGCGTGATATTAAAAAAAGTTTGTTTAAAGGACGTTATGGTTCTAAGTACAGCCGAAAGACCACTGAAAATCGCAAGTTATGGTAAGCTTTGAAAAATAACTGGCGCCACCACCGTGCACTGCTAAAACTAACACCCAGGACATCAAAGATGACATCGCAAATGTCATTGATGAAATCACTGATGACATCACGTGTGTATGTACTTTTCATGGAATTTGTGTACTAGGGATTTTTATTATAATGTTGCGAAAAAAGTGTCAAGGATATTGCAATAAATATCATACCGTTATTAGTGCTTTGAACGATGCATTGATATAAATAGCATTGTATTATGGGATTCTATCTAGTATACTGAGCTACTAATGGAGAAACATAGCATTGTGTGCAGAGTACAAGATGAAAGTATAATATGTGTAATGTTAATATGTTGAATAATGAAATAATAAATGTCCTGAAATGTTCGAAAAATCACAAAATGGGGTTGTTCTGAGGACGTTATTCGTATTGTGTGATTGCTTAGCTGTATGTAATGAGGGAATGGCACAGAGAGTAAAGTGGACGCCGTCTGCGGACAACGCGGCTGTTCGTGGACAGGGCGTGCTACATCCGGGTTTTTCCAGGAAATCCAACATGGAAAGAAGACTGTACGGATCAGCCAATCAGATGTCGAGGTTATGGATTTGTGTTGAAAGAGACTGTGTGTGGTGAAGATGGCAGAAGTGGAGAAAGTCAGGATGTTGGTGCTCAGAGATATGTTTGTGCATGGTTTACAGCAGTACGCTAAATGCAGCCACGTTGCAAAGAACTTTGATGTGAAAGGAGTGGAGGTGGTGTGGAGCAGTGTGCCTGATTGCAATGTACAGGGAATTTTACAAGTTTGTGAGGATATGGCCACAATGAACAGTCCGCATGTGGTAGTTTTGCACTATGGTGCTTTCCATTTGGGAAACGTCAGTGCACCTACTTTGTTGGCTGATTTGGAACGCTTGGTTCAAGCAGTAATGAAGATCCTTCCAAATGCAAAAGTAATTTTTTATGGATTACTACCTAGGGCAATATGGGACAAGAGATCAGTTTTTTGTCCTCAGCAAAATATTGCTAGGTGTGTCATCAACCGAGGCATGTGTGCCTTCATGCTTAGAGCTGGTATGTTCTTCTGTAACGATGAGAATATTGATGCCAGTAATGCTGTTAATTTTAAAGAAGATGGCATTTCTTTTTCTTTTACGGGAAATGCCTTTCTATTTTGGAATGTAAGGGTTGCTTTGGAGAAGGTTATGTGAAGATTTTAGGAGTAAAGTAAGAAAAAAAAACAAGAAAAAAAATACAAAATAACAGGTGTCTGTCAAGCATCTGTAAAAAACCCCCAAAAAAACGGCTCTTTTCAGAGCCAACTTCAAAGGGGAAATGGGGCACACTATTTAAATTTACATTCACCACGCTCAGATTTTCGATGTGTCCGTGGACATGGCGGTAGTCCGCGGACATGAAAATCACTACGAGGGGGTTAGTATGTTCTATGTTACATGTATATGAAGTCAGGGATATTATGGTTAAGGTGTGCACTAAAAACCTATGAAATTCAGTGAAAAACTTTGTTAAAGGGACGTTATGGTTAAGTTGCGCTACTAAAAACCTATGAAATTCAGTGAAAAAACTTTGTTAAAGGGACATTATGACTCAAAGTAAAACCGAAAAACCCCTGAAATTCGGCAGTTATGGTAACATAAGCAACCATAACTCGCGCCACCGTGCACTGCTAACACTAACACCCAGGACATCAAAGATGACATCACAAATGTCATTGATGACATCACTGATGACATCACATGGCTGGCTCTCCCTTTTTATCCTTTACTGACATATCTAAGGCACATAGTTTTCTTCAGTAACAGTCAGGAAGTAAAAATTGAAAAGGTACTATATTTGTAGACTTAGGGTCCAGTCACATCATATGAAATATATACATAGCGGAAGATACAGGCTTGAAAGAGAGCAATACTTTCTGTGCATGAAGATAATCATTATGGTTATCAGCACTTTCTCATAGTTTTATTTTTATTACTCTACCTTCCCTCTATATGCTCATATTTGTATACATTATACTCACTCTCCATAGAGTGAATGGGAAAAAATGTGTGCTCGCGCCTACAGCCCAAACCGCTGGACGGATTTCCACCAAATTTGGACCAGGAGCAGCGGCTTGGTCCCGAAAGCGTGCTTTTGCAAAATCCAAAAAGTAGGTAAAAAAAAAAATTTGTGATATCTGTGTTCGGTTTGTGGACACACTTCCCTGTTCGCTCCGCGGAAAGTGTCCTGATTGGCCAATCGTCTTGCGTGATGTTCGCGGTCATGCAAAGTGTTCGCTGATTGGACGGCGTGGAGCGTGAAGAGCGTCAGATTTTTCGGTAGCGCCCGCCATCTTGGATTCGCAGACGTCCCCGGACAGCGCGGTGAAACTTTGTTCAAAATGTGTATTTTGTAGAGTGTGTTGGTGTGTAGGAGTGTTTGGGGAGGGTGGGAGTGTATGAGATAGGATGAAAGTTGTGTTTTTTATGTGTTAGACGTTCTTTTTTTGTTCGATTTGTTTGCGGCCATTACGGGTGTTCTGAAATGTTCTAAATAAACTGACTAGGGGGTGTTCTAAGGAGTCAATATGTGTCCGTTTTGTTCGCAAGCAAAGTGAAACTGTTCTAAGAACACTCGCGGTGTCCGGGGAGTGTTCGTAGGTGGTGTCCTGAGGACGCTGTCGGTATTGTTCTCTGTCAAGTTGAATGTGTTCTAAGAACACGCGCTGTCCTGAAATGTTCGCAAATAAACAAAATGGGGGTGTTCTGAAGACATTTTTGAGAACACTCCCGGTGTCCTGAAATGTTTGTAGGGGGTGTTCTGAGGACGCTGTCCGTATTGTTCTCTGTCAAGTTGAATGTGTTCTAAGAACACTCGCGGTGTCCTGAAATGTTCGCAAATAAACAAAATGGGGGTGTTCTGAAGACGCTTCTAAGAACACTTGCGGTGTCCGGGGAGTGTTCGTAGGGGGTGTCCTGAGGACGCTGTCCGTATTTTTCTCTGTCAAGTTGAATGTGTCCTAAGAAAACTTGCGGTGTCCTGAAATGTTCGCAAATAAACAAAATGGGGATGTTCTGAAGACGCTTCTAAGAACACTCGCGGTGTCCGGGGAGTGTTCGTATGGGGTGTCCTGAGGACGCTGTCCGTATTGTTCTCTGTCAAGTTGAATGTGTCCTAAGAACACTCGCGGTGTACTGAAATGTTCGCAAATAAACAAGATGGTGGTGTTCTGAAGACGCTTCTAAGAACACTCGCGGTGTCCGGGGAGTGTTCGTAGGGGGTGTCCTGAGGACGCTGTCCGTATTGTTCTCTGTCAAGTTGAATTTGTCCTAAGAACACTCGCGGTGTCCTGAAATGTTCGCAAATAAACAAAATGGGGGTGTTCTGAAGACGCTTCTAAGAACACTTGCGGTGTCCGGGGAGTGTTCGTAGGGGGTGTCCTGAGGACGCTGTCCGTATTTTTCTCTGTCAAGTTGAATGTGTCCTAAGAACACTCGCGGTGTCCTGAAATGTTCGCAAATAAACAAGATGGTGGTGTTCTGAAGATGCTTCTAAGAACACTCCCGGTGTCCGGGGAGTGTTCGTAGGGGGTGTCCTGAGGACGCTGTCCGTATTGTTCTTTGTCAAGTTGAATGTGTCCTAAGAACACTCGCAGTGTCCTGAAATGTTCGCAAATAAACAAGATGGTGGTGTTCTGAAGACGCTTCTAAGAAAACTCCCGGTGTCCTGGAATGTTCGTAGGGGGTGTCCTTAGGACGCTGTCCCTATTGTTCGTTGTTAAGTTGAAAGTGTTCTAAGAACTATCGTGTTGTTCTGAAATGTTCGTAGGGGGTGTCCTGAAAACGGTGTCCGTATTGTTCGCTGGCAAGTTCAAAGTGTTCTAAGAACACTCACATTGTTCGCGGACATTAAATGTTTCCCATAGATCATATTTGAAATGTTTGACTCTATGGCTATTTGGCCATGCACCCAAGACTCTATGCCCTGGCAACAACCACCGCAGCATATCACATTCATATTTGCTTATAACTTTGGGTGAAAAACAAATGTATAAGGAACAAAGGTATTAGATACTATGGATGTGATATGCTGCTATGGTTTTTCCTTATTGTTGTATACTTACTGTTTGGTCTAGTAATGGGAGTCCATGTTTTTCTTCTTCATTTCTGTGATAAAAGAAAATATCATGTTAGTATTAGTATTTTGTAATGACTTATTACATTGTATAAGCAATATACTTTTATTTTTTTTCGACCCTCATATTTAGTAGAGTACAAATCAGAGTACTATGCAATTTGCTCAGTTTCTGTATTTGTTGCTAAAATCATTGGGTCTGTGGGAGAAAAAAAAATCCATGTTGGATTAAAAAAAAGCCCTTTTTCTGTTATGCTACAGTTTATTTGTTTGTTTGTTTTCAGTGTTCACTTGTTGTTTCTGGCTAATGCTTTATACTTTGCTTTGTTGTATTTTTTTGGAGCAGTAACAGATTCTTCATTTGTTTTGATATTATAATATTTTGGAGCAGTTAGATACCAATTGGCGTATTCTAACTGTCTATTTTTTAAATATATTTTAGTGGTTTTGATTTATCTATTTGGATATTGTTAAATTTTGGGACAGTTAGATACCAATTGGCGTATTCTAACCGTGTATTTTTTGGTCTAATTTAGTGGTATTCATTTATCTGATTAGTTGTTGTAGAATCTTTGAGCAGTTAGATAGCTTTTGGAGTATTCTAACAGTTTATATTTTTTTAACACAAATTTACTTAAAGGTTTAAATACAGTTTATTTATCAAATTTTGGTTTTAAGAACATCAAATAAGCGTTTGTAAGATTTGCTAGTAATCTCTGCTTTAGAGCAATGGTACTATCATCACATTCAAACCATCCATATTTCTTTTTTATATATGCAGTGTAGTGCCCTGAATTGGTTGTGGCTCCTGCGTGGTAGATTATACCTATTGTTGTGAAGGTTTTCTTACCAAGTGATATTTGACCATGTGTGAATCCAGTCAGCTTGCAGTTGTTTTTGGTACCATCTGCATTGTAACGTAGAAGCATTAGTATTACGTATTTACTATGTGTTTGTATTACTAACGTGGAGCGATTATCTGAATTGCAGGTAGAGCATGATCTACCATGGTTTGCATTTTGTACAAGTTACTGAAATGGAATGGATTCACAATTTGGAATTGATATATATATATGAAGCGTTCATTGGGGATTTCTTCTTGTGTCACATTGTTGCAGAGAGTGCATGTATGTTTCCACATGTATGAAATCTGAAAGATTTCATTTATAGGTATGTTTTTGTTTTCCAGTACTTGTAGTAAGTACATTAGAAAATCTTGTGGGTCTTCCTGTGAGTTTATAGTGAATTTCACCATTCCAGCACAGTAGTCCAATTGTCGTCTTATTCCAAAAACACTATATGTGTTGTCAGGATTGTTTGCTGCATTTCTGTGAAGTACTAACATTTGCAAACACAATGGGTCTGTACTGTGTAAGTAAATGTTGTCAACAATTGGTGGTAATTGAAATAGAATATTCATTGCTACATTTGCATAGCAACTTACACCAACTATATTTGAGAATTTAAATGGTCCAGGTAGTTCTGTATCTAACTGCTTTTTTTGCAGTTTGTCTTCCTTATTTAAAGAAGTACCTGGTTTACTTTCTCTAATTGATTCTTTTTTGTTTGTGGTACCTGATGAAGTATTAGTTTCTTTTACTCTCTTTGGAGGATTTGCAGTGACGTCCTGTTGCATTTCTGTTTGATTTAGTTTTCTTTTACAACGTTTTAGTTTTTGTGGAACAGAATATGTGTTTAGATGGGGAGTGTATAGTGAGCAAGGTCTATTATATTCTAAAATGCAAGGAATATCAGCGTTTACTTTACTTGCATCAAAGTTGATTAGAAATAGACCGTAAAGTGTACGTAAGCGTGATAGTGCTACGTAGCACATGCCTTCTTTAAAGTCTGTGTTACCAATATCTATCATTGCTTTGTCTAGGGTAAGACCTTGTGATTTATGAATGGTGACTGCGTATGCAAGAGTTAGAGAAAATTGTCCTCTGCGTACATACATATCTTTGAAGAGAACGAATCTAGCTGTTGAGCGTCCTATCCATTTTACTTCTGAAAGTTTGTCAAAGAGCATATTGACAAACTGAATTTTGTTGTCACGTGGGTATGTTTGAAAGCCAACAACTGTACCCAGTGCTCCATTAACTAGTCCTTGGTCCACGTCAAGGTTACGTTTAAGTATTACTCTGCAATTTAAGGATAATTTTAACATCTTTTCTAAGCCTGCTGTGTTTGAGATTGATTTTTCTAAATTATTTAGTCTTGTTGTGGCTTGGTCACACATGGGTAGTGTCATACCATGTACATCTAGTTTGTCTGTGGCGCTAATTTCCATTATTGGTTGCATTTCTTTACTTAACATTATTTCATTGAATTTGAGACAGCTTGCAAGAGTTGGCATTAAGGCCATACAATTGACATTTTTGTGGGCTTATTGTTCCATAACATCTGTAGCACATGCATTATCGCCATAAAGTGCATTAATGTGCCGGGTTTTCAATGTTGCTTCTGCTTCTTTAGAAAGTATACCAACTCTCAAACTTTTTAAAATGTTGGCATAAGTTAGATCTGCAGATTGGCGCATGTTTTCTGTTAATTCTCTGTATTGGAAATGTTGCCAAAGGTTGACATTTCCAATGCTGCCAACAGTTTTACGGTAGAGTTTGTGCCCTAATGTTTTAAAAATAGGTTCACCTTTTACTGGTGTTAATTGAAGCAGATCTCCAAAAACAATAATGTGTTTTCCTGCAACGAGCTCTTCATAGTCTGTTTTGAGTACTTCTTGTAATCTGAGGAGAATCAAAGCTAACATCAGGTTGGAGACCCTGCTCACTTCATCTATTAGTAGCATTTTCATTTGTTTCAATACTCTGCGTAATTCCATTGCAGCTTCTGCAGAAAGTTTGTAATAGTCTTATTTGTTCTGGTGTTCTACTGGTAATAGTAGTAATCCGTGCAATGTAACACCACCTATGTTGTAGGCAGCTAAACCTGTGGGGGCAGTGACAACAGCTGACAGTTTGTTGTGTGTCAATTGTTGAAGGAATTTATTAATGATTTTGATTAGGAAAGTTTTGCCAGAACCAGCTTCACCACTGACGTACAGTAGTATAGGTTTATAATTATGGCAGGAACATTCTTTATTTTCATGTTTTACACCATGTGCAATTTGTTTTGTTACTTCTTGAAAAATGCTACTTTGCTCATTGTCTAGTTTTGATTGTAGTATAGTTAAGTCTTCCTTATCTTCATACTGACACATGGTGTTTTCTACTTCTATCATAGCTAATTCTGCCTCATTTGTTATTAGTGATTCTCCCGGTGGTTCTTGGCTTCTTGTTACAGAAGGTTGACTACTGTCAGGAGTGTAAAGTTTACATCAGTTATAGTGCTTTCATTTGCTTTGAAAGCATCCTTATATGAGTCATAGTTATCTAGTAATTGTTCTTCTTTTCTCCATGGTTTGAAGAGTTGTAGCAGGGACATGTAATATACTTCTTTATGTTGAGGAGTCTTCAATCACAATTTGATATGATTAATTAAATTTGGGTTAGTGAGTTTAACTAAGTTGCCTTCACAGTCTGCCACTCTATACTTACCTTTTTTTTCATCAGGTTTCATATTATTTTTGTATGTGTAGTTTTGGGCTATTTGGTATAGACACATGTTTTCCAAAGTATTACTTCTGTTTGGGTAGTATGTGTCCAATAATTTTTTTTTAAAATGTCTTGGCTGTTAGGATCATGTTTGGCTATTGTTTCTATATCTTCATATGATTTTAGAACTCTTTTTCTAGATTTAGCTGGACCAAGACTTAGCCATACTATATTTTCAGATTTACCATATAATGAAGTACCAGTTAAACGATCAGCTGCTTCATAAGATCCACATTCTCTATGGGTGAGCATTTTTATGCCCAAGCTGTATAATTTCTGAGATACTGTTTTATCTGATGACAGGTCATTACAGAGGTCTTGGAGCTCTGTCTTTTCTGCTTTAGTTAAGTATGCTGTGACATATCGTGCAACTGCAGTAGAATTGTCTGCAATGTACTGCACATCTATGTTTGCATTCCATAAGTGGGCAATGATTGCATTATAATCATTGATATATTTTTCTTCTTCTTTTCTTTTTATGTAATATGTATGTTTAGGTGACTTACCTTTAACACTATGTCTAACTGAAGACATGTGGCTGTTTACTTGACCTGTATTTGTAACTGGTGTAGGGAATCCAAATCGGCATTTGGTGTAGTATTTGCCTTTGTTTTTGTATTTGCGACGACAATATTTTCCACATTTGTGTCTTTGAAATTGTAAAATTTGTGCACGAAGATCACTATTTGTGGCTTCTGATGGAATTTCACAAGTGACATATTTTTCAATAAACTGTAAAACAGTGGCATCACTGTCTTGACCAAATTTAGGAGCATCTTTAATCCATAAAAGCATGTGGATATGTGGTGCTCCTCTGGCTTGGTATTCTTTTCTCCAAAAGAAGTGTTGCACTTCTCCAAGGGGGGAACAGTTTTATTACAAATAAAATGTAGCATAGCAATGAAGTGATGGTGAAAATATCTTGAAACATTAACAGGATCCAAAGAACAAAGTTCTCCAGGTGTTAGAATATCTATGTTTGTTTTGTTTTTATTTGATATGCGTAGGAAATCATGTAAATCTTCCCATGCATATTCTGCACAACTTAATGTAACAAACTAAGTGGGTGGGCCAAGGTTTCTGATCATACAACGTACTTCTCCATGACGTCGAAACCAGTACTCTTTAGTACCACGCATATTTGCTAACAGATTTGTAATATTTGATTGTAAAACCTCATCCTTTTGTTGCACTTTGTCTAATAATTGTGTAGCTGTCATATTTTGAAAGTGTGATCCTGATTTTAATATGTGTGCAACTCCGTAACATAAAGTTGCTAGTTCACTTTCAAAGAGTAGGTGGAATATGTATTCCACATTTTGTCTAAATCTGGGATATTCATAATACATCCGTAATGAGCGGTATTCTGAAGCTGATATTTGAATAGGTCTATCATCATACCTTCCCCCTTTGCCAGTAGGAAAGAGTAGAGGAAAAGCGCGTGCTTCTATACTTTTTTCCCATATACTGATTGGCGATCCTTTTGTTTGACGCATTTGGTAAGTTTCCAGTACATCTTGTACGGTGTCATTACAGTGCAAAGGATGAATTGTATAATGGTGTAAAGTATTTGATATTGTAGCAGGATCTAGTAGCTCGAATTGACCAGCTTCTTGTGTTTCTTGAATTATTTCAGTTGTATCTTTCAAGTTTTTTTCAATATTAATTTCTTTGCAATATTCATTATTCTCTTTAAGATATTGGAAGGCTTGTCTAACTTTATATAAATCTACCAGCTGTTGCCATATTTTTTGTCTTTTGTAGGTACTCCATTTACTAATATAATTAAAGATTGCTGCATTGGACGTTGAACTCCTAGAGTATGCACATTTTCTTTTAGATTTAATGGTAAATAAACTACTTTTCCACGAATGCCTTTTACCAATTCAGAGGGAGGTAATTTTGCTGTTTTTGGTTGAAGGCGTATTATTGCTTGAAATGGGTGTACTGTTTGAATTATGATGCTCTCATATAAATTAAGTTGTTGTAGAGCTTTTGGTACTGGGTATAATTCCAAATTATTTGTGATAGAACGTGAAGGAGTTTGGTTGTTGTCACGTTTTGTAGTGCAATAACTGCAAAGTATTAAGGGCTCAGTTATTTCATATTTGTTTTCTGCTAGAAGGTACAGAGCTAATTCGAACCATTTAGAATCTTCATTGTCTTCTATTTTGTATGATAGGTCCACAGTTTTTGTGTTACTTTTATAAAAAATTCTACGGCAACATACACATACATGGTTTGGTACTTCAGCTGATGTACTTTTAAATTTTAGTATTTCTTTTTTGTATGTGTTTAGCAAAAGGTTGCCATGTGTAGAATTGTTGCTTAATTAGTTTAAAGCTATTTCATTCTGTAAATGGCTTTCACTTCCAAAATATTTTTTCTGGATATAATGAATTTCTTCAAGTAGGTCTTTTGCTGTACCATGTAGAAGGATGTTATTTAACTTTGCTAGTGCTAAAGCAGGACTTTTAGCATAGTACAGTTTATAGACTAGATTTCTTATAGTTGAATGATGTGTTGATATCCTTTTGATATCATGGAAAGTGGTTTTACAAGTAGGTCCTGTAATGCAGGCCAATGAATGTCCTCATAGTCCTGTGTACTTGCGCACTGGACAGGTATCTATATTTTGCAGTAATTTAATTTTGATTTTGTCTTTGCTTTTTACATATTTATGGAGGAATTGGTGTAAAGATTTGAAACATTGTTTGGGAATGTTACACATTGACGTGCATGGCCATTTGTACACTAGACGTTCTGATTCAGTTGAATGGAGGGGTAATTCTAAGTTTTCAGGGCATTTTTTTGTAAGGAGTACTTCTTGTTCCATTATGGTATTATTCACTTTTTCATAACCTCGACCTCTGCTATTTAATTGTATTTGTTTGCTTTTGTTTGTACACTTCTTCATTAAAATATGGTTCTGTGCTCGTAGTGTGATTCAATTCACCTCCGCAGATACTTAAGAAGTTCTTTCTGTTGACATTTCGCTTATTGAGAAGTCTTTTTTGTAATTTAGTTATTAGTTTTGTTAGTGGTTTCATTTTGTTTAACAGTAAAATAAATAAATTTCTTTTGAGAAGAATTGCACTGTCCATCAATGCTTCTAAGATTAATTTCCTACGATAGGTTTTAAGCTTTGAACCTGATTTCTCTCATGTTTTTATAAGATTTTGAAGGACTTTGTGACGGTATATTTTGGCTAAAATACTTTTCTTGGTATGCTTACTTTGCACTATATTAAAATTTGAAGAAGTAGTTTTATCTGTACTGATAGCTGATTTTCTGTTAATTGTTTTTTGGTTTGTTTTACATTTTGATAGATGAAGCAAAGTTGTTGTACTTGAAACTTCTTGTGTTTCACTAAATGATTGTATTAGCTGTTTTGTTTCAACTTTTTTTACACATTCTGCTAGAGATGGATGCTTATGTTGGACACCTTTATTTTCATTTGCTCTAATTTTGCGTTGCTTTCTACGGAGTTGTCTTTTGGTAGGCATTCTTTAGGGTCTGTTGAAAAAAATAAAGAAGATATGGGTTGGGGTGTTCTGGAATGTATGTGTGCTGTGTGCATGAGTGTTTGAGTAAGATGATAAAGATGTATGTAATGATGTGTGATTGTGCATTGGGAACTAAAACTAGTAGGGATAGGTATTCTTGAATTTATGTGTTACTAAACTGGGGTTCAGATGACAAAGAAAAAGTAAGCTAGTGGTGTGGAAAAGTACAAATAGTAGATCTAATGTATACAATTAAAACAGTTGTTTTTTCTATAATATGAAAATTGTAGTGGTTCAGTTGGCTAATTTGTGTGTCCAAAAATAGAAATTTGTGGGCCATTCTGGCTGTAAATTGCTGTTTAAGACATGAACATTTTTGGACAAAATGGTACAACATCTCTATTTTAAGGAACCAAAATAGCTCGTATTAATGTTATAGTATATTTGATTAATAATATAAATATTATGGTGATATTTTACTTACTTTTTTTTAAAAATTAACAGGTAACTTCTTACTTTTTCATTCTTCTTCGAATTCGGCTGCTTCTTTTCAGGAAACTGGTCTTCACTGTAATTGTAAAAGCTTCAAATTAGTAACTTTGTATATAGCACTGTTTTTAATTTAGATATTGATTTTTTTAATTGAAATCCTCAGTGCCTTCTATAAAACCATTAAACTAATTTATTTACATAAGATACATTGCATCAGTTCAGTACATATGAAATGTTCTTAATGAACAAATTGTATTGAATGACTAACTGTAGCAAAAAAAATATCTTTACTACGTCTTGTGAAATTTATAATATATTAGTGAATACCACTATTTCTGTAAGTAAACTGTTCTAGGTAATAGCGCCTCAATGTCATGTCTAATTTAAAGTAAATAAGTAAATAAATAAATAAAAACAAAAAATATGAAATTGTATAAGTATTTTTATAAAGGTTTAAACATAGATTGTGTTTGCATGCAATTTTGTTTAAATATATGTAGTCTATATATTTCATTTAAAAAATGTTAGTTTAACATGATTTGAGTGTGTGTGTATAAAGAAAGTAAAAAGTATAAAGGTTTATAAGTGATAGTTGATTTTACCCGCCTGTAAAACAAAAATGGTTGAGAGCTATGTCATCTACTATACAGAAAATATGCATACCTGAAGTTTGTGTTCATGCATATGGATATGCATGGAGCTGCAAGTAGAAATCTTGAAGACTTGTACAGTATTTCTGGTAGATGCTGCTTGTCAATGATATGACACTTGTACTCAGAGAAATTCAGAGTACATTTGCAGTGCTGATCTATGATGATGCAGTTAGATGTAGAGGTCTTGGATGTGATTGGTGCATGGTCATGTGATTTTTGAGGTACATCCAATGAGGGAATGGCAGAGAGAGTGTAGTGGAAATGGTAGAAGGGCTGTTCATGTTACGATATGTCCGCGGACATGGCGGTAGTCCGCGGACATCGGGAGTTACATCCGGGGATTTTTGGGTTCAGAAGTCATGCAAATGAGAATAAGTACTGAAAGGGATTGGTCAGGAAAGTTTGGTGGGTGTGTTGTGCTAGGAGAGATTTTCTCAGATACTCTTTTTGCTGAGAGAACAAAAGATAGCTATGGCTGTGTGTTTCAGAAAACAGATTGTTTGGATTTTAGGAGATTCGTGGATACATTGGTTGAAGGTGCATGGAGAAAGCTGTGGAGTAGCTGTAGATCTTGGATTCCCACATGTGGAAGTACACTGGCATGGAGTATGTGGAATGAAGTGGTTGGACATGCTACCTCTCTGTGCTACTTTGGAGACAGAGCAACATCCAGACATAATTGTAATTCATTGTGGAGGGAACAGTTTAGGACATGTGACTGGATTTTTTTTGCAATTTGCTATGAAAGAAGGACTGAGGAAGGTTATGGACATGTTTCCTAATTCTCAAGTGATATTTTCACGGATTGCGCAGAGACAAATGTGGCTTTGTTCTTCTTCATTTGGTCCACAAATGGAAAAAGCAAGGCGCAATGTTAATAAGGCTGTTTTTGGCTTTCTAAGAGATTTTGGCATGTCTTCTTTTCACAATGAAAATATTATGTTTTGTAGTACATACATTTTTCGCAGAGATGGAGTCCAACTTACTTATGCTGGCAATCAGATTTTTCTGAGAAATGTACAAAATGCATTGCGACCTTTTTTGGAATTACAACAACGATTTTTAAGTAGATGTTAAGCATTTACAATTTTTGACTTACAAACACCACCCAAAGGCTCTTTTCAGAGCCACCACTTCTTTCCAGAGGAAATTACAATGTTTGTGATGGAGTAGCAACCCAATTTTTTTAATGTTCGCGAACTGTCCGCGGACTTCTAAAAAATACAAAGAGCCCTGCTTCATTTATTTTCACTTCTATTTTTTAACTGGGAAAGGCGGCTCTGAAAAGAGCCTTATTTTTTTTTGATTTTTGTAATTTTGTATTTTTTTTGGTTTTTCAGACACGACACACTAGGAGAGGAGGGTAAAGGAGGGTAAAGGAGGGGCACCAACCACAGGGATAAGAAAGGGCGAGCTGAGAGAGGAAGATGTAGTGTGGGTTTTATTTGGGTAGTGAGCAGGTCTTCTCGTGCTCTGAGACGATAGTCTCAAAAGCACTCCGAAGTCGCTCCCCCCTGCAGAGTACTGTGTCACAGTACATACATACAACTGTGACCCTCGAAAGGTAAGGGTCATCAGCATTCTGTATGGCCTGTGAGGCAGGTTGAGAAAGACGCTGTCCCACAGAGGTGGTCCTTGTGGTGACAGGATCAGAAACAGAGGATGAGGTCATCAATGATGTCATCAATGACATTTGTGATGTCATCTTTGATGTCCTGGGTGTTAGTCTTAGCAGTGCACGGTGGTGGCGCGAGTTATGGTTGCTTAGCTTACCATAATTGGCGAATTTCAAGGGTTTTTTTTCGGTTTTACTTGGAACCATAACGTCCCTTTAACAAAGTTTGTTCACTGAATTTCATAGGTTTTTAGTAGCGCAACTTAACCAGAACGTCCCTTTAACAAAGTTTTTTTCACTGAATATATATATATATATATATATATATATATATCAGTGAAACAACTTTGTTATAGGGACGTTAGGGTTAAGTTGCGCTACTAAAGGCCAATCAAATTCAGTGAAAAAACATTGTTAAAGGGACATTACTGTTCCGTTGCCTTAAGAAAAACATTTCAAATTCAATGCAAAAACTCTTTTTAGACGGACATTATAGTTACTTTGCACTAATAACAACCTAGCCATATTATGGTAACGAGTAAAAGCGAAAAACACAGAAATTCACTAGTCATGGTAAGCTAAGCATCCATAACTCACGCCACCACTGTGCACTGCAAGGACTAACACCCATGACATCGAAGATGACATCACAAATGTCATTGATGACATCACTGATGACATCACATTCCTGGCTCCCTTTTTTTCTTCTTTACTTACATATCAAGGCCAGGTGGTTTCCTTCACTGACATTCAGGAACTAATAATTCAAAATGTACTATATTTGTAGATCTTACCCTTCTCATATGTTCTTGGACTACTTTCCTTAGGGTCCAGTCACATCATTTGATATATACATAGCGGAAGAAGCAGCCTTGAAACACAGCAATCATTTGTGTGCATGAAGATACTCAGCTAGGTTATGAACACTTTCTGGTAGTACTGTTCCTTTTTTGCTCACTTTACTTTCGCTGTACATGTTCATATTTGTATGTGCTGTTCTTGCACTAGTTTCCTCAGGGTCCATTCATATCATATGATATATATACATAGGGGAAGAAGTAAGCTTAAAACACAGCAAACATTTCGGGGCATGAAGATACTCAGTTACATTATGAACACTTTCTAGTCGTATTCCTGCTTTCTTGCTTAATTTACTTTACCTGTACATGCTGATATTTCTATGCGGTGTGCTCTCTTTATATTTTGTCTGTAGTAGTACAATTATGTAGTAAGTGGGGCTTCATTTGCTACTTATTACATGTTTCACAGTACACAAAACTATGATACGAAAGCATTTATCATTTTACTATCCAACATGGGAAGATTATAAATATTGCACCTCTATGGTGTATGATGCACACAATGCTGATGTTTCTACATGAGTAGGTTCCTATACTGCAAAGAATTCTGTAATACACTGGTGTTTATAACAATGCATTGCTCAATGAACTACGTTTCTCATGATATTCCTCCCAATAACCCCTGATAGTGTTGTGCCAACATTATACTAAGAATCCCTTGTACACACTTTTCATGCAAAGTAAATGCACTTGTGATGTCATCAGTGATGCCATCAATGGCATTTGTGATGTCATCTTTGATGTCATGGGTGTTAGTCCTTGCAGTGGCATGAGTTATGGTTGCTTAGCTAACCATAACTGCTTTATTTCTGTATTTTTTCTGTTTTACGTGTAACCATGATATGGATAGGTTGTTATTAGTGCAAAGTAACAATAATGTCCCTTTAAAAAAGTTTTTGCACTGAAATTGATAGTTTTTTTTAGTAGCGCAACTTAACCATACCGTCCCTTTAACAATGTTTTTTCACAGAATTTCATAGGTTTTTACCAGCATACCCTTAATTTGCATAGATGTACCATACAACATACACCTGCCCGCACGCTGATAGCCTCAGGGATAGCGACAGATGTGACTGTGCATCGGGTAGCATCCAAACTGCTCAAAAGGCCAGGGGTTCTCTTACATTGTTGTACCATGCAGCAAAGACACTGAACATGTAGAAAGAGCAACACATAAGTGAATTAGAGTGAAAAATACAGTAGAACTACAAACTCTGTACTTATGAATGCAACAGAACAATTGCATAGGGTATGCAACATAAGGAATGCAATAACAAGAAAAATAATGTATGCTTCCAACAATATTACCTCAGTGCTGCTTTACATATAAACTAAGAAGCAACTGTTAGCGGAAGAAGTGGAAAGTACTGAGAGCAGAACTGCACTACTACGTTGTAAGTACACTACATGTTTTCCTATAACAACACAGTTTCTTCAGTGTACAATAGTGTAACAAATGATGTTACTTTTTTTAATCAGAAATGGCAAGCACCCTAGAATGGCTTGAAGAGAATTTCCCCCATGATGAAATGAGTGAGGACAGTAACTCCATTGGTACACAACACAGTCTGAAAAGTGTGACAGTTAATGAACATTTCTTCACATATGCCTGACAGATATTTCTTTCTTTAACAGTACATACAGGAAATTAAGAAACTGCACCAGAAGCAGCACCTCCTCCACAAGGGCATGGGTGCGAAGAAAATGAAACAAACACTGTAAATAATAAACTAGAGAGTCTGGATGAAAACATGGAGCAATTGCTGAACAGTTTTGCCAATTTAAAAGATTTTGTACAATGACATATTATGGAAAACATTCAATACCGCTGCCCCACGTGCACCTTACCCCTTCCCCCTATCCCAGGCAACCATCCCCACAAATTCCCTGTAAAGAAAGATGTTACGATGAGACCTCAATCCTTTCCTCCCCAGAAACCCAACCTGTAGAAAACCCCAATTCCCCTGTATATGTCTCCATTTCTGCTACCCCTTCCCTTTCCTATTTGTATATATTTATGTGTGTAAATAAAGTTTTATATGTATACTGTTGCTGTGTGTGTGTGTGCATTTTCCTTTTTTAAAAAGCCTTTTAAAAGTCTACAGAGCGCACAACTGTCTGGCCTGTCCACATTCAAAATGGAGGTGTCGGTAGGGCACTGCACCTGTCCACAAAGTTGTGATGCACCTTTAATTAGTTCGGGGAGCCCACGCTTGTCCGTGTCAAGTTCACTCCGTGGTTGCGGAGGAGGTGTGTGGGAGCCAGGAAAACCTAGCGTGTATTTGGTTAGCACATAAACTCACTTCCCAGCAAACCTTGCGCGCCTTTACGCAGCTGAACTAATTAATCAAGGCTCCTTTTACGTTGGCCGCCCATGCCCAGGTGCAGATTATTGCAGCGCTCGGCACGGGCAGACGCAGCTCTGCGCAGGAAGATTTCTCACCACGTTTGCAACGCCGAAGGACTGGTGGTGAGTTAACCTATCTGGAAACAGCGCTTCAGCTTTACAAACAGGAATTCGGTAGTGGGACTATTTTCGGCCTCGAGCAGGGTCACCAGGCAGCTGGGGGCCGCGGCAGTGATTCCACGCTTGAAGGTGTTTCTCTCTGCGTCATCTCTTCAGGTCTGGGTGTTCTCAGGGACATCCGGACACTCAGATAAGTACAACCAAGAAGCATTGTGTTGTGCATGCATGATTTTGGGCAAAACTATGGCCCTCATTACGACCCAGGCGGTAAGTATACAACATTACCGGCATAGCGTAACTAACGTTTACGTGCTGGGTCAAAGCCGTAAAAAGCGGGACATTACGACCCATCGTGCACGAGCATTACGCCATGCCGGTAATGTAAACTGCGCCATGGCGTTAATGCCCCCAAAACGGCACCTACCGGCATCGTATGCCGCCCAAGGTGCACCACCGCCACCCCGACCACCGTTCATAGCGGTGACCGTAGTTAGCGGTCACCGCAATTAGCGGTGACCGTAGATAAGCGGAACCGGAAGTAGCATCACCGCGGCGGAACGGGAAAGAGCACGGCGGCCATCTTTAAAAACACAATCCATTGGCATCCTCCGCAACCACTGGACATCCGAGCCGGAGACCCGGCAAATACCATCAGCAACCTTCTTCCTGCAAGAAAATGCCTAAAGTGGTTAAAAAAAGCCTGTGACCGCCAGCGGCAAGACCGCTTCACCAGAGAGGAGCTCACCATGCTTGCGGAGACCCTCCAGGAGAACGCCGCAGTGGTATTCTCCAACCAAATGACCAGACCGGCCATAGCCAAGAAGAAGGCCATATGGGCACTGGTAACTCAGTGGGTTAGTGCCGTGGGAACAATACCCCTCAATATGAGACAGTGCCGCAAGCGGTGGGACGATCTCCGGCTCAGAGTCAGGAGCATACTATCGGCAAACAGGAACCTGGGCACGGCAACCGGGGGAGGATCGGAGTCCCCTATTAAATTGCAGCCATGGGAGGAAATCTGTGCCTCCACAATCGGAATGGAGAGCATAGAAGGAGTAGGAGGAATGGAGAGAGGAGCCCCGACATCAGGCGATGCAGGTAGGTGGCTCAAATCAAGCCATGCAAAATTCACCATAGTCCATTCATGTGAAGTACAATGTTGCCCCATAGTGTAAATGCAACACATCAGCAGGAGACGGCCCACAGATACATCCGATCTCCACCCTGTACACATGCAGTATGCACACCCTAACTGCAGGCACCCACATAACTCCATGCTACTTCCACACAAAAGGGAGACACCCTGTTTTCCCCTGCCTCAAATGTGCCGCATGTACTAACTGATAAGATGTCAGTCGTCACAATGCCCGCCCAATGTCCGCAGACCCATCAATAACACTTTCCCTCCTTTGCTCCACCACAGGCTCAAATTCCGACCTTGAGGATGAGGACACCACTGCCTCCACACCCACCAAGAGGGCCAGGACAACTGTGCCAACACCACTACCCTCCACCTCTGCCGTCCCGAGGAAAACCCCACAGCAGCCAAAATCCATGCCAGGAAAACAGGACAGGGCACTGACAGCCACCCCAGCAGGCAGCACAGAAGCAGCAGCAGCAGCAGACATTACCCAAATCGTGCCCACAGAAGGGACAGGCTCTGCTGCAAGCAGCACTATTGGGGAAACTGCTGCCATTGCAGCCTCCTCCGATAGCGAAGCAGGGATCATTGAGGAGATTGATGTCGGAAGCCCCACTGCCCACCCTCATTCCCCCTACCTGTCCCTAAGCAGCCCTCATGCGGATGCCACACAGGGGCAGTTAGAGGATGAGGATTGGCCAGGCTCTCCATCCCCGCTGCAGGAGGTGAGCAGCCCAATGGGAATACCACTGCCATCAGCCATGGGCCCGAAAAACCAACAAACCCTGGAGGAGATCGTCACCCGGCAGCAGCAACTATCCTCGCTCCTCAATGAGCATGTTGCAGAATGTGGGGGGTCAAGGGCAGCAATGGAGAAATGTGCGGAGACAGTGAAGGCTGCTATAGAGTCCTCCACAAAGGACATCTGCGCAGAACTCGCCGCTGTGCGGCACGTCATCTCTGAACTAGTGCAGACAATTCGGGACATGCGTCCAAATGAGCAGGCAGGAACCTCCTCGGGTGCCAGCTCGACACCAAGAAGCCCCATCCGCCAATAGTGGCCGGACAGTGGAGAAATCCTACATCAGACACTGCTGCACAGACTTACTCACACCTTTGTAGGGATTCCAGGGGGGAGGGTGGAGGGGGGAGTGGGTGTGTTGGGGAGTTCAGGGGGGAGGGGGGAGTGGGTGTGTTGGGGAGTTCAGGGGGGAGGGGGAGTGGGTGTGTTGGGGAGTTCAGAGGGGACGGGGGAGTGGGTGTGTTGGGGAGTTCAGGGGGGAGGGGGGAGTGGGCGTGTTGGGGAGTTCAGGGGGGAGGGGGGAGTGGGTGTGTTCAACAAAATCACTTTCACAATACACTTTTCATATTTGCACAAATCACATGTGTGGACATTGCTCATTGCATATGTGTGATTTATTGGTAAACAGTCCCCAGTGTCCATATAACAGACGCACACAGTGCCACAATCGTCATCTCCAGGTGACACCCCCCATTCGCGTGTGCTAGAATAATTGGTTGATCAGAGTACTACGCATTTCACGCCCCTCCTGTGCATCGCCGCCTCCATGAGGTGCTGCCGAATCCCCACCTTCATCATCCTCATCGTCAGGTGGTTGCAGTTCTGCATCAGAGGGCAGGGGCACATTGCGTCTGACGCACATATTGTGTAGCATGACACATGCCATGATGATCTTTGCCACCTTCTCATGGCGGTACAGGAGTGCCCCACCAGACCTGCTGAGGCAGCGAAACCGTGCCTTCAATAGGCCAAATGCCTGCTCAATCACCACACGGGTACGTGTATGTGCACGGTTGAAGTCCTCCTCGTGCTGGTTCTGTGGGTTCCGGACTGGTGTAAGGAGCCACCTCTTCAGGGGATAGCCTGCATCACCTGTATGTGGGCGAGAATGTATGTGTCAGTCATGACGTCTATTTCAAAACATGACGTGCCACCATGGCTTGCATCCAACTGTTACTTCGGACCTCTTTTAAATGCACTAATTGATTCACACTATGCGACCAGTATATGCTCATGGCTCTTATGGAATGTTGTGCATGCCATCAACCAATGTATGCAGGGGGGTCAAGTGCCTTGTGAGTGTCCATCCACTGTGTTCGTTCATGCCGTTTGTTTTGGTGGCCTGGCACGTGTCCTGTGAGGTCAACGCTCACATCATTGCAACATTGCTGTCAGCCTCATCATGACCCCAGTGAGCAATACTGATGTTGATAGGGACATTTTGTGGGCCTTGCTGTCTGTGTGATGGTGTGTTGATGTTTCTGTCCGTCATGTGCCTCATTCGTGCGCAGTTATGGGGACAGGCCTTTCAGTGGATGGTGTCTGGTGACGTGCATGTAGGTGCATTTCGTTGAGGTCAATGTGGTGTGAATTGGTACAATGCACTTGCAGATGGTTGTGTCATGGTTGGGGCACACCTGCATTCACGTGGTGGGGCTGCATACATCGGGCATTAGGTTTAGTGGTGTCAGCTGAAGTTTGTGCTGCTTTAGGGTATGATCTGGCTCCGTTGTCTCTGCTACTCACAGCCAGGTGGAGTATTCATCATTCCTCCCCCTTTCAGCCAGGTGGAGTATGCATCACCCCCCCTTTCAGCTGGGTGGAGTATGCATTGGTACGTCGTTCACCTACCCACTTCACATTTCCATGGTCATGACATGTGACTCACTGAGTAGCCAGGATCTTGGCCCTGCATGTCGCTGCATGTAGCATGGTGTTGTGGAGTCCCGAAGGATCATTGAATCATGGGTTGCTCCGGGGAATCGGGCACAGCAATGTGTGATGATCCTGTTGGAGTCACAGACCATTTGCACGTTGATTGAGTGAAATAGTTTACGGTTGCGGTACGGTACCTCCATGGCATGTGGCACCACCAATTCCACATGGGTGCAGTCAATGGCACCAATGCAACCAGGTATGCCGGCTAGTGCATGGAAACCCACCTTGGTGTTTGCAATCTCCTGGGGAGACCGTGGTAATGTGATGTAGTCGTCTGTGTGCTTGAGGAGGGCATCAAGCACTTGGATCAGTGTACGTGAGAATAATGGTTGTGAAATGACATGCAAGTGTCCCACTGTGTGCTGGTAGGTGCCTGTGGCCAGGAAGTGGAGTACAGACACTACCTTCAGTAGGGGTGGGATGGCGGTTGGTGTTTCTATCATGCTGACAATGTCGTTGTGTATCATGTCTACGATGGTGGTGATGGTGTCCCGGTCCAAACGGTACAGGGTGTGGATCTGCTCAGCGGTGAGGTTGAATGGACTGGCTCTGATGCGTGGGATTGTGGGCTGCCTGCGTGGTGCCACTGGCTGTGCTGGTGGGGCTTGCTGGCCCTGCCTTGCCCTCCTTCTCCTCCTGCGTCTCCTCTGTGCAGCCTATTGTTGTTGTTGTTGTAGTTGAAGTTGTAGCACTTGCATTGCTATCAGGTCCTCCAGCCCCAACATTGCTAGTCCTATTGGAATCATTGTGGAGTGTGACTGGGTCTGGGAAGGGGTTGGGTGTGCTCTTTTTGTACTTCCTGACTCTGTATTCCCTCCACCTGTGCTGATTCTGTGCACCTGTGGCAGCTGGATTCACTGCACAAGGCCCTTTACGGTTGGTTCGCGATGGCGTAATTAGCACCATGGCGGTAAGGTACTTAACGGGCTGGGTGATGGCGTTAGGTGCATGTCCGCTTGGGTCGTCAATCGCGTAGCTTTGCGCCATGCCGTTATTTGCGGTGTGGCAGGTCGCGTGCACGCGTCCTTGGTGCAGTTAGCGGCAGCGTTAACTACGATGCCGCTAATGGCATCGTAGTTAACGGTCACGGGTCATGATCGGACCTAGCGGAAAACGATGCCGGTAATCATTTACCAGCATCGTTTTTCACTTACCGCCTGGGTCGTAATGAGGGCCTATGTCTGATAATGACAATATTGGCTAAGGTTACTGGAGCATTGGTTTCCCTTCCTCATCTCAGAGATTAGGGTTTGCTTTGAGGACTTATTCATATGCCAACGGCGTTCATTTGGAAACTAACATAAAAGGACTACACTATTGGGCCCTTTACTGTAAGGTGTTTATGTCTTCATGTTTACAGTTTGTGCTTTGCTTGCCCACTATGCCATGAGTTTGTCATATTCACTGTAGGGTTACACCCTTGTTTGTTTCATTTTGTGCTATGCTCAATGTGTATAAGTGTTATTACGTTTCGCTACAGGTTTGGGTTGTTGTCATGATACAAGGCTCACTACGAACAGGTTCCATCTATAACAATTAAGGTTATATGTTCAGGCAGGGTTTCTGGAGGTATTCAGGTTAAGAGGCAGGTTTGGAAGTGTATGCATATGCATGTTTTGTTCCTTGCTACCCCCATTCATATCCAACTATGTCTTCCCTAAACCTCTTTCCGGTGTTCCTTATCTCCCCTTCCCTATCCACAACCTCTCCCTAATCCCCCCCCTTTGGCTTCCACGTGGTGTTCCTGTTACAAGTGACATCAGGTGCCCGCACCAACCACGGTGGGAGGGTCAAATCTATTTCGGCTTCTGTGGTTTGGGGAGAGTGTCAATACTCTACCCCCTCTGGTACTTGTGACAGTCCGGCAGACACCTGGGCGCATGCGTGTCTCTTCCCCTGGGCCGTGCTAACACCACCCTGGTCCGACATGTTCAAAAAAAGTGGTGACATATCTTCATTAGTTCGGGGACTGCACCCATGTCCGGCAGATACCTGAACGCATGCGCATCTTATTTCCTCAGTCCTGTGAACATCGCCCCTGTCTGGCATGTCCGCAAAGTGATGATGTACTTTAATTAGTTCGGCGAGCCCACCCATGTCCGGCGGACACCAGGTCACATGTGATTCCCACATCCTGAGTCCTATGAAAACCACGCCTATTCGGAAATGTCTGCCGCATGTGTGTCACACTTTTAATTAGTTCAGGGAGCCCAACCCTGTCCGTAGGACACCTATGCACATGCGCACAACGTATCCTGTGGGAACGTCCGCGACGTCACCATGTGACCGCACCCACACTGAGTGTTGGCCCTTATTCACGTACAGGGTCCAATTTGTGAATGTCCGTGACGCCACCATGTGACCGCACCCACGCTGAGAATCGGCCCTTATTCACGGACAGGGTCCGGGATCGGGGACAACAAAAAAGTGACTTTTGTGGGCAATCCAAGGTGTTGTACTGTACACCTTCACCCTTGTAGAGGTCCCAGACTGTGCCCCATGCGATCTGGACACTTTTGAGAACTTTTTGAGCCCGCCTTGGTGTCCAAAATGTCCACGAAGCGCTCCCCAGGACCCCGATAAAAGGCCACACCCCAGAGCTGCTCCTCATTCTGTTTTTGGCTATCCAGAACAGAGCAGTGGTCCAGATTGCTTCTTGCTGCTCCAAATGCTTTCTGCTAAAATCTGCTCTGCTGTGCTACCTTTGCTGCTGTGCCAGAACGGTGTTCCAGATTGATCCTTGCTGGAATTGTTTTCTGCTCATTTCTGCTGTGCTGTACTACTTTTGGAGCTGTGCTATACTAATGGAAACCATGGCTGCTGCTACTGCCTCTGCCTCAGCATTTCGCCTACCCTCACCCTCACCACCACTGCCTTTCCAAGGGCCTGGAGAGGGGAACAGGCATGGTGATGTAGAGAGGGATCAAGAAGAGGATGAGGATAAGGTAGTGGAATTCCCCATTGCCTGCAGCCAGCATGATTCTTGGGTGTGGAGACTATTTACTACCATTGGAGACCTGCCCAAAGTTCGTGCAAACAAGGTTAAATGCATTGAGCGCTCAGTCAAGCAAACCATGTTTGTACAGCTAGGGCACCACCTCCATGCGGTGACACCTGAGGTCAAACCACAAGTCGGCAGTTTGGAGGGTCATCCCCTTCAAACAAGGCAGTAGGTTGAGTTCCTCTGCAGCATACTCCATATCTGCTCCTGCCATCACAACGGACACTCCTGTGGAGCAGTGGATCACCGAACCAACCTCGCAGGCCATATGCACTGCAGCAACCCTTACCTTTCGAGGGTCACTGTATTGTGCATGTACTGCAACACGGTACTCTCCAGGAGGAGGAATTTTGTATTGCTTTCAAGGCTAAGGTCTGGGAGCATGAGAAAAACTGCCACCTACCTAACTGAGGCCCACCCAATATCTTCGTGACTCTACCTGCCCTTTATTATCCCTGTGGTTGGTGCCCATTTCCTACCCTCCCTCCCCTTACTTTCCTTGTGTGTTGTGTATAAAAAAAATAAAATACAAAACAACAAAAACGTATAAAAAGGCTCTTTTCAGAGCCACCATTCACAGTTTAAAAATATAATTGCCAATTAAATGATGCGGGCCCCTGGGCAGCCTGTAAAGTCCACGGAAAGCACAGTAGTCCATGGACATCTAAAAAAAAGTCAGGGTTGGCGCTATCAAAAACATTGTACTCTTTTCCAGGAGAAAGTGGTGGCTCTAAAAAATAGTTTTTTGTGGTATTTGTTTGTTTTTGTAAGGGTTGAAGTCACCAACACTTACTGGGAAAATGCTTCCTATACTTGCAAAAAGGAATGCAATGCATTTTGGATATTTCGCAGAAAAAGCTGATTGCCAGTATCAGTAAGCTGGACTCCATTTCTGGAAAATATGTTTGTGCTACAAAACTTAGTATTTTCATTGTGGAAAGCGGACATGCCAACATCTCTCAAAAAGGCTCAAGCAGCCTTGTTGATATTGCTCCTCGCGTTCTCCATTTGCGGACTAAATGAAGAAGAGCGCAGCCACATCTGTCTCTGGGCAATGCGAGAAAGAATTACTCAGGAGTTTAGAAACATGTCCCTAACTTGCCCAAGTGCCTCCTTCATCCCAAACTGCAGAGAAATTCCGGTAACATGTCCTAAACTGTTCCCTCGATTATGAACAATAATAATGTCTGGATGATGGAGCGTCACCAAAGTGGCACAAACTGGAAAAAAATTCAGCCACTTCATTCCACGGACTCCATACCAGTAGACATCCACGTAATAGAATCCAAGATGTGCAGCCACTCCGCAGTGCTCTGTATGCACTTCCAACCAATGCATCCAGGAGTCTCCCAAAATCCATACACTCTGCCTCCTAAACGACACAGCTATAACCATAGCCTTCTGCACTCCTCTTAGCAAACAGACCTTCTGCCACAGTCTCTTCTTGCACACCACACCCAAGAAACCTTATTGACCAATCCCCTGGCCTCCCCAGTCCCATTCCCATGTCTTCCATCCTCAAAAGTCCCAGATGTGGCACATGTGATCACTGAACTGCCGCTGCTGGGTTTGCGGATAAATCGGCCAATTCAAGGGGGTGGGGAGAGAAATTAAACCCAGCGTAGGAGATTTTTCCTATTGTGGTGTCTCAGAAAAGAGCCTTTTTTTAGGTGCTACTGAAGAAACACTTTTTATTTTCTATTTTAATTTATTTTTTCCTCCTTACTGCCTTACATCAACCTCTGCAAAGCATCCCTTAGATTCCCAAAAAAAACAAGCATTTCCAAGGAAGGACAACGAAACACCATCTACAGTAAAGTAGTGCACACTAAGGGAATCACTGTTCTCATTGGAGAAAACAGACATCTCAGCACATCGCAAAACCACACCCATGCCTCTATACACAAGGCACCTTGCAACATTTTGCTGGGGATTGAACACATTGGGATTGTTCCACTGTGCTCCTGGTATTATTTCAGAAAAAAACACCTTTGCATTAGGGAAAAGCATCATTAGGTCTTCCACGAACAACTTCAATACAGGAACCAAACTTGGGGCACTGATCCAGCCCAAATGCTCTGCTCCACAGCACACCACCAAAACCTCAGAACTACCAAATTAGCCATGTTTTTTACAAACACCAAGCAGTGCCTGCAAATTTCAGCCAGGCACACTGCACCATAAAGCCTCCAGTCCTGGAAATCCAAGATCTGTAGAAAAACCTCTTGCCTTTGTATAGCTCTCCAGATCATATACAAATTATTCTCCCACTATACATACAATAACTCCAGCCATCTTCACTACACAACCAACACAGCAATGAAACAAAGTATTGCCATTGTTTCCTGTTCAGCACACCCTGAACACATAATTGGATAATCCCCACAGTCCCATTTCCGTTCCAGGCATGCTGAGAAGGACCGGATGTGGCAGGTGTGATTCTCGAACTCCCGCTGTGTCCGCGGATCTTGTAAGACAGTGGCAGCCCTTCTTCCCTTTCCACTTATACTTTACAACACTATCTCATTGGCTACTGGTAAGCAGTCACACAACCCTCCACCAATCACATCCAAGACCTCTACATCTAACTCTATCATCCCTGTTCAACACTGCAGATTTAATCTTAAACACTCAGAGTACAAGTCTTCTCTGATTGCAAAGCACCTCCAGCAAAAACTACTGTAAATCTATCCAAGATTTCTGCTTCCAGATTTGTCCACATCTCCATCCATCAATACAAACTACAGGAATTAATATTTTGTGTGCAGTATATTTCCAACTCTTTTAAAAATGCCTGTAAACAGGGTACCTGCCACTTACCCTGCATAAACTCAAAAAGCATACTGTCATTTGTCCCATCACCTATCGTCAAGTGACACTTACAATGCTATGTGCTTTGAAAGTTTTCATTTACCCATATCACCCAATTTAATGTGCAAACTGTTATTCTCTTCTTTCCTTTTGTCATTTTTATAACCACCGCCCCCACTAACACGCCAAAGTAAAACTGCATGTATCTTACCAAAGCATAGCACGTACATAGATTGTATGCATATGAACAGAGTGCCTGCCACTGACCTTGCACAGTTCACAAAATGCACCATTGCTTAAAAAGCAAAATAATGTATGTGTCCATTGAGAACATGCCATTTGTAAATATGGATAAATAAATCAAATAACTGGAATGATTTCTCCTCTCATGTAGCAAGCATCTATCTGCAGAAAAGTTAATAGAATACCACACACAAACATTCTCCATTCCAATCTGTACATCTTTCCAAACTTTTTTCTCACCCTACTAGAACATGCACTAAACTGTTTCCAAACAATATAGTCCTACAGCAACACACACACTTGCAAAACTGCACCTCATATGGCACACTTATAAATAAACCACTGACCACCTTAGCAAAATTTCTGATGCTCCCAAGTCCCCATTCATATACAAAGCTATGCAACTTTCCTTCTTTCGCAATTGCAGTGAACACCACTCTCCTGAAAGCCAGTGGCGTCTCATGTGGAAAATACAACCTAGAAGAAACCTACTCTCAACATCCAACAAAGTAAGTGCAATTTTATCGTAGTGTTCTGCCTGATACTCAGACAGTGCAGTGTTCTTGTATTGTAGGTTACAAAATGCCATCAACCCAACAGTATTTGCTTCACTCTTACTCATTGCACCTCAACAGGTGCCCATGTCCTCTTCTCATCTGAACGCCAGTATAGTACCACACAGATACTAGTAAAGCCTTCCCAACCTTAAGTAACAACCCATTACACAATCACACACCTCTATATATATATGCCTACCCTCATATTTAATCACTCAGGCACAGTGTACACATATACATTGAACAACTTCCAAACCCACACTTTCCTTTTTTCTCCAAAAGATCCTACAGAATGCCTACCAAAAAGCAACTCCATAGAAAACAACGCAGAAATAGAGCAGATCAAAATAAAAGCATCCACAATAGCCATCTGCCTCCAGCAGAATTTGTACACAAAGTTCAAACAAAACAGCTAATAACGGAAACGGAAAACGGAAGCACCTAAAAGGAAAGAAACTGTAACTACTCTTTCAAAATGTAAAAATAAAGAAAAATGTACTAAAAAGGTTGCAATTCACACTAGTGCTAACAGTATACCTACAAATGGTAACGTAGTCACAAGTAAGCATTCCAAAAAATACATTTTACAAAAAATGCTCCACCACATAGTTCTTCAGAACCTTATAAATACAGGGGAGAAATCACGCTCAACCCTTAAAACTTACAGCAGAAAACTGATCCTGGAAGCTCTTGTAGACAGTGCAATGCTCCTCAAAATGAAATTCTTCATATTAATTTTAAACAGAATGAAAACACTAACAAAATTAATTAGTAAACTACAACCAGTACTTTGCAACAAGCGCAATGTCAGCATAGATACCTTGGGCAACATCTGTACAGGTGACTGGAGTCGCACCACCAGCACAGAGCCATATTTCAATGAAGAAGCATATAAACAAAAGCAAAGAAACCAAAATGGCATACATAGCAGTGAGCGAGGATATGAAAAGGTAGACAATACCATAATGGAGGAAACACTGCTTTTAAGAATATCCCCATTAAATTTAGCATCAACTCTCCATTCCACTGACCCAATTTGCCCCATCTACAAATGGCTGTATACATCAATGTGTAACATGCGCCACAAATCTATCAAATGTTTGCAGCAGTTACTCAATCAATATGTGAAACCGAAAGACAAAGTAAAAATAAAAATACCACAAACTAGGGACTCCTATCCAGTGCGCAAATACATACTCTATGAGGACATTCATTACCCTGCATTTCTGGGCCTACTTACAAAAGCATCTTCCACTATATCAAAATGTTAGCAACACACCATTCTGCTGTAAGAAATCTTGTTCACAAACTGTTGTATGCAAAAAGTCCTGCTTTAGCACTGGATCATTTAAATGACATCCTCCTACATGGTACAGCCAATGAACTGCTCAAAGAAATACACCACATCCAAAGCAAATATTTTGGAACTGTAGAGCACTTATAAAATCCAGTAACTTTAGGAAACAGTAGCGACAACTTTGCAGATGTTAACCTTCTATTACACACTTTCAAAAAAGAAATAGCAAAGTGTATAAGCACATCTGTTGAAATACCAAACCAAGTATGTGTGTGTTGTCGCAGACCTTTTTTAAACAAAGCGCACAAAAACTGTAGATGTAATGTACAAAATAGAAGACAATGAAGAATCCTAATGGTTCCAATTAGCTCTCTACCTTATAGCAGAAAACAAATACAAAATTACTAACCCCTCAATACTGTGCACATACTGCACTTCAAAAATTGACAATAACCAAATGCCTTCACAGGCTATCAGTAATAACTTGAAAATATTCGCACTGCCAAAAACCACTCCGACAGCCTAATTTCTATAAGACCATTATAATCAAACAGTACACCCATTTCAAGCAATAATAAGACTTCAACGAAAAATAGAAAAGTTGCCATCTTCTGAATTACTGAAAGGCATTTGTGGCAAAGTAGTTTATTTGCCATTAGAGCTCAAAGAAAATGTAAACACTCTAGGGGTGCAATGGCCAATAGAACAATCTTTGATTATCCTGGAGAATGGTGTACCTGTAAAAGACAAAAGAAATTGGCAGCAACTAGTTGACTTAAACAAAGTTAGCAAAGCCCTGCAATATCTTAAAAGCAACAATGAATACTACAAAGAAATAAACATTGAAGTAAATCTGAGGGAAACCACCTGGCCAATTTGAACTTCTAGATCCTAGTACAGCCTTCAATATTTTGGACCACTATACAATTCACCCACTGCACTCAAAAGACACCATAGATGCTGCACTGGAAACTTATCAAATGCAGCAAGCCAAAGGACCTCCAATCAGTATATGGGAAATAAAAGTGTATAAGCACAAGCCTTTCCTCTACTTTTTCATACTGGAAAAGGTGGAAGGTATGATGAAAGATGCACTCAAATATCAGCATCAGAATACCGCTCTGTACAAATGTATTCTGAAGACTCCAGATTCAGACAAAATGTGTAATACATATTCCACCTCCTCTTTGAGAGTGAACTAGCATCTCTATGTTATGGAGGTGCACAAACATTGAAAACAGGTTCCAATTTTCAAAAAATGCCTGCTACGCAGCTACTTCAAAAGGTGCAAGAGAAAGACAAAGTTTTTCAGTCAAGTATTACAAATCTCTTGGCAAACATGTGTAGTACAAAAGAATGCTGGTTCCGATGCCACGCAGATGTAAGGTGTATGCTACGAAAAACCTTGGCCCACCCACATGGTTTGTCACTTTAAATTGTGCAGCGTATGCATGGGAAGATTTGCACACTTTCCTACGCATAGCAAACAGAAACAAACCAGGTATAGACATGAACACACCAGGGGAACTCTGCTCTCTTGATCCTGTAAATGATTCAAGGTACTTCCATCATCTCTTTATTGCCATGCTCCACTTCATTTGTAATAAAACACTTCCTCCCCTCAGAGAAGCGGCACACTTCTTTTGGAGAAAAGAATATGAAGTCAGAGGTCCATCCCACATCATACATGCTTTGGTGGATTAAACATGCTCCTAAATTTGGTCAGAATAGTTATGCAACTGGTTTGCACTTCATTCATTATGTCACTTGCAAAATCACTTCATAAAGTACACATAGCGAGCTACATGCACACATTTTGCAGTTTCAAAGACACAAGTGTGGCAAGTATTGTTGGCGAAAATATAAAAACAAAGGCAAATACTACTATAAATGCTGCTTTGGTTTACCTGGACCAGTTTCAGTAACAGGACAAGTAAACAGCTTCATGTCTTCCGTTAGACATAGTGTGAAAGGCAAATCACCTAAGAACATATGCTGCATAAAAAGAACCGAAGCATCAAAGTACATCAATGATTACAATGCAATCATTGTCCTCCTATGGAATGCACATATAGATGTGCAGTACATTGCAGACAATTCCACTGCAGTTGCACAATATATATATATCACAGCCTACTCAACCAAAGCAGAGGAAACAGAGCTGAAAGACCTCTAGGATGATATATCATTAGACAAAAAACTGTCACAGAAATTGTACAGCTTTGGCATAAAAATGCTCTCCCATTGAGAATGTGGCTGCTACGAAGCCGCAGACTGTTTAACAGGCACCGTTTAAACAGCACCGCCTTATATGGGAAATCTGAAAACATAGTCTGGCTAAGCCTTGGTCCTGCTGCATCCAGAAAAAGAGTTCTCAAATCGTACCAAGACATAGGGCCTCATTATAAGTTTGCCGGTCTGGTAACAATGGTGGGCGTACCAGCACGCACGATCAGAGCATGTTGGATGCACCACCACCATTCTGCATGGTGCTGGTGCATCCGACCTCCCCATTGCCATTGAGCCCTATGGGGCTGAAATGAGAATGGGGAGCATTTTTTTCTGGCGTCCGCGAATGGGTAATTACCTGGTCCAGCAAGGCCATAATGACCCGGTAATTGCCCATTCATGGCCGCTAGAAATGAAATGATTCTGGCACGGCTACCGCCAGTGTCGTAATGAGACCCATAGAAACAATAGCCAAAAATGATCCCAACAGCCATGACATTTTGAAAAACAACTTATTGGACACATACTACCCAAACAGGAGTACTGCTTTGGAAACCATGTGCTTATACCACATAGGCCAAAACCTCTCATACAAAATAACATAAAACCAAATGAGAAAAAAGTAAATACATATTTGAAAGTTGTGAGGGCAGCCTGGTTAAACTTACTAAACACAGCCTGATTAATCATATGAAGCTGTCATTAAAAACTCCTCAACACAAAGTACTGTCCTACATAGCCCTACTGCAACTTTTTAAATCATGAAGAATAGAAGAAGATGTAGTAGACACCCATGCCTTCTATGAAGATGCTTTCAATGCAAGTGAAAGCACTATAACAGATATAAACTTTACGCAGTACAAAAACATGTTGGACAATTAACTCCAACAAGAAGAAGAACCTCAAGCACAACTAACTATCGACACTCCTGAGAGCAGTCAACCTTCTCTGACAGGAAACCAAGAACCACTTGGACAACCACTCATAGCAAATGAGACAGAATTAGCCATGACTGAAGTAGAAAACATCATGTCTCAGTATGAGCAATCAACAGAAGACTTTGCTCTACTGAAACCACAACTAAATAATGAGCAGCCTACCATATTCCTAGAAGTAACAAAAGAAATTGAACATGGTATGCAGCTCGAAACTAAAACTTGTACCTGTCAACACTATAAACCTGTACTGCTGTATGTAAGTGGTCAAGCTGGTTCAGACAACACATTCTTAATAAAAATCATCAGTAAGTTCCTCCAACAATTAACAAAAAACAAGCTTTCAGCTGTTGTAACCACCCCACAGGTTTAGCTTTATACAACATAGGTGGTGTCACTACAATGATTGCTACTCGTTCCAGTAGAAGACCAAAACAAATGAGACTACTACACACTTTCAACAGAAGCTTCTATGGAGCTATGCAGAGTTTTGACACAAATGAAAATGCTTCTAATAGATGAGGTAAGCATGGCCTCCAACCTAATGTTGGCTTTGATTCACCTCAGATTGTAAGAGGTCCTCAAAACAGACTACGAAGTACTCTTTGGATTACAACATGTTATTGTTTTCAGAGATCTCCTTCAATTAACACCAGTGAAAGGTGAACCTATTTTTAAAACCTTAGGACACAAACTGTGCCGTAAAACTCTTGGCAGCATAGGGAATGTAAATCTCTGGCAACATTTTCAATACAGAGAACTAAATGAAAACATGTCTGCAGACCTCACCTACACCAATATTTTGAAAAGCATTTGGATTGGTGTACTATCTAAGGAAGCTCAGTCTATACTAAATACCAGACACATGTATGAGCTATACGGGCATAACACATATGCTACTGATGTCATGGAACAATTAACACACAAAAATGTTATACAGCCCGTTGCCTGCTTGGACAATGGAGGACAGTTGACTTGTCGTGTAGAACATGATATCTTACTGCCAATATAACTCTCAGTCGTACTAACGGACGGTTTGAGAGTTTGATTAGCAGAAAGATGGAATCCAAACCCCAGAACAGGATCATCACAGGAGGCTGTATGCAAGTTAATAACAATCAGAACTCATTAAAACAGAGACAATATCAATAAACAGTAAACTAGTAAAAGCTCACTTGTTTTCTTCAGACTTGGTTTTCGTGTTAACAAGGAAATCCTGTACTAGTGACAATAGGGGCATGAGCTTGTGGGTTTTGCACAGAAACAGAAAGAACTGGAGTATATCTTACCATCTAAGGAGTCCTGGCGCTCTGTAGAGTCCATACGAAGTGTAGAAAAGAAGTTCCCTATCCCGCCGGTATGAGGACGCCTGCTATGGAGTCCAGTTCAGGCACCCTAACACCGATGGCACGAGGATGCCTAAACACAAAGTGTGCTGAGGAGGAAGTCTCTTGTCTGAGCATACCAAGTAGTGTCCATAGTCAATGATATTCCCAAAGTCCAGAAAACAAAAGTAATTGGTGACCAGAGTTCTGTGAAGGTTCCGGTTGGAACTATTCCTGGTGGTGACTGAAGACAAAACGTGAGGCAGAATCAATCCATTAAACAATCCGGGTCGGCGAGTGTTCCTGGCGATGACTGAAGACAGAACGTGAGGCAGAATCAATCCGTTGAAGCAGTATGGGTCAGCAATTGTTCCTGGTGGTAGCTGAAGACAAAACGTGAGGCAGAATTTGCTATGTTTGAGCAATCCGGTTCAGCATCAAGGTCTCAAGGAAAATATGGTAAGCAAGAGGATCAAGGGAAAGGGTAAGTTCAAAGGCAGAAGTTCAAAGCACAAAAACCAGGTATGTGTCTGAGTACTAGATTCAGAAGTGCCGCTCTTGAGCCGAGGAGGCCACTTTATTTGAGTCAGCTGACCTGCTGTACCATAGGCAATGTGGTCATGAGCACGAGAAGCGTGAATGGAATGTGGAATGCCACCGCTTCCATGGCAAGAGCCGACGCTCTTGCAGAGACCACAATCGTTTCAGTATATTGCAGGTGAACTTCTGTATAGTAGCTTTCCCAATAGTCAAGCGAGGGGCCAGATGCCAACATGAAGTGGAGGAGCGACCAGCAGTCCCCGTAAGAACAGTTAATGCAGGTTCCCAAGTCCGCTCCTCTGGCCATACCCCTTCCAGTTGTCGAGGTAAGGCTGAACCCCACAGGAAAGCATAGTGTCCAAAATAGCATTCACCTCATACTCCTCTGAACCATCGACCAAGACTGGAGGTGGACAGAGAGGTAGCCGAACAGAAGCAGCGCAAGACATCAGCAGCGCAAGACTTGAGCAAGGAAATGTGGAAAACCGAATGGATCTTCCACGACCGGGGCAACTCCAGTCAAACTGCCGCGGAGCTGATCACCTCCCGGACAAGACATGGACCCACAAAACGTGGAATCAGACACCTGCAACCAGGGATATGCAGATTCCTTGTGGGTCACCACACCCTCATACCCGGAAGGTATAAAGGCGCTGCCTCGCGATGCCGATCAGCATAGAGTTTAGCCTTATCCTTGGCTTTCTGCAGATGCTTGTAGACTTGGGTATGTGAAGCAGAAAGGTCCCGTACACAATTCTGGACTGCCGGACTGGTGAACTGCACCACAAGATCCAAAGGGAGAATCTGCGGATGCTGCCCACACATTGAAAAAAACAGGGTTTTGCCCGTAGAGACATGAACAGAGTTATTGTACGCAAACTCAGCAGTCAGAGTACCTGAAACCATGATTCCTGAAACTGCATTGTCAAACAGCGCAGATATTGTTCTAGTGTGGAATTCAAATGTTCGGTGTGACAGTCAGTCTGCAGATGGTAGGGGCTAGAATAACAGTCATCAATGACCAACAAAGCAGCTAGATGCCTCCAAAATCGTGAGGTTAATTGTGAGCCATGATCAGAGATGATAATGTCGGGCAGACCAAAAAACCGAAAGATATCATGAAAAAACAGATCCGCCAATGCGGGGGAGCTAGGCAAGCCATGACAACGGATAAACAATGCCAATTTCGTGAAGTAGTCAATGACTACCCAAATAGTATCATATCCCTGAACCAAAGGTAGTTCCACAACAAAATCCATGGATATCATTGACCAAGGCTTGCACGGTCTGGGTAGAGGTTGCAGAAAACCCATTGGTTTAGCGGTGGACCCTTTACATTGGGCACAAATAGGACAACCAGCAATGTAGGTGGCCACATCCCTATGTAGCGAAGGCTACCAGCACCAGCGTTTCAGAAGTTTCAATGTTTTTTTGGGCCCCTGGGTGAGTGGCCCTCAGTGAATCGTGAGACCACTGCAAGGTAATCCTTCTGGTAGCAGCATTAGACATGTACATGTGACCTTGGACATAGGGCAAGGAATGTATGATGTCCATGTTGTAGTGTGATATTTCAACGGGATTCCCGGACAACCAGTCCTGAATGGCTACCTTCAGAGAGGGATCGAGAGTGCAAGCACAAACCACTTGAGTAGGCAAGAGTAGGCTGCCATCCCAGTCACGTGTGGAAGAAACACCATGTCTCCTTGACAAGGCATTTCCCTTGGAGTGCAAAGACCCTGGGCGGTACGTGATTACAAAATTAAACATTGCAAAAAACTTGTGCCACCTGGCATGGCGGGCGGTGGTGTACTTGACGGACTGTAATGCAAGAAGATTGCGATGGTCCATTTAAACCTGTACTAGAGCCATGGTACCCAACAAGTGATGTCTCCAAACCATAAAAACATTGCGGTCCACCAACAGTTTGCATCCAGTTTTTGGTATAATGGCTTTCGTACTGAGTGAGCTTACATGAATGGTAGGCCACTGGGTGCAACAATCCAGTGTCAGAACAAATCTTGTACAAAACTGCACCCATTGCCACGTCCGATTCATCTGCGTCTACAAAAAACTGCATGACAGGGTCCGGATGTTGAAGAACCAGAGCTGTGGTGAAAGCGATTTTAAGAGCGTCAAAGGACTGTTGTGCTTCTTCTCCCCACTAAAAAAAGCGTTTGTTGCTGGTAAGAGCCGTTAAAAGAGCTACCATGGCAGAGAAAGAATGAATGAACCATCTATAAAAGTTTGAGAAAACAAGAATGACTGTAGTGCTTTTATAGACTCAGGAACAGGTCATTCCAAAATAGCTTTCACCTTAATCTGACTCATTCTGATGCCCTTGTCCGTGATGTTGTAACCTAGAAACTCAACACTGGAGGCATGGAAGATGCACTTCTCGAGTTTAGCAAATAAATGTTTATCTCGTAGATGTTGGAGTACCGTGGACACATGCTGTATATGCATATCATAAGAAGGTGAGTAAACCAAAATGTCATTGAGGTAGACAACAACATATTGATCAAGAAAATCCATAAACACATTGTTCATGAAGTCCTGAATGGTATAACCGCATACTCGACTAGCCAATACCAGCTCTTAAATGCGGTTTTCCATTCGTCGCCTTCTCGCATCCTCACCAGATTTTATGCATCTCGTAAATCCAGCTTGGTAAATATCTTGGAAGACCCCATCTGGTCTAATAATACTGAGATCAGGGGAATGGGGTATTGATTGCGGATAGTGACAGCATTAAGTGCCCGATAATCTATACATGGATGCAAATTGCCCTCTTTCATTGGAACAAAAATTAGAGGCGTAACGGCCAGAGAACGGAGAGGTCATATGAAGCCAGTCTTCAAGGCCTTGTCCAGATACTCTTTGAGCACAGCATCCTCTTTCTGTGTCAAAGAGTAGATACGACCTGAGGGTATCTTAGCCCCATCCATCAGATCAATTGGGCAATCATAAGCATGATGAGGAGGTAGAGTATCAGCCCCTCCCTTGTCAAAAACACCTTTATAAGCTTGGTATTCCTCAGGAAGAATGGTAGCAGAAACCGCACCAACTACAGGGGCCGTGTCAAGAAGAGAACGGCAGGGACTATGTACTGTGGTTTCCATAGTGAGACAAGACCCTTCACAATGATTGGAAGTAAACTCCACTGATCCTGCATGCCAGTCAATCATGGGATTGTGTAATACCAACCATGGTAACCCTAGAATCAACTTGAATTGAGGGGCAGAAATGACACTTTGTAATAGCTATTGTAATTACCTGTTCGCAAGAATATATTCACTGCTATAATGTTGGATTTTTGACAAAGTTTAGATTCACAGTTATATTTTTCAGGGCCCCCCAAAAATGGAACAGTGAAGTAGCAATGCTTATGTTTTGGGCCAGATTTCTTTACATGACAGTGTGGTCTAAAATGCATTTGAAAAGTAGATTTGGCTTGAGACATGGAAAGCTATGGAACGCTAGTACCACATAAACTAATTTTTTAACAAGTCTACAAATATTCCAGATACCTGGTTATGTAATGTCAGAAAGTATTTTTCTTTCAACTCCTGTTAATTTTTAATCAGTACTTGGAGTCCAATTCATTGACATTTTGCATGGTTCAAAGTGTATTTGCACTGCTTATAAATGACTTTGTACTGCCGACACAAACCCTGATTCATGGAACTTTGCAGTGTATTTTTGCAGTGTAAAGTCAGTGCAAAGTCATTTAGTACTGCAAAAATAACCATGTGCACTGACTTTGAACTGAGCAAATATTCCATGCATATGGCTTTTAGTGTGTTGTGGTGTTTGTTCAGTGTCACTCTCACTATTGTGAAGCTTTCTCTGACACTTTTCCCATTCCCTCTCCTTTTCAGTAGCTCAGCAGGTAAGGGTGTGTACATGAGGTGGACATGACAGTGCACACGTGTTTTTTCCCTTTAAAAAAAACATAGACCAGAAAAGTAAAATGACAACGACAAACCAGAAAAGCATACTTTACTATTTGTTTTTAAACAATTTTCTAATGCAATGACTCCCAGCTCCAGGGCACAGTAACAAAGAACAATTTCTTAAAATTGTTTCATATAGAATACACTAGCATTGAAGTCTTTTGCGCTCCAGATGTTTAGGACTACAGCTCCCATATGCCCGAGCTATCACTGTCAATGCAGAGGGATATTGGGATTTGTAGTCCAAAACATCTGGATATCCAAAAGTTGAAGACTCCTGTAGCAGCTCTGGTCACAAACATCCTGTGCATCTCCGAGCTGCCTGTCTGAGCTCTTCCATGCATACTGATGGTTCAGAGCTCCGAGCCAGTGCTCTGTCTCACTACAGCATCAGGGCCTTTCTACTTTTTCAGTCGAAAGGAGCCCTGAGTCCGAGGGGGCTGCGGGGCAGCAACTATCCCATGTTCTCAGCCAGCAGTCTCCTAACACAGCAATATATATCTCTCTACATTTTTTTCATTGTGTGACTTCTAATGTGCGCTTTGCAGCGCTCGTCTTACAAGCTGCATTTGCTGGAGCCTTTGCTGCTGTCACTTCCCTTTCGGTATACAGAAGTGTTATCACCTCACTGCCTTTTCACACTGCCATACTTTCAAAAAAGTTTTTGGCAATTCATGTGTCAAAAGTAGGGACGGCATCAGGGCCTTTCCATTCTTTCAGTGGAAAGTGGCAATGAAGCGCAGGGAGGGCCTCGGCAACTACCTCATGTTTCAAGTCAGCAGTCTAATAAAACAGCAATATATTTCTCTCTATATTACTTTTATTCTGGGGCTTTAAATGTGCGCTTTGCAGCGCTCTCTTTACAATCTGCATTTGCCCGTGTGGGCGTCACTTAACTTGGGGTATACAAATTTGTTATCACCTCATCGTATGTTTGAAGAGGAAAATATGTCTTAATGATGAAGCTAGCTCACACATTTGGTAAATTTCTTTCTCATGTTGGGTCAGAGGACAGGCAGTCCTTTCCTGCGATCTCTACAAGGCCATATGTCAAGTGAAGTAATTTCCTCAGATGATGTTAGTTCAAAGTTTTCGTAACATAATTTCCTGTGATCTCATTGTTATGCTAAGTACTATTTTTGAAACATTAAGATTCCTACACATGGTGGGAAAAATGTGTAATGCACTTTCAGTAGGTCGAAGCATCCACCCATGTCCTACGGACAGCTGTGCACACGGATATTGCACTTTATGCAGCCTACAAACACCCAGTGTGTGCGAAAATGATTGCTGGACATGTGTCACACTTTTATTGAGTTCGGGGAGGCCAACCCTGTTTGTGGCACACCTATGCACAAGCGCACAAAGTATTCCACCCAATACGCGTCCTGCGGACAGCTGTTCCATTTGAGAGCATTTGCAATGGCACTATGTGACCGCATCCATGCTGCGCGTGGACCCTTATTTCCCGGACACGATGCAGGCCCTCGGACATCGGAAAAGTACTGTGTTCTGCAATGTACAGAGTGTTATTGTGAAAGTTCAAGCTTACAAACATCCTGCAGTGGGCCATTGCACATGTGACTATTTGTTTGAATTACACAGGAGCCCTACAAAAGGCCACACCCCAGAGCTGCTCTGCATTCTGTTTTCAGTGTTGTAGAGCAGAGTAGCGGGCCACAGTGTTTTGTGCTGGAATTGCTTTCAGAGCAATTCTGCTGTGCTATATTACCATTGCAACTAATGGCAACCATGGCTGCTGCCTCTAAGCCAGCAGCACCCACACCCTCACCCTCACCACCACCACCTCCTTCTGAAGGGCCTGGACAAGGGAACAGGCATCCTGATGTAGATAGAGATCACAAGGAGAGTGATGAAGAAGTTGACAAATTCCCAGTGTCTGCAGCCGGCGTGACTGCTGGATGTGGAAACTGTTTAGCAGCATAGGAGACGTGCCGAAATGTCGTGCTAACCAGGTGAGATGCACTTACTCAGGCACAGAAAACCTGGTTTGTACAGCTACGGCACAACCTCCATGGGACGACACCTCAAATCGAAACATAAAGCAGCAGTGCGCAGGTTACAGCCCTTCCAACAATGCAGTAGGTTACTTTCCTCTGCAGCATTCTCTGCATCTTCTCCTGCCAACACCGGGGACACTCATGTAGGGCAGCAGATCCCTAAAGCATCCTTGCAGGCCATATGCTGCGCAGCTGACCCTTACCTCTCAAAGGTCATTGTATTGTGCATGTACTGCGACGCGGTACTCTGCAGGGGGAAGCAACTTCGCAGTGCTTGCGAAGGGTCAGTCTGGGGGTATGACAATGACTGTCGCCTACTTAAGTGAGGGCCACCCAAAATCTTCCTCTCTCTGCACTTGCCCTATCTTATCTCTGTGGGTGGTGCCCCTTCCATGCCCTCCCTTCCCTTCCTTTCCTTCTGGGTCGTGTGTTACAAGACCAAGAAAGATACAAAACAATGGAAAAAGGAAAAAAGGAAAAAAAAGTCTCCTTTCAGAGGTCAAAAATGGAATTGCCAATGAAAGGATGCAGGCCGCCGTGCAGCCTCTATGCTCCACAGTTTGTGGGGTAAATAATGGGAGGTGTGGCTTTATGAAAAACATTGCAGTCGGTTAGGGAGGAAAGGGCTGGCTATAAAAAGAGGCTTTTTCATGTTTGTTTCCATCCAATCTCTGCCAAAAGCACGCCACACTCCAGGCCAATTAGACTTTTGACCGTGGAGTGGACAGGGAAATGGGACCGCGGAGCCAGATATCAGTAATTTATTGAGGCATACTTTTTACCTGCTTTTAAAAAAAGTACAGGAATGATTATCACAAAATTTACAAAAGCATGCATTCAGGACCAAGCCGCCGTTCCTGCTGCATATTTCATGAAAATTCCATCCAACGGTTTGAGCTGTATGCGTGCACAAAGTTTTTGTCCATTCATTCCTGTGGAGAAAAAAAATGTTGCGACGCCCCTATAACTTTGGCCCCCTGTATGAAACCTCACCAAACTTCCCAATAAAATTCAGAGCGGGCCATATACTTTTTCAAAGTTTCATGCAAATTCGTCCAAGGGGAGCGAAGTTATAAGCCGGCCAAAAAGTGGTCTTCCTATGAGATGAGATGAGCAACTTAACCATAACTACACAGCTGTGGTATGTTTAAGTTGCTAAACCCATAGAAAGAGCACTTTTTTGGGTGGCATATAACTTTGCTCTCCCTGGACGAATACTCACCAAACTTTGCAGTATATGGCCCACTCTGAATTATTTTGCAAAGTTTAGTGAGGTTTGGTCCTGGGGGGGCAAAGTTAGAGGGGGGTCCCAAAATGTATTTGTTTCCCATAGACATAATGGGAAAAAATGTCTGTCGTGCCTACAACCCAAACCGCTCCACGGATCTTCACCAAATGTGTGGCAGGAGTGGCAGCTTAGGCCGAAAGCGTTCTTTTGTTAATTTGGTGTAAATCTGTCCAGTAGTTTCTTTTAAACGACCAAAACGTAAGGCAAACAAATTAGTGATATCTATGCCCGCTCTGCGGACACACTTTCCTGTTCGCTCCGCGGACAGGACACTGATTGGCTAATCGTCTTACATCATGGCCGCGGACACGCAACGTGTTCTCTGATTGGCTGGGATGAGGCGTGAGGTGCGTCACATTGTTTCGATGCGCCCACCATATTGGATCTGCGGACATCCGTGGAAAGTGCAGTGTAGAAGTGAGCATAAATCCAATTTTGGGGAGTGTGTTGGTGTGTATGAGTGCTTGGGGAGGGTGGGGGAGTAAGAGATGGGTCAAATGCTCTATTTGTTTAGGTGGGAGAAGGCCTTGATGTGTTTGCAGTGACTGCGGTCACCGCAGTTGTCCGTGGACATGCTAAACACTGGGCGCACTACTGGCTATTTTAGTTTAGTATGATGTTGGTTTTGAGTCATTAGAAGAGCATTGTGTGAAGAGGGTATGTATTGAAGAGATCGTGCGTTGGTTGTGATTATTTTTTAGAATGTTAATTGAAGTGGAAAGGTTTTGAGGTGGATGTAATACGTTTTTGGTTTGTGGTCATTTGGTAGGTGTTTGTTTCTATGGGTGTGTTATGCTTCAGTGGTTGTGTCCAGGGCCTAGAGTCTTGGGTGCATGGCCAAAGTTCTGTAGGCCTTCGGCCATGAACCCAAGATTCTAGGCCCTGGCTACAACCACTGCAGCATAACACACCCATGTTACCAAAGATTTTGACTGTGGTATGTGGGCTGCTTAGGGGATATGTTTTCAAAAATGTGTGTACTGATTGGTAGTAGTGTAATAGTGTTTATAGGATAGTGAGATGATGTGTGTTAGTTTGTTGGATTGTGTTCAGAATGTTGCTATTGAAGACTCTAGGCATTTTGGGTTGTATTTATTGGTGAGGTGTTTGTTTGCATGGCTGTGTTATGTTGCACTGTCTGTGAGTTTAATTATTATAAACTTACTGTTTCTTTTGTTGAGGCTGTATGAAGAGTTTTGGCCAGGTCATGCAGTCAAGATTGTAGTGTTTGGCAACAAGCGCTGCAGCATAAGATACCCATGGAAGCAAACATGGGTCTGTTATGCTGTGGTGTTTGTGAGTCCAAGCATTATATACTTACTGTTTGGCTTTTAGTGGTTGTATGCAGTTTTTTCATGACATGGGTAGTTGGAGCAAATTTTTTTTTTCACTCACTGTGATGAAAGATAAAAGCACATGTTAGTGTAGGTAGCTTATAATGAGTATTGCATTGCATAGTAGACATTTCTGTATTTTGTCGGCCCTCAAAGTTAGTACTTTAGAAGTACTATAGTTCAGACCAGTGTACTGTGCAATTTGCTCAGTTGCTGAGTTTGTTGATTAAATCATCAGGTCTGCAGGAAAAAATCCATGCTGGATTAAAAAAAAACTTTCTACGTTGTGGAACAAAATATTTCTGTCATTGATTTCAATAGGAGGAATTGAATAGGTGTATGGTTTTGATTTGGAAGTGGTGGTAGTATTGCTGCAATTAGATAGCAGTTGGTGTATTCTAACTGTTATTTCTTGTTTCATTTTAATGGTATTCATTTATCTGTTTGCTTGTTGCAGAATCGTGGGGCAGTTAGATACCTGTTGGCGGATTCTAACTGGTTATAGTTTTGTTTATGTTCATGCACAGATTAGTTATTTTGGTTTTAAGAATATTAAGTAAGAGTTTACAAGATGTGCTGTTAATCTCTGTTTTGGAGTAATGGTAGTATCATTACATTCAAACCATCCACAATTCTTTTTATATATGCAGTGTAGTGACCTGCATTGGTTGTGGCTCCTGTGTGGTAGATTATACCTATTGTGAAGGTTTTCTTACCAAGTGATACTTGACCATGTGTGAATCCAGTTAGCTTGCAGTTGTTTTTAGTACCATCTACATTATAACATAAAAGCATTACTATTACGTATTTACTATGTGTCTGAATTTGTAAGGTGGAACGATCATCGGAATTGCAGGTAGTACATAATCTGCCATGGCTACATAATCTGCCATGGTTTGCATGTTGTACAAGTTGCTGAAATGGAATGGATTCACAGTTAGGTGTAGATACATACACAAAGCATTCATTAGGAACTTCTTCTTGTACTACATGCCTGCAAAGAGTGCATGTATGTCTCCACATGTATGAAATCTTAAAGATTTCATTTATAGGTATGTTTTTTGTTTTCTAGTACTTGTAGTAAGTACATTACAATTCCTTGTGGATCGTCTTGTGATTTTATAGTGAATCTAACCATTCCAGCACAGTAGTTCGATTCCTGCCTTATTCCAGAAACACTGTAAGTGTTGTCAGGATTGTTGGTTGCATTTCTATGAAGGACTAACATTTACAAACACAATTGGTCTGTACCGTGTAATTAAATGGTGTCAATAATTGGTGGCAATTGGAATAGAATATTTATTGCTACTTTTGCTTAGCAATTTACACCAGTTATATTTGAAAATTTGAATGGACCTGACAGTTCTGTGTCCAAGTTATTTGTTCGGAGTGTGCGTTGCTTCTTTGAAGAGGTAGCTGAGTTACTTTGAGCAGTAAATTCTTATTTGGTTGTGGTCCTTGATGAAGTATTAGCTTTGTTTACTTTCTGTGGAGGAAATGATGTGCGATCCTGCATAGTTTGAGTCTGAAGTAGTTTTCTTTTACAACGTTTTGCTTTTTGCACAACAGGATAGGTTTTTAGATGGGGATGTAGAGTGAACGCAGTCTATTGTATTCTAGAATACAAGAAATATCAGCATTTACTTTACTTGCATCAAAGTTGTTTAAAAATAGTCTGTCAAGTGTACGTAAGCGTGATAGTGCTACATAGCTCATGCCTTCTTTAATGACTGTGCTACCAATATCTACCAATGCTTTATCTAGGGTAAGACCTTGTGATTTGTGAATGGTGAATGCGTATGATAGAGCTAGAGAAAATTGTTCTCTGCGTACATACATGTCCTTGAAAAGAAAGAAGCAGACTGTTGAGCGTCCTATCCTTTTAACTTTGGATAGTTTGTCAAAGAGAATATTGACAAATTGAATGTTGTTGTCACGTGGGTATGCCTGAAAGCCAAAACTGTACCAAGTGCTCCATTAACTAGTCCTTGGTCCATGTCAAGGTTATGTTTAAGCATTACTCTACAGTTTAAAGATAATTTTAATATTTTCTCCAAACCAGCTGTGTTAGAGGTAGAGTTTTCCAAGGTGTTTAGCCTTGTTGTGGCTTGTTGACACATGGGTAGTGTCAAACCATGTACGTGCAGTTTGCCCGTGGAGCCAATTTGAACTATTGGTTGCATTTCTTTTTTTAACATTGTTTCATAAAATTTTGAATAGCTTGCAAGAGTTGGCATCAAGGTCATATACAATTGACATTTTTGTGTGCTAATTGTTTCATGACATCAGTAGCACATGAGTTATGGCCATAGAGTGCATGGATGTCCCTCGTTTTTAATATAGATTGTGCTTCTTGAGATAGTACACCAACTCTAATGCTTTTTAATATGTTGGCGAATGTGAGGTCTGCAGACTGATGCATGTTTTCAGTTAATTCTCAGTATTGGAAATGTTGCCAAAGGTTGACATTTCCTATGCTGCCAAGAGTTTTATGGCACAGTTTGTGCTCTAAGGTTTTAAAAATAGGTTCACCTTTCAATGGTGTTAATTGAAGAAGATCTCCGAAAACAATAATGTGTTTTCCTACAAAGAGCTCTTCGTAGTCTGTTTTGAGGACCTCTTGTAATCTGAGGTGAATCAAAGCCAACATTAGGTTGGAGACCAGGCTCACCTCATCTATTAGCAGCATTTTCATTTGTTTGAAAACTCTGCGTAGTTCCATTGCAGCTTCTGTAGAAGGTTTATAATAGTCTAATTTGTTTTGGTGTTCTACTGGAAGGAGTAGTAATCAGTGTAAAGTGGCACCGCCTATGTTGTAGGCAGTTAAACCTGTGGGGGCAGTTATAACAGCTGACAGTTTGTTGTTTGTCAATTGTTGGAGGAACTTGCTGATGATTTTGATTAAGAATGTTTTGCCTAAACCAGCTTGACCACTCACATATAGTAGTATAGGTTTGTAGTCTTGGCAGGTACAGTTTTTACTTTCATGTTGCACACCATGTTCAATTTGTTTAGTTACTTCTTGGAAAATGCTACGCTGCTCATTGTTTAGTTGTGATTTCAGTACAGCAAAGTCTTCTATAGATTGCTCATACTGACACATGGTGTTTTCTACTTCTGTCACGGCTAATTCTGCCTCATTTGCTATTAGTGGCTGCCAAGTCGTTCTTGGCTTCCTGTTACAGAAGGTTGACTACTGTCAGGAGTGTCCACATCTAGTTGGGCCTGGAGTTCATCTTTGTGTTGCTGTTCATTGTGCAACATTGCTTGGTACTGTGTAAAGTTTACGTCTGTTATAGTGCTTTCATTTGCTTTGAAAGTGTCGTCATAGGAGTCATAGGTATCTAGTAATCCTTCTTCTTTTCTCCATGGTTTAAAAAGTTGTAGCAGGGACATGTAATATAGTTGGTTATGTTTGGCCTTCCTTAATCCTATGAATTGAACATGTTTCTTATGATGCATTTGGTGGTGTGTCTGCCAATATATAGCCAATGATAGTTTGAAATCCTGGCTATTGCGACTGGCCAGGAGATCTCTAATTCTGATTCTCATTTGGCTTATCGTACTGCCTGTATATAGTTTATTACATACACAGATCACGGCATAAACAACATAAGTTGATTTACAATTGATGAAATCTTTGATAACAAGTTCTGAACCATCTGGTTGTGTGAAGATGTTGCAATCTGCATGTGCGTACTTGCACATACAGCAGGTACCACATTTGTGGAAACCTGTCAGAGTCCACGACCAATCGCTGTCACTACTAGAGGCTTGATTGCTGATGTAAAGAAAAGATGGGCACAATTTGTTTGTAATGTTTGGTGCTCGTGTGAACACAATCCTCAGTTTATTTGGTAAGAATTGCTTCAGATGTGAATACTTATTCAATTTGTGCCAGTGTTTATGCACCATTTTATAATGGTCATGTGTATCTTTAGAATATTGCGTGATGATATCTAAAGTTTTCTTGCAGTTCTTGTCTTTATCAGGGGTGGGCTTCAACATTATATTTCTTTCTAACGTTTTTGTCCTGTCTAGCGATCTTTATAATGTGCCCGGTAGATAGCCGCTCTCTTTAAATCTTTCACTAAGTAGTCAACATTCTTTTTCAAAGTGCTCTCTTGTGCTGCAGTTATGCCGTGCCAGATAGAATTCCCCTAATGGGATGTTGTTCACAGTGGATCTCCTATCGCAGCTTTCTGCATGTAGTGTAGAATTCACTTCTGTGGGCTTGCAAAATGTAGTGATCTCAATACGACACTGATTTATGTAAATATGTAAATCAAGAAAATCTACATTGCTCTCAGTGCAATGGCCTGTCAGGGCAATACCAAAGGTGTTATCGTTTAAATAATGTAGATATATTTCGATGCCCTGTTGGATGCCATGCCGAATGATGAAAATATCATCAATACAATGCTTCCTAAAGATCACATTATCTATGAAATGATTATTGAGCAAAGCATGTGTTTGTTCATACTGTGCCATGATCAAGTTAGCCAATGGAGGAGCATATTTTGCCCCTATCACTACCCCCTTGGTTCGTACATAATAACACTTGCTAAAGAGAACAACATTATTCAAAAGTGTGAAATTCAAGAAAGATGTCAGCATGTCAATGTGTTTGTTATGGGAAGCAGAGAAATCTTGATAGGTGTATTCAATGGCTCAGATGGCTAATGTGTGATTGAGTGCTATGTATAGTGCTGTTACATCCCTAGTACAGAGTAAATAGCCATCCTGCCATTGTATCTCAGACAAGAGATAGAGAAATTGTGTGCTGTCCCTCGTATAGGATTATAGATTCACCACGTGTCCCTTGATGGCATTTTCAATATAGTGCAATAATCCTTCAGTTGCCCAGTCTATCCCACTCATTATGGGTCTGTGTATCTTAGGTAAAACATATATTGTGGGCATTGTTGGCTCTGTAACATTGACAAGTTTCTCTTCATCTGTGAGGAGCACCAGAGTATACCATCCATTTAACATAGTGTGTAATTCTTGGACCATTGTTTTTGTGGGATTGATAGGCAAGATCGTATAGAATCCTCGAGTCTCTTGATGCTTTTTAGTCATGTGTAAGTAATCCTTTGTATCCATACCACAATGTTCCCACCTTTTTCTGCTTCTTTTATGACACTGTTATTGTCTTTGACCAATTTACCAAGAGCTAACTGCTCATTCCTATTGGGGTTGTAATTTGTCTGAGTTTTCATACCGGCTTTCATGTCTGAATATTGGTACATTTCATTGGTGACTGCCTGATGGAAGGTGTCAATAAGGTTCTCACCTGTCTTTTGTGGGTGAATTTGGATTTGGGTTTTAATTCTTGCAGCCACAGGTTGCTCGCACTCACCCCCAGCTCTGTGTATATGTCCTCTCCCTGATGGTCAAACTCTGGTTCTATAGACATAAGGAGGTGTATATTCTCTATGAGCCCAATAGTGAGGTGACTCAAAGGTTCTGGTATAGGTGCCGGAATGTATGTTTTAACTTGAGTAGCAAAACATTTTTTTCAGTTTAAGTTTTCTAACAAATTTGAGAAAATCAATTTGGAAATTTGTGAGAGCTACAATTATGGTAGGAGCAAATGAAAGGCCCTTATTCTAATGTTTGCCTAGTCGGCTGCTCGATAAGTTAATCACAAGATTAGTGCCTGTCATTTCCCTGTCTGTTTCCTGAAGCTGGATCTTGTTAACCTGCCTGAGTGTCCCAAGTCTTCATCCAAGCTTCCTCCTGCCCCCGCGCCTTGTGTTGTGTTCCATATTATGGTATTTTGAACCAATGGGTCTTGGAATCTGAATTGTTTTCTGCCCCTTGGTGTACCTTTTCTGTATATTTGGGTTTGTTCTAAAAAATCTTGTTTTGTCTACTTGTATCTGTCACGATGCCTGAGGTACTGGCATCAGAAAGGCTTGTGGTTTCTCCTTCTGATTCTGCATCCAAGCTGTCTTTTGAAGTATTTGGTGTGCTTTCTCTCAATTTTTTATGCACTTCATCACATTTTGGATGAAAGGTGTATATCCTGTCCTCGCGGTGGTCCCGATCATCTCTGAAGTACTTTCTAAATTTGCGTAACTTAATCTTATCTTGGTGCGTCTTGAGAATTTCATGCATTTTACTAAAGTTCTTCTGTATGGAACTATCTGGGTTTGGCATATCAGAGGTTTCTTGTTTGAGCTTGGTAATTTGTTTCTGTACTCTTGAATGTTCTCTATTAGCATGTTCTATTAATAGTTCTATCATATTTTTTTTTAACTTTAATTGAGATTGTCTTTCCATTTGTCTGTTAGATCTTGGTCATCTTTGATATCTAATTTTGGAAAAATAACAATGCAAAGACCCCTGGGAATTTTTCCATTTTCAAAGTAAATTGTCATGGATACCTGTTCCCAGTACTTGTTGATTTCTTTTTTCGATAGTCTCTCTAATCTGACAAATCTTTGACTAAGAGTTTATGTCCTATTGTAGTTGCTCCTAAAAGCATTGCTGGTGCTGCCTCTTGGTGCAAAAAGGTCTTCTTGGTCCTCTTGTCTATTAAGCAGATATTCTGCAATCTCAATGTAGTTGTAACCTGTGCTGGCACCCTAGCATTTAAACTAAGGTTAAAGAACTGGGTAGGATAGAAAATCTGGTGGATGCGCACTGGCTCGCTAAAGTAAGTTATAAATATATGTGTTCTTGCCCGCAGTTTCACTAATGCCTGGAGGCTCTATCCAAAGCTTCTATAGAAAACTACTGGTTAATTAGTGGTGAATTAGCAAATCCCGCAGGGCCAACCTTGTCCGTTTATATTTCACTTATCTTTCGTGCTTATCGAAAGAACTGTAAAATAATTTGTCTAGTCACCCGAAACTTTCTGTGTTGATGCAAAATAAATACACACACACAGAAGTTCTCTGTTTTCTGTCGGATCTCTTCATCCTGATTTTTTTGTCTATTATACGTCCTACTACAGGATACATGGCTCATGGAAAAATTATATCTTGATGGCTTTATGTCATTTCATCAGGGGGCTCAAAAATCTCAAATGGGAAGACAGCGAGGTGATATGTTGATAATGATAAGGAACTCACACATATCCCTGATTGAGCAATTGCCAACAAGTAGGCAAGGGATTTTGGTGGTAAGGGTGACTTTTCTCTCTGATGAAAATTCCTTCCTTAATATTCCATGAATATTAGTCAGTTTATACTGGAGCCCTGCCCATTCCAACTTGTCCAACTTTCTGGAGGATATGTCAGATCTTTTGTCACATGCTTCAATAAAATATCCTGCAGATAATATTTTGCTAGCAAGTGATTTAAATTCTGACTGTTTAAGGACTAGTCCTGCTGTCAGTGAGAAGTGTCCTTCTGTTAGAAATGGTCGTCAGTGGTTACATTTCTCTGGTGATTGGAACCTTTGTATAGAAAATAGGTCTATTGTGGGTGATACACCAGCTACTAAAACCTGGAGGATCGGTGGAAAGTCATCCACTATAGATTACTTTATGATGTCAGATCAGCACTTTGCTAACTGTCAAGAGTGTAAAGTAGTGGACAGAGGGTCTAGTGACCACATTCTCCTCGCATTTCTTCTTTGAACTACAGAAAATATCACAAGTAAGGGACTCATATAATAGTATACTATCAGGAAATCAAAGCGGATATCCGGTTCTCAGGTTTATGCAGCAAGATGCCCAATTAAATAAGAAATTAGATATTGAAATGAAAAACTGTGAGATCAATTTGACCCAACTATTGACATCGCCAGGCTCATTTGTGGAATCACTCTGGGAAATTGACAAACCTATGAATAAACAGGGATGGAAACCATCTAAACACCTGCATAGATACGATCATGAAACTGCATGTCATAAAAGAAATCTAAATCAAGTGATAAGTAAGTGCAAACGTGAAGGGTGTGATTATGAGGTGATGGTCAGGGAAATAAAATCTCTCTGAAATAAATACCAAAACTGGTCACGATTTCAAAGGGCGGAGAGACTAGTCCTAGATGGAAAGGGTATTTTGAGGGCTGTTATGGAGTCCAACTCTAGAAACCTTTGGAATCTAATTAATGGGTCTTCATCAATAAATTCTAGCTCTCAGTGTAACTGTATTCATCAGATTGTATGGACCAAACATTTTGTAACTACATTTGAAGAACTTAATCTAATCACTTATGAGTTGGAAAACAGTCAGAGGTGGATATTAACCATGGATGAAAAACACATCAAGGACCGCATTTGTAGCTCTAGTAAATCAAGAGCATCAGGAACAAATGGTTTGCCAAATGAGATCCTACGAAAGTCAGCTGGTCTATGGTCTTCAATTTTATTTGCCCTTTTCAATAACATCTTGAGCACTCAGAAAATTCCCCCATCTTGGAATAATGCATTAATTATCTCAATCTTTAAAAATGGTGAGAGATACAGTCGTACCAACTACAGACCTATAGCACTGATGGATGTGGAAAGCAAAATCTTCCCTAGGTTTGAAATATTTGGTGGATCAAGCCAACATAATATCATAATACCAAACAGGCTTCTACATCATTTAATGGTATAATTTTGAAGATTCTATCTACTATTAATTAAAAACAGAAAAGTCTGTATGTGGCGTGGATGTATTTCTCTGGTGCATTTGACACCATTAACAGGGTAAGTTGTGGTGCAAATTGAAGAAGTGGGGTATACCACAGGGTATGTTAGCCACAATTATCCATCTACATGAATCAACATCTATCCAGGTCCGCTTGAACTTGGGTGGAGAACTATCATCAAAAATCGAGACAAGGAAGGGTGTAAGACAAGGGTGCATAGTCTTGGTTATGGTGAACCTGTGGAATTACCTTATGGGTTTAGCATTTGTTCCTCCATTAATGGTGGATCAAAAGATCTGTGGACTTGGATAAATGCATGGTGTAATATTGCTTGATTGTACAGCGATCGGCCTGCAGAGATTGATTGTCGCGTTTGCCAATTACGCTAAATAAAGCAATCTCTTGAAAAATCCCACTAAAACAGTTGTGATGGCTCTAAAACCGGGGTTCAAAAGAATTTAGGTGTACCCTTGAAAATACCCAATTGCCTATTTTGAAAGAAACAAAATATCTGGGTTTTCAAATTAGAACAAATTCATCAATTGTAGCGATAGAGACCTATCTTCGTGGTAAAATTAGACAATTTGCAAGTCAGATGAAATCAGTCTTGTACAAATACTGTAAATTCACTTTGGCTTCACTGCTGAAATTCTATCAAGGTAAAGTAGTTCCAGTCCTAATGTATGGGATTGAATTGGAAACCCTGATAACCAAAAATAAGTGGAGGGTGGACTGTGGAGAAAAGTTCTTAACCTACCACCCTCCTTGCCAATGTCTCGGTTACGAGATGAGGTGGGCATGCAATCCTTAGCCTCTCAAGCTGAATGGAAAAGAGTGGCCCTATATAGGCTCATCATAGTTCCAAAGAAAAAATTGTTATATGAAGACAATAAGAGTCTATTGGAATTAAATACAAACGTGTATCTAAATGAATTAAAACAAGAGGGCCTACACAGCTTACAAAGTGCAATTCAACAGAAAGGGAACTAAATGAAAATCCAGTAAAAGTTAAGAAAAAGATTGCTGAAAATGATTGGATTGTTACAATATCTGTGTTTTCTGATAAGAAAACCTTTAATGATAAGTCACCTCTTGATAGACCATTGGGTCATTTACCCTTCTGTTTGGTAAAGTTTTCAAACAACTACTGGCCGTCTACTTTTCTGAGATTTAGAATGAATTTGGTGGTAACTAGAGAGACTCTCAGGATAAGAAACAAGGCTCTGGAAAATGATGGTGTCTGTGATCGGTGTGATTTGGGGCTAAAACAAAATGTCAAACATCTGTTGATGGTCTATCCGGGTACTCTCAATTTGAGAACTAAGTACTTTAGGCATTTTGGTCATAATTATCATTGGTTGACTCTGAGGAATTCTGGTTAAGTCTTTGGGAAGGGAATGAGGTCTTTCTGTGATTGGAAGTTTTGAAATTGTTAAAAGAGATTGAATCCCCGAATATGATCTGAATGCTTTCTGGTTTATCATATTGGAAGGGAAGTCCTGTGATTTATAAAAGAGGTAGAATCTCTGAATACTATCTGAATGCCAATTATATATGTATCTGGAAGGAATTTTGATTTTGAGATGTGATTTGCCTTTATGTAAAAGACAGTGTAAAGGTTCTATGAACTATTTAAGTTAAAGATCTTGATAGAAAGAGAAAGACATTTCTGATTTTAGTGTTGTGATTGAGGATTGATTTATTGTAATATTGTTTTGATTATTGTAATGTACTTTATTGTGTTTGTTGTTTGTGAAAAAGTCAGATTTTGACTATGTCACCATAAAAAAATAAAAATAAAAATAAACATTCCTTGTCGATGTCTGGGTGGAAGTGAATGGCCTGAATGCACTGTGAGCCTGATTGGCTGCCTGCATGCCTGCATGAATGCCCTTCTGACTGATTGGCTGACTGAGCTTGGCTCAGCATTGTGACCGAGGGACAGAACTGTATATCTGGGGACCTCTCATTTACCAAAATTGGTCAGAAGCTGAAGTTGAAACCTGAAGCTGTTTATCCTTGAAGTCCAGCTGAAAGAAGCATGTTTGCTGCTGCTCACCATTGACAGAATCTGATAGCTGCCATGTCTGTCAAGGACTGATCCAAGAAACGGCGTGTTTAGGAGACCTCTCCCCCAGCTACGAGGGAACATCGTGCAGAAGCTGATCTTCATCAAGGCACCCTGGAAGTAATTCCTAAAAGGCTGCTGACCGGAGACGGGGTCCGCCGAGAAACATTGAAGTAAAGCACCAGGACATTGAGGCCATCGACGTCCATCACCGTCGACTGGGGTTTGAAGGATCTCCGTGACCTCGACGACCAGAGATGCAATGCTCCACCAAGAACATTTAAACCAAGTAATCCCTTGCCATCACTGTCGACAGCTTTGTCCCACCAGAGAAAGTCGAGGTCGCTGATGAACAAGGAGAAACCACCGGTGGGTTTCCCGCCACCTGAAGTCCACAAAGATGCTGACAAGTGAATATCCAGCGGTGGTTGAGTCCTGACCACCAACACCATTGCTGACACCCGACACCCGCTGCTGGGCCTACTCTTGTCACTGAGTCCTCTTTGTGGCACCGAACTCTGTCATCGAGGTACACTGCACGCCTCGTCTATGCAGGACGTCTACGACCAATTGTCGATGAGCACTGCAGAATTTGAAAGTTGCTTTCCTGAGGACGATGTTCACATTTTCTTCACTGCATCTTGACGACAGTGGCTTCTGCTTTTTAAGGGAGTCCACTCACGAGGAATCTGTCAATGAGATGTTGACAAAACTCTGCTAAACTCAGGTACATTGGGGTAGTGGAACATTTTGGACCAGGAAACAAGACTATTTTAACATTCATGGACTGGGCTTGTTAATAGACTTTATTTCAGGTTGCCTATGTGGGGAGATCCTCACACAGAACTGTGTTTTAGTAGCTAAAGTACTTTTCTGCCAATTTTTAAACTAACTTGCCTTCCTCCCTGTGTCCTATGCTGATACACTTTACTTTGTGATTTGTATGCCATTGAAACTGTCAGCAGTTGGTTCATTTTAAAGGAGTCAATAGTTAAGTGTGCTACCACATAGACATTGCGTATATTTGCCATATTAGAATTGTCAGAGTACTAAGTGTGTTCTTAGTTGATGTATATAAAGAACTGTGTTAGCACATAACATAGTGTGTGGACATTCCTTTGTGGGAGGCTTGTGGACTACACTGTACTTAAGAACCAGCCTGCATCCCCTCCTGAGAACTTAAACCATGGTTGCTCATCGATAGCTATGGCATAGAGAACCTTGGCTGGGCTGCTCTGTGCTTCTACTCTGCCATATAGAGGCCAGCTGTACAGATGACCCCCTCCAGTATTTACACTGTGTCGCAGAAAGTTTTATAAAAAGAGCACAAAAATGGTAGATCTAGTCTACAAAATAGAAAACAATGAAGAATCCCAATGGTTCCAATTAGCTTTATATCTAACAGCAGAAACTAAATACAAAATAACTGACCCCTCAACAGTTAGCATGTACTGTAACACAAAGCTTGACAATAACCAAATGCTACCACTAATAACTTAGAAATATTAGCACTTCCGAAAACTCTCCAACAACTTAACTTGTACGTTAGCATTATAATACAAACAGTGCACCCATTTCTAGCAATATTACGCCTTCAACCAAAATCAGCCCAATTACTGCCCGTGAGTTACTAAAGGGAATCCGTGGCAAAGTAGTGTATCTGTCATTAGATCTAAAAGAAAATGTACAAACTCATTGAAGTACAATGACCAATATAACAATCTTGATTATACTAGTTAATTGTGTGCCAACAAAAGACAAAAGAATGTCAACTAGGTGACAAACCCTAGCTGACAAACCCTACAACATCCAAAAGAAAACAATGACTACTGCAAAGGAAAAAACAAAGAGGAAAACGTAAGAGAAACCACCCAAATTATTCAAGACTCACCAGCAACTGGGCAATTTGAACATGTAGATCCTGTTACGACAGCCAACATTTTAAACCAATATACAATTCACCTACTGCACTCCAAAGACACCATTCATGATGCATTAGAAACACATCAAATGCATCCAGCCAAAGGATCCCCAATGGGCATATGGGAAAAAAGTGTAGAAGCACGCTCTTTTCCTCTACTCTTTTCTATTGGAAATGGAGGAAGATATAATGAAAGGTCCATGCAAATGAGTGAATCAGAATATCACTCTTAAAAGAATGTATTCTGAAGACCCCAGATTCAGACAAAATGTCAAATACATTGTCCACCTCCTCTTCGAAAGTGAACTAGCATTCTATGTTTTGGAGTTGAAAACAAATTAAAAACAGACTCTAACTTTTTAAACATATCTGCTCCCCAACTGCTTTAAAAAATAAAAGACAAAGATGAAGTTTGCTGTCAAATATCACAACCCTCTTGGCAAACATGCATGGTACAAAAGAATACTGGTTCCTGCGTCATGCAGATGTACGTTGTATGCTAAGGAACCTTGGCCGTCCCACATGGTTTGTTACTTCAAGTTGTACAGAGTATGTATGGGATGACCTGCACTACTTTTTACACACTTCAAACCAAAATAAAGATGAATAGATATAAAAACACCAGTAGAATTCTGTTCTTTTGACTCTGTCAACGTATCAAGGTACTTTCAGCATCGCTACTTTGCCTTGCTGCCTTTTATCTTCAATAAAACTACCGCTCCGCTCAGAAAAGTGCAACACTTCTTTTGGAGAAAAGAATAGCATTCCAGAGGAGCACCACACATCCTATGCTTTTGTGGATAAAAGATGCTCCTAAATTTGGCCATGATTGTGATGCCACTGTTTTACAGTTTATTGAAAAATATATTACCTGAGGCATCCCTTCAGAAACCAAAGATAGTGACCGACATAGACAAGTCTTACGTTTCCAAAAACATAAGTGTTGCAAATACTGCTGATGAAGATATAAAAGCAAAGGCAAATACTATACCAAATTCTGCTTTGGCTTCCTAGACCAGTTTGCAAAAAGGACAAGTAAATAGATTGATGTATTCTGTTAGATACAGCATAAAAGGCAAATCCTCTAAAAATACATTCAACATTAAAAGGGACATCATTGATTAAAATGCAATGATTGTTCTCTTGCGGAATGCAAACATAGACATATTATACATTGCAGACAATTTCACTGCAGTTGCAAGATATGTCACAGCCTATCCCACCAAAGATGAGAAAACAAAGCTAAAAGAGCTCTAGGATGACATATCATCTGACAAAACACTATCACAATAATTGTACAGCACCAGTATAAAAATGCTCTCCCATAGAGAATGTGGGTGATTTTAAGCTCCAAACCGTTTAAAAGGTACAGCCTTAGATGGCCAATCTGAACACATTGCATGGCTGAAACTTGGAACAGCATTATCTCGAAAAAAAAGTACTAAAATCCTACCAAGAGATAGAAAACATAGCCAAAAATGATCCCAGCAGCTAGTAAATGTTCAAAAACAATGTAATTGACACATACTACCCAAACAGAAGTACTGCTTTGGAAAACATGTGTCTGTACAACATTGCCCAAAGCTACACCTATAAAAACAATGTCACAGCAAATTACACAACTGGCAAAGATTCAGTTTCAATTTGTGAAGGAAGCCTAGTGAAACTCAACAAACCCAGTCTAATTAATAATATAAAGTTATCATTTAAATCTCCACAACATAGAGAACTGTATTACATGGCCCAACTCCAACTTTTTAAACCTTGGAGAAAGGAAAAATAATTATGAGGTGACTATGACTCATTTGAATCTGCATTCAAAGCAAATACAAGCATTATAACAAATGACAATTTCAAACAATACAAACAAATGTTGGCCAATGAACGCCAACCAGAGGAAGAAAGTGAAGCTCAACTAGACAAAGACACTTGTGAGGGTAGTCAACCATCCCTTACAGGAAGCCAAGAACCACTTGGAGAAGCACTCATTCTAAATTAAGCATAAATAGACATGACTGAGTTAGAAAATACCATGTATCAGTATAAACAATCTGAAGACGACTTGTCAGTGCTCAAATCACAGCTAAATGATGACCAACTCACCATGTATCTAGAAGTTACTGAAGAAATTGAACCTGGTTTTAAACATTAAACTAAAACCTGAAGCTGTAAACATTCTAAACCTCTGCTCCTGTATGAAATTGGTGAATCTGGTTCTGGTAAAACATTCTTAATTAAAATAATCAGCACATTTCTACAAAAATAAAGAAACAACAACCTTTTAGCTGTAGTAACAGCCCTCACAGGTTTAGCTGCCTACAACATAGAAGGTGTAACTTGACACCGACTACTGCTCCTACCCATAGAATACCAAAACAAATTAGAATACTACAAATTATCAGCAGAAGCTGCTACTGCAGTACGCAGAATTCTAAAACAAATGAAAGTGCTCCTGATAGATGAAGTAAGCATGGTTTCCAACCTCATGTGGGCTTTAATTCATCTCAGAATGCAAGAAGTCCTAAAAACCAATTACAAAGAACTGTTTATTGTTTTCAGAGACCTTCTACAGTTAACACCAGTGAAAGGTCAACCTATTTTCAAAACATTCGGACACAAACAATGCTGCTATACCCTTGGCAGCATTGGAAGTGTATATCTCTGGCAACATTTTCACTACTGGGAACTGACTCAAAACATGTGTCAGTCTGCAGACCAAACCTATGCTAACATTTTAAAAAGCATTAGGCTGTTTAGCTTACTAAAGGTACTAAATCCATCTTAAATAGTACACTAATCCATGAGCTATATGGACAAAACACATCTGCTCCTGATGTCATGGAACAATTAACTCAACAAAATATAAATGCATGTATTTAATGCCAAACCTTGCAAGGTGTAGTCAATTCAACGAGACAATTTTGAAAAAAGAAATGCAACTCATACTGAATATCAGCTCCACAGACAAACTAGAAATGCATTGGCATGACACATCCTATGTGTCAACAAGCAACAGCATGACTACATAGCTTAGAATAATGTATCTCCAACACAGCTGGATTGGAGAATATATTGACTTGATGTCTGCAGAGTAATTCTAAAACGTAACCTTGATATAGAACAAGGGTTTCTCAATGGAGCAATTAGTACAGTTGTTGGCTACCAAACATAACCACATGACAACAACATTCAGTTTGTCAACATCCACTTTGACAAACTTGCAGAAGATCAAAAAATTGGTTGGACAATAGCACGTTTCCTTCTTTTCAAAGATATGTACATATGCAGAGAACAATTTTCTCTATCTCTTGCCTATGCTGTCACTATTCACAAATCACAAGGTCAAACCATAGATAAAGCATTGATTGACACTCGCAGCACTGTTTTTAAAGAAGGTATGAGTTACGTAGCACTTTCACAACTGCATACACTCAATGGTCTCTTCCTATTTAACTGTGATGCAATCAAAGTCAACGCTGACATCCCATACATCCTGGAATAAAACAGGCTACAGGCACTATGCAACGCCATCTAGATATGGACCCTGTTCCTCAAAAAAAACTTTGAAAAGACAATTAATGCAAACAGAAGCGATAGCAAATCTCACCACAATACTGCTAAAAAAACAATGACCAACTCCTTCTGCATCAAACAATACAACCACAATTCTGTTTAGTACAAATTCAACTGCACGTCCATCAGAAAAGAAAGAAACAAATGTCCCTTTGCCAGAAACATCTGCAGGCCCATCAAACGATCCACAAAGAGAACTCTCTGGTCCATATAGATTTAGCAGCAAAACTGGAGAAAATTGTCATGCTAATGTGACAATGGGTCTCATTACACGGTAGGCGGTAGGGGATTACCGGCACTGGTAAGGGCACCGGTGCCGGTAATCCCCTACCGCCCTACTATGAGGTCCCTCAGCGGGTCCCGTCCTTAACGTTTGGTCTTCCCAGGCGTTATGGACGGTTCCCGCTGAGGGACCTCAGAGCAAATAACGGTACCGCAAATTGCGGTACCGTTATTAGCTCCTTCCCCATTCCCATTGAGCCCTATGGGGGTTCAAGTGGGAATGGGGAATGGTTCCTGGAATGGGGACTTACCGGTCCCGCAAAGGTCAGAATAGACCGGTAAGTCCCTATTCGGGGAACCCGGACTCCGACGGCGGTAGGGGGTAGCCATGGCGCTAATAGCGCCATGGCTACAGACTACCGTGTAATGAGGCCCAATGAGTCTTCTCTTTCAATTGTCTTCTCTTTCAATTGCCACCAACTATTCACAACATTTACTTAAACGGCTCAGACCAGTTGTGTTTGCAAATGCAAGTCATTTGTGGACATGCCATAAATAATACAGACAACACTTAAAGTGTCTCAGGTATAAGGCAAGAATTGCACTATTGTGCAGGAATGGTATTATGTATCATAAACACACTGGAAGATCCACAAGAATTCCTAATGTATTTACTGCAAGTCCTGGAAACCAAAAACATCCCTATGAATGAAATCTTACAGATTTCATACACGTGGAAACAGACATGCACTCTGTGCAACCATGTTTCAAAAAACCACATCCCTAATGAACGATTTGTATATGTATCCATACCAAATTCTAAATCCATTTCATTTCACCAGCTTTTGCAGAATGCAAATCATGGCATTTCATGCCCTTTTTGAAATTCAGACAATCATTCCACCACACAAATAAACTAACATAGCAATATGTCATACTGATGCTTCTAAGGTGCAATGAAGATAGTGCCAAAAATAACTGTTAGTTTACAGGCTTCACACATGGCCAAGTAACTTTCGAAATGAAAACCTTTACAACAGTAGGTATAGTATACCACACTGGTGCCACAACCACTTCGGGTGTGACACCGTATATGTAAAAAAAGAAGTAGTTGGTTTGAATCAAAGGATACCTACATTACTCGAAAACATAGGTTACCAGCAAAATTAACAAATGCCAACATAATATTCCTTAAACACAAATGTAGTCACTAAACTATAGCACAATTAACAGTTAGAATATGCCAGCAGGTATCTAACTACATCAATAATACTACAATAGTACTTTTGAAAGTCAAACTAGTTAGAATACGCCAACAGGTATCTAACTACTTCAAGCATTCCCTTAATCACAACATACTTCAAACAAAAATACTATCAACCTTACACTCAAGTAACTGTATTTTTTTTAATGGAGTACAGATTTTTTTTACAATGACCCCATGATTATTTAGTTTCAAAACAACAGCAGAGTGTCATACACTAAAGTTGTACCAAACATAGTACTTAAAATGTACTGTTTATGAGGTCTAAACCAAACATGTATATGTAAAATTATATACAAGTACAGCTTTTAAACTATCCTACTTAACAAATTGTACTGTTTTTTCCACAGAAAATACACCAGAGATTCCAGCTTCATAACACTATAAAACTAAGTAACCATAGTGAGCTTATGGCCTTTGCAGAGCGTGCATATAGAATGGATGGGATTACACCAGAATAATTATGAGTCTAAATAACCAAACCAACTCAGGAAGATGGCAAAGTATAGTTTTATTTATAATTATCTAAAACAGGGAGGTTACAACGGACACCAAGGGACAGATGCTCAGACTCTCAATGATCTCCACACAAGATATAGATTTTAAACCAAAAACTGTGTCAGAGTGACGTCATACTATGTGGCAAATAATGATAAACCTATCAGGCGCTGGGATTGGTTAAGGGAGACATTTAAGTATACAATTCCATAAGATTTAGGATTGTTATTGGCTGCCCGTTATCAGGTGGACAGCTTATGCCTACCTCTAGAAAACATGCCACTTCAGAAACATTAGATAAACAGTTTCTCATTGTTCTTCAAACTATAAGGTCCTTTGTTATATGGACTAATATAATTGGTTGTCAGGTTTTTGTCATGTCTGGAACATTCAGTAAACTGAGCAGCACGTAAGCCCAGACCCAGGTACAGGGAGATAGGACATGAGGCTACCTCACCACCCAATTAGCCTTGCATCTCTCATCACCCATGCCTTCTGCCTTGGAATTGTGTTTGTACTTGCCTTGCAAAGTATCCTTGTCTTTGAGATTGCATCGGAGTGAGGGCACTCACTTATTGTGTCTTGAACTTCAAGTTCAACTTTATTTCCATCTTTCGCTCACATGACAAGAGAACACAAACTGGTACACTTTGCATCTTTTAAATGCTCTAAATGATTAAAAACTTGGCATCTCATGTGTCTTTCATTGCACCTTGCTGTGAGAAGATTCATCCTCCGCACACTTGTTATTCTCCATTGTAGAAAGCTGGCCTTGCCTTCTAGAATCTTGACCTCAGGCCAGGCAGCCTCGACATGCAGCTATATGAGCCAGCGTTTTTTGCTGCAACATAGTTTTCCATTCCTGCTTCATGGTTCTGGCTTACTAAATTAATGATACCAATGTCCAGTTTCTGTACAATGGTGGCTTCACCTGCATTCTAATGACTACTTATATCTAGCTTCTATGATGACTTAATTTACCTTGCTTTTCAGCATCTGTCCATTTATTGAACAATTGTTTTGAACAGTAGCTTGTGCACATGTAATCTTCTTTTACATGTAAGAGTGCACTCGATCTTTTACTTCACCATTAGTATTCTTAGGATTCATACATTATCTCTAGCCAATGTCTTGAGATTTCGAGCACACCTTCTCATGATGTCACTGACTCATCTTCTTCGCTCTTTTTCCTATTCCTTCAGGGAGTTCTTCCTGCAGAATACTATTAATCTGTGGGTACATTTGATAGGGCTCTCTCAATTGGTATCTTACTCCAAATACTCGCTGTGGTATTGGCATGACGGCTGGTGTCAAACATGGCACCGTCTCATGTCTCCAGTATATGGGAGGCAGGGGGTGGGATGCGGATGTGTACAGGTGCTCTTCTATATTCCCCCCTCTGGTCGAGTCCTCGACCACCTCCTCCAAGTTCTCCATTTTCCTGTTTTTTTTTTCTTGAAGAAGTTCTTCTTTGGTCTCCATATCTTCATCACCATCCTCAGGGTGTCTGCTGATTTGATGTATTCATCCACACTCCAAGTCATGCAACTACATTGTCCATTTGGAGTGCAGTAGACCCATTGTGCTACGTACTTCTTATGATCCTTCAGATACCAGTACTTTATTCCTTTAGGTGCCACAATGCTGGCCTTTACGTAATCCCTGACAGCATCATCAGTTAACTCTTTAGCTTCAGGCTCTTCTTTGGCATCAATAATCAGCTTCATTCCTACCACCTTCTTCGCTGTCTTCTTACATTGTGCAATTATTATCCTGATCACACAGAATCCAAACGTTAACAGGACCAGTGTTGCACCAAGAAACTTGAATACATTTGGAATCCAGTGAGAACAGGAACGTGAGCCAGCTATCATCTTCAATACCATCTGTCCCTTCCTCCATCTTTGTGTGTAAGTCTGTCAACATCGATATGGCCTCCATTAGTGTCCCATTCTCGCCATCGCGGGAAGGTATGAATGTGCAACATGATGGCCTGGTTTTGGTGCAAACACCTCCTTCCATAGCTCTGATCATATGCCGGACATATCTGTTATGCAGGGTCATCAGTCGTATGGACCTCAGCTCTGCTACAGGGCATTGAATACTTTTATAGTAGCCTTGAATGTCTGCACTAGCTTCCGCTTGTTGATTTGTAGCCATTTGGCATTCACCGCTGTTTGAAGTCCAGGCATAAATATAGATGTCATTATCATGGCAGTCTTAATAAACAACTTATGTTCATCAGGAATGGCTTCAGAAGCTTTTATTGACTTAGATGAGAAATGATTCTCTCTTTTCCTTCGTCAGAGTTCAAGAGATCTTCTTTTTCTTATATGGTGATCGACCTATGGGAATTCATCGATGTTAAGGTCACTTTGAGGAATCACTAATGCTGGAACATGGACAAACACCAAAAACGCATTCCTCCCCAATTCCTGGAGGCCCAATATCGATCCATCAGAATGGCAGTCGCTTTCCTCATTCCTGGAACATCAATAGCAGTATTACATCCATTGTTCTGTCCAATGTAGTTCTTTCATTGACCTCGGAAAAACATTGTCGTATTAACCAATGGGACTACAGCCACTGGGCCTTCTTCATCTTCCAACCATGTCAATAGTTTAGAGTATTTTGCAAAAGACTTCTAACAGTCAATGTTCACTTTTTGTATTCCCCAGTATTTCTTCCTTCCTCAGTAAATGCGTTACACAGGACATAATGATATGATATTTTATTTATAGCGTGCCCATAAACAAGTGTTTCAAAAAGTCTTTCCAGCCTTTGCTTGTGCTCACTCATCCATATATTAGCAGCTGAGATCGTTCCTAGCATCCGGGCATCCAAGCTGTTTCTGTCATATCAGAGCAGTTCATTCTCTTCATTTCTTCAATCATCACTTTATCTTTTCCTGCAGCAGGATACACAAGCATCTTATCTGTCCATTCAGGCTCTTTTTCCTTTTGAGTAGTTTTGATATAATCATCCTGGTATGGAAAAGACTGCTATTTCTCCATCGCAAGGTTTCCCAATTCCCTTGGAACAGTCCTTGAGTTAAACATGCTGCAAGATGGCTGAGGCACGTTGCATTGTGCGCTGACACTTCTTTTGAAACAAATGTATCTACTATATTCATGGTATAGGGGATGCATATAAGTCTCATCAGATGGTCTTTTGCTCTTTCCCCCACCTTTTTCCCCACCTTTTTCATGTGTTGATACCACATATTATTCCCCAAGTGAACTGTATTTATCCCGATTATCTTCCTCTGCATATCTTTTGTGTTGCCTAACATACCCATGAAGATCAAAGAAAATTTCATAATTTGTACTCATAGTAGGGAAAATCATAGGAGCCCTTTCTTCAACAGGACCATTAGGATAACAGAGGCTGTGAAATGTAAGGTACAGAAAGGCAAAATGAATGCACATGCATATGTATATCACACATAAGAGTCTGGTAAAACATTTTGGGCCTCATTACACGTTGTGCGGTAAAAACCACAAATTAGCAGCATGGCGCTATTAACGTGTCCGCCCTCGCAAGAGGGTGCTAATAGCGCACGATCACGAGTACGCGGACACGAGCATAGCGCCATGCTGTTAATGACCCTACCGCCATGCCTGTAAAGTCCCCTAAAAGTCCCTTACTGGCTTCCACGAAAGTGCAGATAGCACTTCCGCCCTCGCGCAACATGCAAATAAATTGCGGAACCGGAAATAGCGTCATCGAACAGGAACGGGAAAGAGCACGGCGGCCATCTTTAAAAACAAAATCCATTGACATCCTCTGCCCCCAGGACCTGGTTCGAGTTGTGAGCAGTGCAAAATCATCAGGGACACCTGCATCATGCCCAAGGCATTAAAAAAAACCTCCGACAGGCAGCGCAAGGAGAAATATACGCCAGAGGAACTGAACATGCTAACACAGACCCTGGCTGAGAATGCCGAGGTAGTTTTCGCTAATGACATGCGCCGGCCAACCTTATTGAAAAAAAAAAGCCATCTGGGAGGAGGTAGCAGTTAAAGTCAGTGCTGTGGGCACCAGCACGCGCATTGCCAGTGCCGGTGGAGATGGTTCACCAATCAGAATGAAGGAATGGGAGGAGACATGTTCAAACCTGATTGCCGTTGAATCCATTGAGGGAGTGGGCAGCATGGAGTTCGGCGTGGGTACCACTTCAGATGGAGGTGAGTGTACACATGACAGGATGCGATGTGAATGTACTGTCCCCCCCATATGTGAGCACAGACTCCTCTCATGCATGGACACACATCCACATATGCATATATCCCTCACAATGTCAGTGTCAGACCCAAACACACACACATGCACACATCACCAGAGAAAAGTTCCAAACACAACCATGCATGGATAAGGCACTGAACTGGCACATCACCTGCATCCACAACTACTAAGTCCCAATGGCCACAACTGCATAATTTATGTAATCTGCATTAAGTATATTGAAACGCAACCAATGCCATCCCCCTTCTCGTCCCTGACAGGCTCACATACAGATGGTGAGGATGCCACTGATGCATCACAGGCACCAGCTACGTGCAAGAGGCCAAGGGCCCAGTAGCCGGAGGACACCCCAACAACATCCAGGGGCAAGGGGGGAAGGTCACACCTGACGAGCAGAAAACATCGTCACAGTGCCACTGCCAGGGCAGTAGTAGCTGCACCAGAAACTGCAGCCCCACCACTGGTGGTGAACCCACTGGCACCAATGCCAGCCACCGAGGGCCCACCATCAGCTGCGGCAAGCTCCGCTGGTGAGGCATCCGCCACTGCCCCCCTATCCGATCCGGAGGACACCCTATTGGAGCCTATGGAGATGCACACCCCAAGCCCCCCTAGAACCCCAGAGCCAGCCCCAACCCAGACCCCTGGGTCTGATGTGACTGTTGAGGACAACTACCCAGCAATTATGTCCCCCATGTTACCTTCACCTGCTGCAGTGGGTGCATCAGAGGGCACAGCATCCAGTGCACGGTCACCCAGCACTGCCCCCCAACTGACCACCATCCTGGAGCGACAACAAGAGCTGACTGTGCTGGTTGGCCAGCATGTCGAGGAGGCTGCCCGACTCAGGGAGAACATTGTGGAGACGGTGAGGCACTCCACTGAGAGAATGGATGCAAACACCGACAGGCTATGCAACGAGATAGCGATGCTCAGGGAGGTCCTTGTTCGCATTGGCCGACACCATGGACCGCCACTTTTCACAGCCAGCTCAGTCTGCCCCATCATCATCTTCGGGGTCGAGACAGACAAGCCCCCTCCGGTGCTCTACACGCACCACCAGGCGCACGACTGACCGTCCTCAAGATGCTGCCAAAGACAATGGCAAATAGGGTGTCAATGGAGATTCCTCTGTGTGCATTGGCCAGGGCAAACATGCCAGACACATGAGGGACTGTTGGTGGGGGATGAGGGGTAGGATGTTATGGGTCTGTTGTGGGGGGTGGGGGGTAGGGTGTTATGGGTCTGTTGTGGTGGGTGGGGGGGTGGGGTGGTGGGATGTTTTGTTACTTGCACTTCTACACCTTTCTGTTTCTCAATACACTGGTTTATGATCAAAACACAGGCTTGGACATCTTCATTGTGTATGTGTACTTTATTGGCGACAGGGTCCATTGCGTGCTCCAAAACATACACCAGTGCATTGATACCCATATCCATGTGACAGTACGAAAACATGTTCTTCAGAATATTTGGTTGATCAGATGCTGTCTCACAGCACGTCCCTCCTGCCCATCCCCTCTTGCAAGACCTGCATCCCCTTCACCTCCGTCCTCATCACCATCATCATCCTCATCAGGTGCTTCCATTTCAACCTCAGGGGGCAGTGGCACATTCCGTCTGATACACATATTGTGCAGCATGACACATACCGTGGTGATCTTGCCCACCTTCTCATGTCCATACAGGAGAGCACCGCCAGACCTGCTAATGCACCTAAACCGTGACTTCAAAAGGCCAAAAGTCTGCTCGATCATGATGCGGGTACGGGTATGTGCACAATTGTATTCCTCCTTGTGCCTGTTCTGTGGGTTCCGTACAGGTGTGAGGAGCCAGGTCTTCAGGGGATAGCCCGCATCACCTGTGTGGGGGAAGGAACGGGGTCCTGTTACTGTTCACCTCAAGAGCGGCCTTTTCATATCACACAAATTGATATTGCATTGTGATTCAAGTACACAATTGACAGCATACATGCAGATGGTCTGGGTGACAGCAACGTGCAAGGGGGAGGTTGACCCTGCAAGTAGACATGCCACATTGATGCCTCAAACAGTAATTGACATGTCCTGGGTGATGCAAGGTCTTCGGTGTCCCTGGGCCCAGGCAGATATGTTTCCACACTGCTGGTGTACTGCCATTCCAACATTGATGTTGCCATGCAGAGAGGCATCTCTTCAGTGGTGGAATAGGTCCGTGGGGAAATGCTATGGCTAGTGGTGATCCCTTTGCATGCATTATAGGGCACATTGCATTATTGATGTTGTGCTGGACTAATTCAGGATGCTATCTTGATGGCATGTGTGGAATTTTTGTATTTTGTGGCGTGGAATGTTGTGCAATTTGTATGTGGATGGATGTTTAATGTTACTAGACCTGGAATGTCATCTGTGTTGTGTAGCTTATACTTGCATGTCGGTTCATCTCAAGTACGTTGCCGCCTTCCCAGATGGACATTGCCGTACATCTGTATGTCCATTTTTCCCACATACGACAGGCTACACCCAGTTGGAGTACGTATCCCCCCCTTCACACCCAGTTGGAGTACGTATCTCTCCCCCCTCACACCCAGTTGGAGTACGTATCTCTCCCCCCTTCACACCCAGTTGGAGTACGTATCTCTCCCCCCCTTCACACCCAGTTGGAGTACGTATCTCTCCCCCCCACTTCACACCCAGTTGGAGTACATATCTCTCCACTCCCCCAGTCACATTGCCATGTGCTTGCCCTGCTACTCACCAAGTAGCCACGAACGTTGACCGGTGTGTTGCTCCATGTAGCGGGGGATAGTTGAATTCCGTAGGACCATGGAATCATGGGTTGATCCGGGAAATCGAGCACAGCAATGTGTGATTATCTTGTTGGTGTCACATACCATCTGGACATTGATAGAGTGGAATTGCTTCCTGTTTCGGTAGGCTACTTCATTGTGATGTGGGACCACCAATTCCACATGGGTACAGTCGATGGCCCCGATTCAACTTGGGATGCCTGCCAGAGAATAGAGCCAACTTTTGTGTTTGCAATCTCCTGGGCAGTCCGTGGCATGGATATGTGTTCAGGTGTATGCTTCAGGAGGGCATCGAGTACCTGGTTCAGCATGCGGGAGAATACTGGTTGTGAGATGCCATGCATCTGTCCCACTGTATACTGGTAGGTGCCTGTGGCCAGAAAGTACAGCACACTCACCACCTTCAGTAGCGGCGTGATGGCAGTTCTGATGTCTATGAGGCTCACAATGTCGTTGTGGATCATGTCCACGATGCTGGTGATGGTAGTCCTGTCCAGACGGTACAGGGTGTGTATCTGCTCAGGGGTTAGGTTAAATGGACTGGATCTGATCCTGGGGATTGGTGGGTGCCTCTGTGGTATGATTGGGGGCCGTGGTGGTGCTTGCTGTGCCTGTCTTGCCCTCCTCCTCCTCCTGCGTCTCCTTTGTGCTGCCTGTTGTTGTTGCAGCTGCACTGCAATGAGGTCCTCCAGGCCATGTAATGCTGCCAGTATTGGAACCATCTTGGTGTGGGAAGGGGTGTGGGAAGGGGTGTGGTGTGCTCCTTTTGAGCTGCCACAGTCTCCATTATCTCCCCACCTGTGCTGATTTTGTCCACCTGTGGCAGGTGGGAACACTGCTCAGTTCTCTTAACGGGTGGTTCGCGATGGCGGTATTAGCACCATGGCAGTAAGGGGTTTTGGGTGCTTTACCATGCCGCTATTAGCATGGCTGCTTGATTCGTGATGGTGTGCTATTGGCGGCATGGTGCTATTTACGGGATGGTGGGTCGCGCGCACGCGGACTGGCCGCTATTAGTGGCAGCCTACTTAGCGGTGCCGCTAATAACGGTGAGCCGGGTCATGATCCGCATGGGGATTTAACGTTACCGGTATTCCATTACCGGTAACGTTAAATCCCTACCGCCTACCGTGTAATGAGGCCCTTTGTGAGCCATGCCACCACTTGTTGAGCTTGTGTTCTTTGTAAAATCACTTTATCTTCCTCACAAATCTTTTTTAATACAAGTATTCAATTGTTCATTCTACAATTGTAATTGCACAATTTAAAAAACGATAGCAATGAGGAGCCTCTTCATCACTGTGCCATTTTTGGGATCTCGCAAAAAGGTCAGAATATCAACGTCTCTTCAAACAAGAACAGGATAGGATTGAAGAGATAAACACAAAAATAGCAACCAGAACTGATATGGACTACTGTTGAAGGATGGCATGTGTTGATTTTTAAAAAACAAATATGCTCTTAAAAATTAATCTAGATATTTATTTATTTTCCCGTTTCGAATCAGAAATTGACGTTTTGGCATGATACCGAAGACATTTTTATTTTACTTGGAAATAATTTTTCTAAAAGTACATTCAGCCTAAGGAATTCTCTGCCAGTCTTTTGCACTTCCTGCTAAAAATTTTAAGGAGTGTCCACTGAATTCCAGTCCAAAAGAACATGTGATAATCTAAGGAGGATAGCTCAGTGGCAAGGCACTTGTCTTGGAAGCAAGACAATGCGGAGCAACACAGGTTCGATCCCCGGGTCCGCGCTTTGAAACCTCTGGGTATTAAGCATGTTATAAATAACCCATTACAATTACACAAACAGATATATCAACCTCCTTCTTGTTCATCGATCAAGCCTGCACATGCGGAAATTCTTCTTCGTGTCTTGCTTCTGGGGATGCAAACATTGGAGGGGGTCTCGCCTTTACACATCTTCACATCACTCAGATGCAGCCAAGCTTGCCTTCCAGATACCTTAACTGCAGAAGGAGAGACTTCTTTGACGCAAAACAGGCCATTGAATCTTGGCTTGTGCCTACTGCAGGTAAAATTCTTTATCAAAATGAAATCTCTGATAAATAACTTTGGCACTGGCAATAGTTCACTTGGATTGGCTGCTGGATTGTCCTCTTCTGTATTCTTAGACCTCTCCCCTCGATGCTTACCTTGATTTGAAATAAATGAATACTGGTAGTCATACATGTCAAATAATCATGTATTTCATCACCTCGAGTCTTCACTACACTCTGGGCATCACTCCTGGCCCTAGATGAAACATAAGAGGTGCTCTCATATGACGACCTGTTACTAACTCGTGGAGTGTGAGGTGTTGGTTAGAACCTGGCTGGTTCCGAAGGGCATATCAGGCTAATTGTAGGCAATATAGCCATCCCTTCTTTAATGTAAACTTGATTGTGGTGATCCTTGCTTTGAGGAGGACGTTTAGTGTATCACATATTCCATTTGCTTGCGGGTGATAACAAGAAGAAAACTTGTGTTGTATGCTTAAACAAAGTCATAAATAACTCATTAACAAAATGTGGCCCATTATTGTATCTTAGTCATTCGCACAAACCCCACCTCAGAAAACCTTTGCGCACTAAAAGCTTTGCTGCACAAGTGGCATCAAGGTGTGTACATTGTCCAGGTTTGATCCACCTAGAGAAGAGACACAGCACCACTAGTAGATACCTAAATCCATTACATACTTGCGGCATGTTGACATAGTCGATATATAAATGCTGAAACTGACCATTTGGTTCAGGTATTACTCCTCTGATTGTTCTCAGCGTATGCCCAACAGTAAACCTTTGACAGATGATGCAGTTCACCATGAATTGTGAAATGTGTTCTAATAAATAGGGAACAAACCAGTCTTCTGCAATTCAGGCAGCAATACTTTCTCTGGTTACATGCGTGGGGTAATGCAGCTGTTCAAGGGCAAATTTAAATAATGCCACTGACATCATTGGCTTTCCAGTGCTTTCCTGTTGCCATAATGTTTCTGTTTGGGGGATAAAGAACACCCCCTCCATTTCCATAACTCGTGCTCATCTAGCAAAGCTCTTCCTTGAATCTCTTTTAGTTGTGTATTGGACAGCATATTGCATCCTTTGTGAACTAGCATGCTTCTAGTCAGAAGTTCCTTAGGATCTTCAGTATCAAAACTAGAAATATCTGGAGAATATGCAACTCTTTAGGCTTCTACATCTGCAGCTTCGTTTTTGTGAGAAATAAAGTCTGTTCATTTAGTATGGGCTGAGCATTTTATGACCGCTATAGCCACCAGCAGCTGTAGTGCCTTAATGAGCCTGTCCAATAAGGACACATGTTGTACTGGAGAGCCATTTGCACGGATATAGCCCCATCTCTTCCAACATGACAACCCTGCATGGACAGTTGGCATCATATAGGCGGCGTCACTTTACATTGTCCCTTCCTGTCCTTCATTTTTCTTGAGTGCAACAATAAGCACTACTAATTCCACTGCTTGTGCTAATAAGTGAGATGGTTGCTTCGCACTCTCCACCACATCAAATTCTCCATTTAATCTTTGTCTAACTACTGTGATGCCTGAATGCCTCTCACTACTAGCCTGGTAAATATTCAAATAACCGTCAATAAAAAGGATCTCGGGGGCGTGGCCAGCATGCGAACGAGGAGGACGTGAGTCCTTGGAGCTCTTTGGGCCGCCAACAATATCCTATAATTAATCCTGCTTTGGCGTGCTACAACTTCCAAAAACGTGAGTAGCTGATCGCCTGCTGATCAACTGCGCAGAGGTGGATTCTTTGCAACAACCTCCCACCGCAGCCGCCTTTGGAGATCAGCCGAAACCGGCTGGCGCGAAAACACCTCGCTAAACTGGCCACCTGCACTTTATGAGAGTAACAACCGCCGGAGGTGGTGACTCAGATATTTCGAGTATGTGGCCCCGACCAACCGGGTGACACAAGACTTGCTGGGGCTACAGGGGCTACACAGCCCCGATCGTGGAAAGAACTGCCGGAATTGCGTGTGTGCGGTGGGCTGGGCCGCAGCAAAAGGAAGCCGCCACTGATACTGGAGCCGCGCACGTCGGCACAAAAGGAAATAATCCTGGGCAGCCTAGGCCCTGAGTGAAGGCGCAGGAGGTGTTGTAACGGACGTCTGCACCCGTGGCAGGACCGTCGGGAATATCACGACTGTGGTCATGGCCTCACTCTCCCCACCTGCTAACTTCCGTATAAGCGATACCCAGAAACATCCTCCGTCTCCAGTGTAGAGTTCCCCCACAAGAGAACAACCGCAGGATACTCTCCATATATACCAAGCATTGAGGAACCACAACGCCTGACTACAGAGAGGCGGGCATATATAGTGTGGAGGTCGATGGTCAAGACAGCCCCAGGAAGAACCAGCGGACTCTCCCAGAGCCTACGCCATGTCCGCTGGTGCAGAGGAGAACGTTTCCGAATGGACCGGGCATGGGTGGAGGAGCCGTTTCACCATAGCGGACATCCAGGGGAACCTAGAGGCTACAAATACAGGTTAGTCGACCACATCTATGCACAATACCGCAGCGGAGACACTCTCGAACAACCGCAAATCCCCTTTCCCTCTTACCCCCATCTTCCAGTTAAGGCACCTGGATGGGATCGCTGCGATGGTGTGATCTGCTAGAGAAAACCCCCTGGCAGGTCCTGGAATGGTGTGGATCATGATGCACAGGCTCAATTGCGGTCCCTTTCCCACCCCTGGAATACAGAGGGGTAGAAACATACTGACACCCCACGGGGCTTCATATACCAATCGAGAGGGAGAATGACCACCCACCTGGGACAACCTGCATCCGCTGTTGTCACCTACGAGGAATTCTGCCCCATACTCTAACTTCCTGGATCCCAAACCTCCCGCCTACGACTGTACGGACATAGCGCTGATCACACTCTTGCGACCATACCCTGCAGAGGGCGGTGATATCCTGGACTCGAACTGCAGTGAAGGCATCGAGGACATTTTGATCACAGATGCTCGAACCCTGTGAGTAAAACCCGTGCACACCCTTGTGCAGTAATGAAACATTGGGTATGCAGGGAAACCGCGTAAAACACTCAACTTGATCCTACTAGCTGAACACAACAAATTGAGGGACGACCTGCGTCTGTGCAAAAGTCCATAGTCTTGCCATCACAGACTTACCCTCCTTTAATCCGGCAGGTTGAGAACTAAGCAGCACAAAAGGCAGAGGATGGACACAGCTGAACTATCGGGGAAAGGGCCGTGATACAAAAGACAGCCACAGACAACCTGGGCCAACATTGACCACTCACCAGAAACAGAATCAATTTAATTCTCTCCTGTGCTGGAAACAGATGACAAATTGACACAAGAGCTTGATACCAGCCTAGAAGCTGAGAAAGTCCAGTGTCAGACCTATACAACGCGATCAACCTCTGCTTATCGCTTATAGTTATCAACCCATTCAGACCTCTGGAATGTGATACTCACCCATTGAATCGACAGGGTGTGGGTCACCTTTGGAAGCACCGACCAGCTCATACTACAAAGATACTTACGCCTGCGGCATCCACCAAACAGAAATAAGGGCATGGATAAGACAAAGAAAGCATCCACACAAAGCACTATGTACCAGTATGCGACAAATGCTTCCTCTACAATGGCGGATACAGCAACACCGGCGTCTCCTACCACCAACACCATAACACTGAAGGACGTGATGGCCGCCATTGCCAATTGACGCTCTGAAATGGAGATTAAGATGGACAGTATCTCGGCAGAAGTCTCCTTTTTCCGTCATGACCTTCAGAAGTTATCCTCCCGCACTGGGGAAGAGGAACATCGCGTTCCGGGAGTGGAAGACAACCTCAATGGAGTTCGCCAACAGCTTTCACAAACCTCGACATGATTGAAAGCCCTGGAGGCATGAGTCAAAGAGGGCGAAGGTAGGTTAAGCCTTAAAAATGTCCGCATGCTGGGCCTTCCAGAGAATGCAGAATGCCCAGCATGGAATTTTTCCTGTAACAATGGTTGGCAGATCTTGCACCAAAATCCCTCTCAAACGTCTTCTCGATCAAAAGAGCACACCGCATACCAGCAGGGAAGTCAATCCCGGGCACCTCCCAAGTACTTTGATAGCAAAGCTTTTAAACTATCGAGACGCTACATTACAGATGGCTCGTACGAAAGGGACGATCACGTATAACGGCTCCAGGATTGCCTTCTTCCCGGATTACACCCGAGAAGTGCAGAAAGCCAGACAATCCTTTGAACATCTCAAGAGAAGGCTCCATTCTATGAACATCAAATATGGGCTGCTCTTCCAGGTCTAGTTGAGGATCCAGCACAATGGCACTACGGTATACTTCACCGATCTGCGGGAGGCCTGGAAATGGGCAGAAACCCACTTCAGTAGAAATTGGGACCCAAAACCCAGAGACAGACCCCGACCCCCGAGGAATCGGGACCTCCCTGCACAACCTCCGCGTCACCGGAACAGAATGATCCAGACCAATACGTAGAACCCTAGGATTTGCGACCTGGACGCTAAATGAGAACTAACCAACGGAAGACAGGGACACGGATAGCACTGAGGCAGTCAATCAGGATTTTGAGATACCTGTCTATACTTTACTCCGTGCCAGGGAAATAACATGACAATGGCAGTCCCCGGGGCCCCCACCCAGGACCCCACACCCCCTGAGGGGGTTGTACATTTTCTTTCTTGCTTAGGGTGCGGTTGGGCTATTCTAGAATTGTAGGGTTGGGGGGGGTTGGTTGGAAAATGTTTAAAGTTGTCTGTGATCTATCAAATGTCCACATGGTCAAACCACTGCATTTTCTGTGCACAAGCTACCCGGAACCATTATCAGTTCGTAAGGCATGCCCGGATTATCAGCCCACTGACAACAGCCCGTATTCACACTCTGAATAGCTCTCACGACCCAGATACCAAACACCATAAATGACACCCACACAAACACGGCTGATGCCCACCGCTCACCCCAGATCTCTTAAAATCCTTACCTGGAATGTGAACGGAATGGGCTCTGGGATCAAGAGGCAGCTCATTACCCAAATCCTAAATAGACATTCCCCTGACATGGCCCTCATAACCGATCACTCACCACTGGTGGCGCAGATACAGGTGAACGGATTGGCCCCCCCTAAGAACTGGTGCCTAAACAACTATTATCTCGGCATTCCCGACTTTGTTGATCACCTCACGGAGAAAACTAATGAGTATTTTGATGTGAATTCTGCGGCTGTAGATAACCCTGTGGCAATTTGGGAAGCATATAAAGTGGTGCTCAGGGGGAAAATAATCTCCTGGGTGTCCAACAAAAAGAAAGAACACCTACGTAGAGTGTCAGAGGCCAAAAAGGAAGTGGAAAAATGGGAGGCCAAGTATATTCTCTACACCACCCCTGAGATTCACTGCTCCCTCATAAAAGCCAAGGAATATCTCTGCAACATTATGCTAGACAATGCCAAACAAGCACATAGAGAGTCAAGAGCCAGAGTTTACGAATACAGGGATAAAGCAGGAAAAATGTTAGCCTGGCTAGAGAGGAGGGATGAGGACCAACGGCACATCAGGGAAAATATTGGGAAGCACGATGTATGGATCCTGTTGTATCCCAAAATTGCAGAGGCCTTTGCCAACTTCTATGCTGCCCGTTACCATAGCCCGACGTCCCCATTAGATCCCTCCTTCCTAGACGCAATCATAATCCCATCCCTAACATAACAGCAAAAGATGCAACTAGACAGCGACCTCACTGAGACAGAGATTGTGGAAGCCAACGCACAGCTGCAGTCGGGAAAAATGCTGGGTCCCAATGGATTCCAGGTCGAAACCTGGAAAAAAAGTGGGTGGGGAAAAATTGGCAACTCCCCTTCACAAGATGTTCCTCCGAGCCAGGGAAAGGGTACCCTCCCACCGGATTTGTGTAGTGCGACCATCGTAGCCATTCCCAAACAGGGCAAACCCCCGTGTCTATGTGCCTCATACAGGCCAATATCACAAATTAATGTTAAGCTAAGATTCTCGCTAAACTCCTAGACAACAGATTACAGTGGGTCATCTCCTCCCTGGTCCACCCAGACCAATGCAGCTTCATGCCGCATAAATCAACATGAATGAATATATGAAGGCTCCACTTATCACTGGAACGGGCTCCTCTTATAGATACAGATGTCAGGGTGAACGGCTGGCCCCTGCAATCCTTCCCGCTTGGCAGAGGGATACTGCAGGGGTGTCCTCTATCCCCTCTTCTATTCGCAATGGCAATCGAGTCACTAGCTTTGTGGCTCTGACAAAGTAGCGCCTGGATATGGTTCAAATGGCAGGGGGGCTCGAGGAAAGAACATCCCTATACGCCAATGATCTGCTCATATATCTCAGCGATCCAACCCGGACTTGTCCGGTAGTCACACAAATGCTAACACGCTTTAGTGAGTTCAGCGGGCTGAAAGTCAACTGGAGTAAATCAATCCTTTTCCCTGTGAAGGGAGGAATACACGCAATCCCCCGAAACATAGTGGTTTCTGCTACCTGGGGATCTGGGTGTCTGCAAACCTCTCGAACTATGTGACCCACAACTTATATCTGATTATTGAACGCCTCGCAATGGATGTTCGGCACTGATGGGCAGGGCTGCACTCTTCAACATGATGGCATTACAGCGGTTTCTATATATCATGCAAAACGCTCCACTCGAGATTCACGATCCCGAATTCCACCGGGTGGAAAGCCTCCCAAGGGAACTTATATGGGGAGGTAGGCAATCCCGCATCGCACTCACCACACTACGGTCTGGGAGGGAGGTATAGGGGTCCCACACTGTCAAACCTATTACTGGGCGAGCCAGTTGGCAGTCATCAACGACCTACTTCATGGTGATCGGGGACTACCTCATGTCAGGGCGGAATTGATTAATATACATAATTCTGAACCACTTCACCTGATTTACCAGCCCCTCGATAGGCCCCTTCCACAGACAATGGCAGCACACATTACTGCGGTCTGGAAACACGTACATGTCTTTATTGGATGGGGTAACAAAGTGACCACAATGCAACCCCTTTGGCATAATAGTAATCTGGCAGAGCTGGGGAAACTTAAACCATGGCCCAAATGGACATAAACTGGGATCGGTAAAGTGGGTGACCTTCTGGCCGAGGGACGTGTAGCCTCATTTGAAATTCTGCAACAAAGATTCCAAATCCCGAACACTCAGTGTTATCACTACACGCAGTTGATTCATGCCCTGAGGAAGCACATCCCAACAGGCACTACTGTGCCTGAGTGCACACCCTTAGGGCGCAATATGCTCACCGCAGACATCCCCGTCAAGCTCACCTCCATTCTATACAATGCAATGACATCCTTTGATACCCCGGAATTGGCCAACCTCAAAACTAAATGGGAAAAAGACATGGGGAGCATAGACCCGGAGGAATGGATACAAGTGCTAATGCACCCGTGGGAAATCGCAATCTCCTCCAGACTCTGCCTGATTCAATTCAAGATACCCCATTCAATCTACTATCCTAGAACCGCATTGTATGGTTGGAAGCGTGCCGCAGACTCACACTGCTTACGAAGTCATGAAGGAGAGGGAACCCTCATACATATCCCATGGGAATGCCCCTGTATCAAGACCTTCTGGGGCCGATGCTGCAGTAAACTCTGTAACGTTTTGTATTTGTATTTATTTGTATTTATTTGTTTATATAGCGCATCCATCCAAAGTTTTAGCCCGTAATATATCACTAGACCTGAAGACATTGTTGCTGGGCATCCCTGATGAAAACGCTGCAAACAAATGTGAAAAACTATTTTTATCCACGGCAATGGGTTTGATCAAATGCAATATTGCTCAGAAATGGAGCACCGCGGAATGCCCGACCCTGACTCAATGGGCCACCAACATGGACGTATGTGGGGCCACAGAATATAGAATCTATGCGGCAAGAGGCTGCCCTGGAAAGGCCGATAAGATATGGAGGAAATGGGAGGAGTGCAAGGATTGAAGACTATGGGCTGGCCATGAAGAAATGAGTGGGTAGTGGTAAATGGCGGCTATGTGAATTATTATATGACTATGTATACGTTTGATGCGAATATGATTATGACTGGGACAAATGATTGTTGGAGGGAATTGACAAGTTTATTTTCTCTGTCTTGTTTCGTCCTGTTTCTCTTAAAATCAGTAAAAAATATTTAATCAAAATTAAAAGGATCTCCCCTCCCGCCAAAGAATTCTCTTTTCACACAGTATATATCATCATAGAATTCAAAATAATTTGCACAGTCATGCACATGATCACCTTCTGCTACGGGTTTAGCTACAAACGTGGCTGGGTTCACTATTTTACACCTCACTATTTAATCACTGGATTGTAAATTATTTCCTCATAAACTGAAGCTCTTTGTGACGTCAATGTACCCTTGGGTTTCTCTAAAATGGCAAATAAGGCATGCTCTACGTAAAGGGTCATAGAACAGCCCATGGTCAGACTTGTGGCTTTCTCAATTGTGAATGTGGCAGCAGCCAAAGATTGTTTGCAAGGAAATGTCTTCTCATAATTGGATCAAAAATCTCATTGTAGTATGCCAAAGGCTTATAACCCAAAATTGTCCTTTATGTAAGTACTTCTATCATGACTGACCCATTTGTGTGTGAAAACAAATAAAACTCCTCTCTGTAATTGGAGAACCCTAAAACTGGAGCTGTACAAATTGCTTTTTCCAACTCATCAAATCCTTCTTCCATCTCCTCAGTCCACTCTATTTTTTCTTTACCATCTTGTGCCTTCTTTAACGCTTGCAAAAGCGGCTTAGTATATGTCCTATGATCAAAAACCCAGGCTCTGCAATAATTGCACAAGCCCCAAAACTGTTGAAGTTTTCTCACTGTATTTGGTTTTGGTGTTTTCATGATTGCCCAAGCTCTCTCAGGTGTCCTTTTCTTTCCTTCATGTGACATTAGCTGACATACATACAGTTCTTCTTCCTGACAGTACTGCAACTTCTCCTTGTCCACTTTATATCCTTTGTCTGCCAAAATAGTCATTAACTGAACAAAATCTTGCCTGCGCTCGTCCTCGGTTTAGCTACAAATCAATATGTCATCTACGTGCTGAACTGCCGTACTCTTAAGTTCAATATTACCAAGATCCATCTGTAAAACCCTGTTAAAGATCGATGGCGGCTCACAGTAACCTTGAGGCAGTCGAGTATGCTTTAGTCTTTTTTGGAAAAAATGTAAATGAAGTCAAGTCTTGTGAGTCCTTATGCAACGGGATCGAGAACAACACAATCTTCAAATTGATCACCGTAAAATACTTTGCTTCAAATGGAATACTGTACAATATCGTTGAAGGATTAGGAACTAATGGAAATTCAGCTTCTACAATCTGGTTAAGAGACCTTAAATTCTGTATGAATCTCCACAACCCTCCTTTAGATTTTTTTTTATCAGATACACTGCGGTATTGCACAATGATTCTGATGGCACTAATATTCCCAGATTCATTAGTGCTGAAATGGGCTGAAAAACTATTTTAGCCTCACCTATTCCCTTCGATAAACCTGCATCACATGGGCCTGTAGTCCATAGGACACTTGGCACCTTTTCTAGGTCTTCCTGAAAGAATGCTGTTTTCTTCTGCATTAACCAAATTCCCTATGAGATTTATCCTTTTTCAATCCTTATCCAGATTGTAAAGTTCATAAAGAATACTACCTCATCATTGATACAGTCATCTCTGAACATATCTTTGTCTGTTATGTCAGTCAATCTGTAACCTTCATCTAGAGTTATCAATGTTCGTCATCTTTTCCCTCAAGCATTGCTATTTCTCCTCGCACTACAGCTGCTTACAATTCTATAGGGATAATCTCTTCTTCTTCCTCATCAATAGGTATTTGTTCACTCCATACATAAAATCTCAGGATCCACTTTTCTTGTGAATGCCAGTGTGTACTCTCCTATGTTTAAATAATGTATCCCTGGGATGGAGCACACTATTCCCTGATCAGTGATTGAAATTGTCATGTTAGGTTTTGTCATTAAATCTCTTCTCCAAATATTAACTGGCATCTGTCATGAATATAACAAGGGGACAGACATGTCACATTCCCCTATGGAAACAGGTAATTTATCAGTAAAGGAACTACATTTGTAGCTCCTGAGTACCCTTGAGCATTCATGGCATTCCGTGACATTGGATATTTTCCCTCACTGATACAGAAGCAAGTCGCTTCAGTATCTATAAGAAAAGAAAACGATTTGCCTCCTATCGTCACCTCAACCCTTTTTTCCTCTTGGGGGTCTGGTGTCACAGATAGTACTGAACACATCAGGTCACCCTGTGAGCTGTCTTATGGAGGATATAAATGAATTCCGTCCCTGTAAAGGGATTCCCTCCTACCACAGTGACACATCCCATCCTATGTGTCAGTATTGTCCAGTGTTGGCATTTTGTTGTTTTTGCATATGTGCCTGTTGTGATTGCGCTTGCGTGGGCATATCAGCATCACCTTAAGCTGTTGCACCTGTTGTATTTGTGGCACTTGTGTTTGATAAGATGTGTAATCCTGTGCAAAGCCCTCTTGTGTCTGCGTACTATACGGTGGACGGTAAACTGTCCCCCTGCTCGTAAATTGCCATTCTGTTGTGTGTTCTGTCGATTCCTACCTACGGGCACAGGATTTCCTGTCATCCCACAATTCCAACATATTGGGGGTGGCCCTCTGGCAACCCCTCCATTATATCCTCCCTGAGTGTTCTGATTACCACCTTTAGCGTTCTAAAATCCGCCTTGACTAATTTGAAACCTGCTTCCCCTTCCTCTGAAACCTGTACCTCTACCTTGTGGCCCAAATCTATACCTGCTTTGATCCACCTGTGATGCATTATTCACTTGCGATGTTCCAGCTACTTCTTGTATGCCCACTTCTTCTCCACTTGTTAATATTACCCCTTCTATGGCGTATTTCACAACTTTTTCTGAACTAGTTTGGCTTCCTCTTTTTTTTTCTTTTTATTCAGGGTATGATATGGGATCTGGCATTCTTTTTTTAGGATGTTCCAGTTCCAACCATCTCACCTCCCTATCCTTGGGAAGGTTTCTTGAGTGTGTATACACACCCTCTCGCTCTGCCCCACAGCCCGATTTCTGTTCTTTGTCTGATATTGCTAAAACCCAGCTGATGTGACTTTCCTCCTCTTCTCGGTTTAAATCTAATCTACTTAAGGACAATGCTAAGTGTTCACTAGTATGCATATTCTCCTCGTCAACCCCATGATTTTGATATTGTGGAATGTTCATCGCTTCCTCGTGTCCTATACTCATTATCCTGTCGCATTTGTTGGTACACCTTATAATCCGTTTCCCATATACATTCCACATCCTCTCTTTCTTCCTATTGTGCTACCCTAGTCATTTCTGGCATTATTCCCCCTATCGGAAGAATAACTTTTATTGTATCTTATTTTATTGGTACACTTGGCCTCATTTGTTCTTTAAGAATGACACTTGCATCAAGGTCTTGCAACCGTCTATTCTGGTTTACTCCTTTCTTCTATTTCCCTCGGTGATTTTGCATCTCTTCTTACTCTTTCTTCTTCTTGTGTTCATGTTTCCTTTCTTGTCCTCTCTCTCCTTTCCTCCTCTTCCTTTCTCCTCTGTAATCTTTTTTCTTTCATTTTTTGTTCCTTTTCTTCCTCCATTTGTCTCCTTCTCCTCTCCCTTTCTGCCATCTCTCCCCCTGTTATTGAACTTTCATTGTTCTTCTGCCCATCTTTCCTCCTTGTCTTGTTCCTCTCTGTATATGTGTTCCCTTTGCTCCCTACTTATTCTTCTCATCCTCTCATAATCTTTTTTCTCATTTGTCATCCTTCTTCTTTTGTTCGTCTTTGTCTTCTCTTTGCATAACCTCCTCAATGTTATTCCCATATAACTTGAGAAATATCTGTCCTCCCATCAACTCATTTTGTATTAGCGTTACCTCATGTGCTCTGTCTATTTCTCCCTTCTAACTCTTAATCTCTCAATCTATATCTGTCAAAATATTCCCCTTTTCCCCTTTTTCCTCCTTGTCCCATATGGACCTACATGCATCGTCCCTTCTTTTGCTGTCTTCTGGACTGTCATCACTACTATAAGCAGGGGGTTCATACGTTGGGTTACTATACCATGCAGCCGCCTTTAATTCCTTTAAAGGGTAAACCCCTATCTCTTCCTTATTTACATTCTTAGTTTCTGATGGAGTAAGAGGAGCTGAGGGCTCAACACCCTCTCCCCCCCGCTTTATGCTGATTCAGCATCCACTCCACCAGTGGCCGGTCCTCTTTCTCTTCTTGATACATCTTTCAAGGCTCTAAAATTGGCAACCTTTTTTCTAAATTCTCCCCTGTGTATACAGTGTGCACATAGGTGGTCATATGTTGTAATACCGCTTTTGACAAGAATACCCCTTGTGGCCATGGCATGAACATTTTGTGAACTGTGCCCTTTACCCATTCTGCACTGTACTGTTTGAGCTTGGGTGCATGTTATGGCAGTGTCTTACAAAGGTGCATAAGAACAGTATCCTCCATAATCACAGGTCACAATTGACTGCCAATACTTACCAGATTGTTAAATGAAATATATTTATCAGAGGCTGATTCACCACCACTTTTTATTTCAAAATCAAGAACTCTTAGCAGGCACCATCAGTCGCTCCTGAACACTTCCCTGCTTAACACCCTGTCTGTCTCCTGTTTGGCGCCAATCTTTTATTACACATTTACGTTGAATATCATCACTTCTAATCTTTACACCTGTTATTTCTCAACTTTATCCAACAAACAATACTCAAAACAGATAACACACACAAATAACCCTCGTGATCACTGTCGCATTAATTGTTTTCCTTTATAAGTAGAGGTATACATCTCGTGCCTTCACTTATTTTAGCCTATAGAGGGTTTAAGACATATCCTTTCATGGTCCTGACCGTGCGATTTCTATCTAAAATACTTCCATTGGAGTGTGAGATGTCTTCTTGCACTTCCCTTGAAGTGAGCTTACTTTTAGGCATTACATTTATCTATTCACTACTTCCAGTTACTTAAAACATTACAATCCCACCCCTTTATTTTGCCATTCCCCTCAATCTACTTACATTTGTTAATAAACTCGAGGCCTTTGTTATCGACTCCTCCTTCAATCCAACCTCTTCGCCTTCTGTCCGCAGAGCGCTTGTGTAAACCGAGCAGGGATTTCTTCAAAGAGGGAGCTCCCTACCATCTCCATTCTCCTTGCAAGTTTCTTTCTATTGGCCGCTCTCCGCAGGAAACTCTGCAATCTTCCAACTAATGGCAGAGGATACCTGATTGTCTGAAATACTGGAGCAGAACTAGTTTGGATTTTTAAACCATCCACACCGCTACCACGTGATCTTATGGCTCTTGCAGAGCGTGCATATAGAATGGATGGGATTACACCAGAATAAGTCTAGGTCCAAATAACCGAACCAACTCAGGAAGATGGCAAAGTAGTTTCATTAACAAGTATTTAAAACAGGGATGTTACAACGGACATCAAAGGATGTACACTCTGACTCTTAAAGAAATATAGATTTTATACCAAAAACTGCATCAGAGTGACGTCACACTACATGAGAAATAATGAAAAACCTATTAGGGGTTGAGATTGGTTAAGGTAGACATCTAAGTATACAATTCTATAAGAGTTAGGATTGTTATTGGCTGCCCATTATCAGGTGGACAACTTATGCCTAGCTCCACAAAACATATCACTTCAGAAACATTAGATACACAATTTCTCATTGCTCTTCAAATTATTAGGTCCTTTGTTATATGGACTAATAATTGGTATGCACGCTTGTGCCGTATCTGGAACATTCGGTTAATTTAGCAGAACACCCAGACCCAGGTGCATGGAGATAAGACATGAGAATACCTCACCACCAAATTAGCCTTGCATCTCTCATCACACATATTTTCTGCCATGAAATTGTCTTTGTACTTAGCCTTGCAAAGTATTCTTGTCTTTGAGAATGCACGGGAGTGAGGGCACTCGTTTATTGTGTCTGGAACTTCAAGTTCAACTCTATTTCCATCTTTGGCTCACGTCACAAAAGACCACAATCTGGCCTATTTTGCATCTTTTAATTGCTGTAAATTAATTAAAACTTGGCATCTCATGTGTCTTTGATTGTACCTAGCTGTGAGAAGATTCATCCTCTGCACACTTGTTCTTCTCCATTGTAGATAGGTGACCTTGCCATCTAGAATGTTGCCAGTTAGTAGTAAATCAAAAGATTTTTGACACATAACTAGAGAGAGGCTGGACTTGGGGGAAGAGAGATTGCAAGAATTCTTGCAGGGCAGCGCCCAGTATTGAAATTGTGATGGCGTCATCACTGGTATATAAAGTGAATGCACAAGGAGGAAAAAAAGAGAGCTGCTGAAAGCTATCATCTGACAGCTACAAGGAAACACCAGAGGAGATTGCTGAGCTTTGCATCTGGGTGGAGCTGTCTATTGCTGGGATTGCCTAAAACAAAGCTGATGGGTCCTATGGTGAAGACTTGGGGACCATCCTGGAGATAAGAGTGTCCAGGCCCCTGCCGTGTACTACCAGAGAGTCCTGAAATGCAGCTGGCTTTTCTGAACTCTAGACAGAGGCTTTCAATCTAAGTATAATTAAGCCATTTGAAACCAAACTTGTGGGAATCTGCTTGTCTTAAATCATTTCAATCCTTTCCCTTTATAGTGGGTGGGGGAGTGGGAGGTACAACTGTGTAGATCCTTGGCCTATTTAACTAAAAATAATGACTTGATTTATTCCCATTGGCAGAACACCACAGGGTGCATTTTGTTAAAATCTTAAATTAACAAAGCTCATTCCCAGTGTGCGCTGTCAGAAACCTGAAGGTGTCTCCCTGTCTAGTTTCTGGGGATCTGTCATCCAGGGGGCCAGAACACGCCCAACTGTATGTGTTTATTATTTGTATCGCGCGCCGAACCCTGAGGTAACTGGGCGCTTGAAAAACGTGGAGGTTACAAACATAGTAAGGCAGACAGATTACAATCAAGAGTGGAGACAACAAGAGTGACCCTTGTTACAGGTGGGTCAGATAAGGAGATAAAGGAGATAATGCACAGTAGTATAACTAAACAAGATGCTGAGCAGTAGCATAAATAGACAGTGGTCGGCTAGCATAGTGATTGCATCTTAGTGAGGAGGCTTGTTGCTCAGCCAGTTTTTTATACTGGCTTTAAAGGTGAGGAAGGGGGGTTCCTGTCTAAGAGGGATGGGGATGGAGTTCCATCATTTGGCAGCTTGGACTGGGAAGCTGGCTCCTCCGGCTGTTTTTAGATTGTATCATGGTACCACCAGGTTGTGGGAGTGAGATGATCTAGTAGTACGTGTGGGTTGGTGTTTACAAATTTTGTCAGCCAAGTATTTTGGGCCTGAGTTTGTGAGGCATCTGTGCTTGATGCCATGGTGCGTAGTGTGATTCTGTCATGGATGGGTAGCCAGTTGGCTTTATGTCTCTGTGTGGAAATGTGGCAGGATCTGGGAAGACTAAGTGCTGCTCTCAGAGAGTTAATCTGGAGTACCTGGAGTTTATTGAGATTGTGTTCTGAAGAACCAAGGAATAATGTGTTGCAAAAGTCAATTGTAGATAGAGCAAGTGCTCTGGCCAGCGTTATGCAACTACTTGTAGATAAGTAAGATTTGCAGCTGTAGATCAGTTTATTAGTATAGGCCATGGAGTACGCCACATTGTTGACCTGTTTTTTAAGACAGAGAGTTGAATCAAGGTAGACCCCTAGTGTTTTTATCTCTTTGTTGACATTGATTATATTGCCGTCAATGACGAAAGATGAGTATCTAGTGTTGAGATTATTCAAACGTGCCTGAGTACCCACAATAACTTTTGGATCCAGTTCCTAGGGGTGGACCTATGTGGGAGGATTACCTGGATAAGGGGGTCCTTGGGGAGTGGGAGTGGCACACCGATGTGTGAGTGGCACTATTCCCCTTCCTTAAACACCATTCCCTATACTACAATGTAGGATATTCCAAAATGCTGCCCCCTTTTCTGGCACAAACACTTTCACACAACACGGAAAACAATGGACTAACACCAGAGCCATTTACCTGACATGTCCCATTGCAAGGGTCAGGCAAAGTCAGGCAATTCACCGGAATCACTAAAACCTGACAGCCCTTTCCCTTCACCAGAGGAATAAAATGTGGATCACAAGAAGAGCAAGGCAGACAGCACGACATGCAAGCTAGTTCCATACGGTGGTTCCAGATGGGGCGAAAGATGGTGAGAGTCGAAAGGAGACTAGGGGGGAAAGCGACCTCGACTAAGACCCCTAAAGTCTTGAGAGAAGGAATCGTAAGGCCAAGAACAATAGCCTGCGTGTGTTGTAGCAGATGTCAGTTGTACCCGGGCGCCTCCTCCGCTGACAGCCAATCTGGGCAGAGACGTATGGTGCCATGGTATCTGCCTTGACTTTACAGTCGGAAAAGTAAAGTAATTCACCACAATCGGTGAGTCGAGTAGAGAACCGATAAAGAAACTGAACTGTGATGAACAGAAGTGCTAATTGAACTTTGAAATACAAAGAACTGTTATAATAACCAGGCAAAACCAGCAGAACAGAATCAGGCTCCACATGGGTGTGCGCTCATGGTGATTACCCAGTTCTGGAACTACAGGTACCAGAAAGCCTTGATATGATATGATAGGTTATTTATAACATGCTTAATACCCGGAGATCGAACCTGTGTTGCTCCGCATCATCTTGCTTCCAAGGTGAGCCCATTGCCCCTGAGCTATCCTCCCGAGACCTTGGGAGAAAGGCGAGATGAGGGGTCAAAGTAGTCATACAGGGGTCATGCAAAATCCTCTGTACCGTCGAAAGTCTTTCGCCAGCAGATGATGGTGAAGCAAGTGGGGGGTGACTCCCTGTGGGCAAAGTGAATTCATGAACTGTATATCAGAAAGGTTGGAAAGAGTGAACCCAGAAGAGGGAGGCCGACTGGCAGGGATAAACCCTGAAAACCTTTTTTAAAAGGATAGTAAGATTCCTGAAACAAGAGATTACAAGACAAGGAGAGGTAAACTGTCCCGCTTGTCGGTTGGGATCCGAGCCCGGCCGAGGGAGATCTAGGGGTGAAATGCTATCACCAAACATTCATGGAGAAAAGAACTGTTTGATTAGTCAAGTACGACTGTGAGTGGTGGGACCTAGGGGTGAAGTTGACACCCAAAACCATAAGTAGAGCAGAAGTGTGTTTTGTTTGACAATAATATCAGGCCTCGAAGGCAAGAAGCTTTTTGTTGTTAAGAGACTGTAACAATCAGAGAACTTGCTAGCTGGAGCAGAACTGTCAGCTCATGCTGGGGAAAGCTTGAGTGTGTGCTGTGCTCAGGAAATCCACATTGTCCCATGCTGAAAACGTGGGGAAGGGAGACTCCTTTCAATCACATCCTGACTTATTATTTGAGAACACTTCTTTCTTTATTGAAACCCTGTCCCATACTCTTTTGTATTTAGCATAAGGATTGCCATTATTATTTTTTAGTATAGGCCCTTTTACTTCGACACAACACCACTAGGACTGCCCTATTTTCATTTGATGGTCGATTCTTGCTCACATCTTAGATTTAGGTTTAGTTTAGGCATTTTACGCCATGCATTTCCAGTTCGAATAAATAGCCTTGAACTGTGATTACTTGTGTCTGTCTTACTGTTGCCATCATGAGTTCCTTGCTGTACCGAAAACTATAGACTGTAATTTAATTGGGTAATCCTATGGGTCCAACTTCCTCAAACACAGCCCTTTAGATGGAGGGGGTCTGGAAATCCAAAATGCTCAAACCTTCCCAATCTGTCCAGCTTCCCCAGCACATACCCTTAAGTGGGGGGGGTCTGAAATCCAAAATTCTCATATAATTCCAATTTTTACTATCCAACTTCCCCAACACAAGCCTTTAAGGGAGGGTGGTCTGAAATCCACAATTCTTAAATCATCCCAATTTTCATTGTCCAACTTCCTCAACACAGACCAAAGTAAAGAGGGTCTGAAGAACAAACTGCTAAATCACCCTCCATTTATTTTAAAGCAAAAGTGTGGGTGAAATCCTAATTGTCATATGCATTTGTACCAAGCTATAAATCAAACTGCTAGCATTTTAAGTGCAAAGAAAAATCGAAATTGCACAACTCTAGATATGTAAATTGCTTTTCTTCATTGACCAGTTTGAATATTTCTTGAAGTGACATCTGTATAGATTATTGTGATTTGTGTTTTTCCCAATCAACTTTTGCAATTTATTTTTGTAACAAGAAGTTTAATTGTGAACCACAAAGGAGGTAGCATGTGTCATTTTAGTGTGATCTCCATTGTTTATCTTCCAAATAAATTCAAATATATTTCCTATACCCTATCCTGGTTGTTGGCTCACTGTGGGCACAGTGGGGGATATTTGTGTGACTCTATAAGAATCTTCAGTAAGGCCAGCGCAAACAAACTTAACCACGTATTGCAGGGCTTCTTGATTGGGGGTGGGAAGAAATGCCCCAGGTTAAGGAGGTCTCAATATAAAACAACAAATTGGGGGCTTGTGCGCCAGGATCTGGTCTATTATTGTGGACTTGTGATAAGTGCATTGGTGACAGGATATTCATTTTAGTGGAACTGCACTGAAGTAGATATATGGTTACTGTGCATTATTAAAAGGAGACTGTAACACTTGACACCGAGTTCCTGGGAGGTGTATAGGTGTAGAAAAATAAGACTGCGTGGAATGCTAAGGCAAAAAGGAGATTGAGTAAGAATTGGTTTTTGATTTGCCATTGTGTGTAGAAATTAAGCAGGAACAGAGTGATGTTTGCCCCTGCGCAAAGAAAGTTTTACAATAGTTCCAAAAAGTCATTTTAAAATGACTATCATAGTGATGTCAGAAAGCACCTCCTGGCTAAACTATTCGTTTGAGGATAATGGGGTGAGGGCGAAGCCAGGTACTGTCAAACTACAACGATGCAACAGGTCACCTTAGTGAGCACTGATATTTGATGTGAAGGTGGGATATTGTACAAAGCATTCAATGCATTTTATATGACACCAAACACTTGTGAAGAACTGAGTCAAATGGCTCAGCTCAGAGCTTACCTATACTTTCACTTGCAGTTAATGGAAGAGTGAGTGCAAAAGAGTGAGGCTGAACAGGCTCAGAAAGAACTCACAGGAAGACAGAGTACAATATAGAGCATATTTTAACATCAGTAAAGAAGCTCTCACCCCGGAAGAGAAATGGGCACAAATACTGCTGGGTCAGGACAAAAAACTGATATTTATCATAATATCATTCTGGGAAAAAATCATGAAAGCAGCATTGCCTTGCGCCATGAAAAAGGAATCTAAGGTAAAAAAAAAAAAAGCAGTATATTTGCTATAAAGAAACAAAAGTATGTAAGAATGAAAGAAATCTTTAAGAAATGAAAAGTTTATGTATAAATTATATCATTTTAATAAAAAATAAAAAAAATAAAGAACTCACACAGCTTGGAGATAAAGTGCAGCAGAGCAAATTGTTAGGGAGAATCCTCAAGAATGTGCTAATTTCCCTTACCTTTTGAGACCCCCAGCAACTTTGCTGGACTTCTAGGATTTACATTTTTACGTGGAAAGAGTGTGAACCTTTTTTCCCACTCTTTCATGCATTTTGATGTGTGTTTTACTTTTGTGTTCTTTGGATATGGAGTTTTAAAACAACTCCATAGGCATAATCTTTTTCTTCTGTGTCACACAGCACCTTTAGTGCAGTGGCACAGGGTAGTCTTTCAGACTCCCCAAGGTTTAAATGCCTTCTCTGGGACTGATTACTGTCTCCCAGAGCATGTGAAATTAAATTGACTTTACTAGTCCTTCTAAATTCAAAGGCCCAGCACACCCTATCTTCCTATAGAGTGCTGGAGGGGTTGCCTGGCATCCCCTCGGTCTAAACCCTCATATAACAGTCAAATGTTACCCTTTCCTCTTGAAATGGCTTGTGGCAGTGATTTTAGAATAAACTAGCATGATTTTTCCCGACCGCGAACATCGGTAGCTAAAAATCGGGTCAGCCATGTTTTTCATTATGGCGCCCATGACCCCTCTATAAAAACAGACTCTGGTCATCTTTTCTTCGCCATTTCTTTTAGGAAAGATCCTTCTTGTGTTTAACTCTGCGTGCCAAACCAGGTTTGGTACCTTAGTTCGATGCCATTTGGCGGGCTTCAGTGCTGAAGCCCTCCTCTGGCGCGTGAGTGTCTGGGGTGGACAGGATGTGAGGGAGGTGCCCGAAACTCCCTCTGCTTAATCTCCTAGGAGACCTGAATGCACTCTGGTGTGATTGGCTGGCTGAGTGTCCGGCAAGGACAGCCATACTGCTGGCTGAGTGACAGCTAGGCTGGAATGAATGGGAGAAAACTGTTTAAAAGCAGTTCTCTGGGACTTGGAAAGCAGAGTTGACCACTGGAAGGAAAGAACCGAAGACGAGCTGAAGGAAGACGACTGCTGCAACTCCTGGACCGTTGGTTTGCCTGGTGAAGCCCTGCTGCAGGCCCAAATTGCCTGACACTCCATCGACAGAGAAGCTCCTGCAAGGACGACTTCTTCCCTTGAGCTGGTGGTAACAACCAACTCACAAGCCACCTGGACACTGTCTCCATACTGGTCGAATTTTCTTCAGAGTGCTGTTGAAAACCGGATAGCCAGTGAGAAGGATACCAGTTTGTGGACTTTAACGCACTCACACCTTAAAACAATGTTTAGCCAAGCTTGTGTTCTCTTCCCTGGGCAGTGCAGGAACCTCCCGATGTCCTCTTTCTTGTCCCCACGACTGAAGCTCAGGAACAGAGAGATCTGCAGGAACTGCCAGGAACAACTGCCTCAGCTACAGCTTTTCTTCATCATTAAGGTACTGTGCAAACACAGTGTGGAAATCTTTTCTGCTGCAGTGAAAGTTCGTGAAACGTTCCCAACTTTGTTGTCTTGTTCGCTTCCAAACCGACTTATAACTCTTTTTCTGGCAAACTACTTCTAAAAAAATTGGCAAAGACTTAACTGTATACTACCACAACTGTGCTATTCTATACAAGACTCTGAACCACTGTCTTTGGCCCAGGCATATTGAATTGAAATGCTGGTTGTAGTGAACTGAAACTATGTGCCCTGCCTATGAAAGTAATTGTGCTTTAAATTATTTTAACCTTGTCTTTCTACCCCCTTTTAAAGTAACTGAAGTGCCATTTTGTTTCCACTTCAGGGGAGCCTAACTTGTTCAGAAACGTATTGGTTGTGTACTGTAGTGTATTCGATTGTGATATTGAGCTGCTTCTTACTAGTGGAATGTTTTCCAACTGACTGTGTAAATAAATGTATATTCCTTTACCAAGAAACCTTGAATTGTGTTTGCTTGAACTACTGTGATTGCAAGTCCTCTGTGTAACATTGTGTACTGCTCACATTACTCTTGAGATAAGTCTGGCTGCTCAGCCACTGCTACCACATAACTGTGTAGTACAGGCTTGTACCACAGGTGAAAATGTGCTTAAACCTGTAGTCTTAATTGTGTGTAATGTTCCCAAAGGGTACTGCATGTAATTCTGTCTAAAACACTGGTGTACAGAAGTGAGGATCAAGTATAGTTGTTACATTGAGAGTGCGTAACACAAATGTGTTGAGTTACAAGAAAGGCTCACTGAGCAACTACAACAGCAGTGAAAACACAACAGCAAGCCAGTGCAGAGGCATGCACCCACAGTGCATGCATTTTGCAGTGCAATGAACTCTATCTCTGTCTCTGTCTCTGCACTAGCTTGCTGTTGTGTTTTCACTTCTGCTGTAGTTGCTCAATGAGCCTTTCTTGTAACTCAACACATTTGTGTTACGCACTCTCAATGTAACAACACATTTATTCCAGGAGATTGCTCTTAAAGCATCATCCAGGGGGACATTGATGAAACCGTTGTTGCACAGTGGAAAACAGCGAGCAACAGGTTCCCTTAGAATTTTAGCATCTGTCATTCAACAATAGTTTGATGTGACATGTTGTCAAGCAGTGGCAGCTGTGCACATCTGCTCCCATGAAACTGCTGCCTGCAACAGCAGACACCTGAAGATGCTCTTCCAGCCTTGCCTGATTCGAGGTAGGCGATAAGCCTATTCATAGTTGCTACTCGCTTTTTGCAGTGCGAGCCCACATTATATGCAACCCGCGGCGGATCATCTGATAAACATCCGCGTCGTATTTGCTGCGGATTATTGCAGCCGTTTTTGCAAAATGTACCCTCTTCCTGACGGAGTGCAACTGGCCACCATTGTCCACCACGAGGTTTACACCTCTCCAAGATGGCGGATCGTATCTTCTGCTACCTCCTGTCTGGCCCACAAGTCCAGGCCTGACTGGATTGGCCACTTGCTTCTTCTTTACATCCGATCACTAGCCGAACGAAGGACTGTACAAAGACACATTTCCCTGTCGTGAACCTGTCAGGAGCCGGAGGTGCTGAGTGCCAGGACCCCTGCACCTCAACTATGCTGACCTATTCACCCTGATCAAACGCTCTCTCCAGCTGGGTAAGCAAACTTTCGTCACTGCTACCCATCGCCATTAGCCCTAACACTTACTGCAATTTTGGCGCGCTGTTTGACTGTGGCTATCACTCAAGATTTCTGCCCATAAGGAGGCCTAGAGTACTTTATAATCATTATCTGCCTCCTACTGCCTTAATACTTGAATACATAATTGTGTTACTTGCATGCTCACCTCTGCCTTACATTCTATTGCCCTACTTCCTGATGCTTAAAGTATGAAGTGCATCACATGCACTTATGGCCACAAAACCTACCTTAGGTACTCCCATCTGCAAACTTACCCTAGCCTCAGCAGCAGTTTCATACTTAGCTTCCAAAACAACAACTTGCCTATTCCCACTTGCTACTTAGTTTGTATGTAAAATGTCTCTGTAATCTGCCTGACTGCCCATCATAATGTCTATGGCAATCTACTCCTGCTCACATCAGCAAAGTTGCATCTAGATTGACTATGTAACCACTAGCCTTAGCCTCATATTTTTGCATTTAATACAAAGTTGCATCTAGATTGCCTGTGTAACTAGCCTTTCATATTTTTGCATTTAGTATAAAGTTGCATCTGTATTGCCTGTGTATCCACTAGCCTTAGCCTCACATTTTTGCATTTAGTACAAAGTTGCATCTGGATTGTCTGTGTAACCACTAGCCTTAGCCTCATATTTTTGCATTTAGCACAAAGTTGCATCTAGATTGCCTGTGACTCTGCCTTAGCATCACTAACCATCCCTGCCCACAGTAGCTAAAACGTACCTAGATTGTGCAAGAACCTGCGTTAGTAACTAGCCTCCCAATCTACTTAAGCAGTAAAACTGCACTCAGACAGTATTGAATACAATACTTGGTTGCCTAGTGCCTACACATAGCTCTCCCTGACTGTCATGGTAATTGCACCTAGCCTTACCTTCCTAGCATTCCAGTTACCTCTACGAACCCAATATGTATTTGCCGTCACTCTATACCGTTCTACTGAGAACAATCCTCAACTTGATTACCCTACAAAACTTTACCATGTCCCAGAACCAATTAACACTTATAAGTGTACCTCTCGATCTGGCCGGTATGGCTATTAAACCTTGCAGCCTCCTCAAACTCCGCGCCAGACTCCCAAGAATCTATGATCCCCTCACTAATGCCCACCCTACTGCTAACTGCCCAAAAGACACTATCCACCCCCAAGGGCAACAACAGTCGACACCCACTGCAACTTAACCATCGACTCTTCAGAGATCCCATTTCCTCCTCAAACTGCCAACACAAGCAACAGATACTGCATACTCCATCTACCCAAAATGGCATAAAAGGAGCATTAATAAATGCCTATTCCATGGTAGCCCATGCCACAGATTTAGCAGACATAATCCTAAATGAAAACCTAGACTTCTTAGCCATCACTGAATCTTGGCTCCACCCGGCATCAGGCCCAGTAATTATGGATCGCACCACCTCCAGAGGTGGAGGCCTTGCTATAATTATTAAGAACAACCTAACGCTAAAACTATCCTCGCCCCATAACACAAACTCCTGTGAATCCCTCACAGCCAAACTCTCCATCACCAATAACCAAACTACCACCATCCATCTGATATACCGCCCACCAGGCCCCCTAGGTTCCTTTGAAGAAGACCTTATGAACCTATTATCCGACAATCTAAAAAATTCTTCTCAAAGCCTTATCCTAGGCGACTTCAATCTCAGATTCAGTGACCCACTGGACCCTAATGCCTCACAAATCAATAACGCCCTCGAAGAGCTAGGATTCACCCAAAAGATCACAGAACCCACACATATTAAAGGCAGGACCCTCGACTGGATCGCTGAACACAACTGCCCAATTACTATCACCTCCATAATGCCTCAGTCCTGGTCCGATCATTACCTGATATCCTTCACCCTAGAAGTCACTCCACATATGAACACCAGCAACATAGGTCCTGCCGCTCCCACCAGAAATAAAAGAAATATTACTCTTGAAAGTCTCATTCCACTCATCCTCCCCACATTAAACTCTATCCCAGACCAGACTGACCCTGACACCATGGTAGAAACGTACAACAGAATAATGCTCACATCTTAAGATGCCATTGCTCCACTTAAAATTAGAAAGAGGAAACCCTGCACACATCTAAACACCTGGTTCACGCCCCACTTGAAAACTATAAGACATGAGAAACGTCTTAGCGAAAACAATCTGGAGATCAGACCCTTCAGAGCTCAACAAAAATAAACTGAATAAACTAGCTACCACCTACAAAAAAGAAATTATCCTCGCTAAACAAACATTCTATAATTCCTGTATCTCTCAAGCTAAATCCAATACTAAAGAATTGTTCACCATCCTGAAAGAGATAGAATCCCCTATTCAAGCTCCTGATTCCTGCCTTAAAGACAAGAATTGGTACACAAGCGTTCAAAATGCTTTGGCCAATAAGATAACAACGCTCCAGGTGGAGATTAACAATAAAAAAGATACCATCAGTACATCTAAGACTGATATCAACAATACCTACCTGAAGACTGCTACAGATATCCCTCCATTACAGAATTCCACTATAACTCCTCCCTCAGCACAAGCCACTAGCTTCCAAAGTATCTACCAAAGAAGTTGAGAAAGTCATTCTCACCCTCAAACCTTCCAACTGTCAAGGCGACCCATGTCCAGCCCAAATTATAAAAGACGCTGCCCGTGAACTCTCCCCTTTTATCACAAAACTCATACATGCCTCATTTACATCAGGCACCATACCTAGCAACTTGAAACATTCCTGGGTCCTCCGCCTCCTAAAAAAGGAAAGCCTTGACCCCGCCATCCCAATCAATTACCGCCCCATAACTACAGTACCATTCCTACTTAAAATCTTGGAAAAAGTAGCATACCTACAAATCCAGCACCACCTAGAACAAAACCACCTCCTAGTTGTCCATCAATCGGGCTTTTGACCTCAGCATGGGACCGAGACCGCACTCCTAGACCTTAAGGCACAAATAGACACCCTAAGAGACAAAGGTATAATGGCACTCCTACTACTACTTGACCTCTCAGCCGTGTTCGATTTGGTGGACCACTCAATACTTTGCAACCACCTGGTCTCAGCAGCCTGGTTTTCCCAGGAGGCAGTCGCTTGGATCCAGTCTTTCCTTGACAACAGGACAATGCAAGTTTTCTCTCCCCTAGCAGCTGCGGACCCCATACCCATATCATGTGGTGTACCCCACGGCTCCTGCGTATCACCCACCCTGTACCACATCTTCACGAAGCCCCTTTTCGATGATCTAGATGGTCTAGCTATCACCTACACTAATTATGCTGATGATACACAGATCCTCATCCCGTTGACGGGAGATTATGACAAGGATTTGGCCTTTGTGAACAGAGTTTAACTCATCATCTAGGCATGGATGGCCTCTCAGAGTCTATGCCTGATTGACGACAAAACAGATTTCCTCATTCTAGGTACACCATCCAACATAAAAAAAACTAGGTCCTAACTACACCTCCCTCATAATTGACAACAATAACATTACCGTGGATAAGGTAGTAAAGAATCTTGGTTTCTACATTGACTCCACGCTCACCTTCGGCAGACAAGTAAATGCTACGGCTTCAGCCACATCCTACATCTGTAAGCTAATAAGAGCAGCCAAACCATTCCTATCATCCAACAACCGCATTTCCATAGCGAGAGCCATAATCCTATCAAAACTGGATTATTGTAATGCCCTATATATAGGTAGTAACAAATACATTACATCTAAAATCCAGACTCTCCAAAACAATGCCCTGAGAGGTGCCTTAAGTCTCCCCAAACACACCCACATATCTGATATCAGGAGATCAGTCATCTGGCTCTCCACAACAGATAAAATCCTTCTAAAAACCGCATCTCTGACACACAAATGCCTTAATCACGCCGCCCCACAATATTCCACAGACAGATTCATCAGGCAAACACCCTTGCGCCCTCTAAGGTACGCTAACTCGAACCTCCTACTAGTACTTAGATTTAAGCTTACCAAACCAAATCGGGTAGGAGTAGATTCCTTGTCAAAGCAGCACAATATTGGAAATCCCTTCCCCCTGCTTTAAGGGAAGACCTACCCTACTTACAATTTAGATCTAGCCTCATTCACCAGCTAAAGGAACATGACGTCTGACCTCACCCAACCTGCATCATCTTAGGATCTATTGTCTATACAAGACCTTACCGGCTTGCCACATTCATGTGCTGTATTTATGTGCCTATACTTTCTTGTTACCTTTTGTATTTACCTGATCGTTCTACCTGTTGTCTCATACATACAGCATTGTAACCTCAGCTGTACTCTTCCTGTCCACTCTGTAGCTTAAGCTTAACAACTCTCTTTATGCTTCCGCGTCCGAATACCCCTGGGTCTGGTGTGCAATATAAATAATAAACAAACAAACAAACACTTGTTAAAGGCACCAGAAGCCTGCATTGGCACAACCCTGCCAACAAAACATCAGTAGAAGCATTGCTATCCTGCTCAGTACGAACATGAAACTGACAGGCAAGATAGCAGAACACCCCAATGGGAGTCTGGTCTCCAGTTCAGCAGAGGGCAAATGGAACAGCGTAGATGAGAGATATGTTTTTATTGTTTTACTAAGTTAATCAATAAAGTTAAAGCATAATCAAAACGGTGAATTTGCAGAACTACAAGGTGAACACGCTCAGGGATATAGCCTAAGCCACCCTCACTTGCCTCACATCTCTTTTGTTTATGATATACATCAGTCTGCATAGCATTTCAGTCAATAGTTCAATAGTCTTAAACCTGGTTGGTGCCAAACATTTTAGCAAAGCTTTCAAATATAAACCATTTGACGCCTCTTCCCTGGGACCCACACCATGTGGGAGCTGAACCACCTGGAGTGGGGTCCGGCCTGGACCCAGATTCATTTTTTGATGCACATGGCTCATAGCCCTAGCCTGCCCTTCCTTTCCCTCTGTCCTGGGAGTAAAAGAACTTTAGAGTGACCAGTAAGGCCCTACGATTGTGGCTCAGAGCACCCAAGTTAGACTCTACCAGATACTTGGTCACCTGCATGTTTTTAAAAGTTACCAACACACAGTCCCCAGCTATCGATTTGGCCATGGAGCCCACCCACGGTGTTCTACGAGCCATTAGAATCAAACAGGGATCTGTAGAGCTCCACTGGATATATGAATTAACCCATTGAGCTGATTTATTGATTAGGGCCCTACCATCTTCGGTGTACCCAGATCCCACAATTGGTACATTTAGTATTACACCCACTAACGGTAATGCTTCCATGGGTAGCTGAAGGGAATAGCGCTTTGGACCTGCCTTGTCCTGTGTTGGTAATGCTGCTTCTCTTATTGTAGCTTGTTCTCCACATTGGGTAACTAAGGGTTTTGAGCGCTGGGGTGGCGGCTGCAGTCATTCTGGCATTGGGGGTGCATACGTTGACTGGGGGGATGGCTTAAGGGGACATGTATCTCCACCGGGACCACTAGTTCTTGCCTCATGGTATGCTCCCAATGCATCCCTGTGCTTTTCAATGGCCCACAGGCTGCCCAGTGGGTATATTTACTACTCCCTAAACAGCCCATCTCCCTAATAGGTCACAAGCCAGGCTGTGCCTAATCTGAGTGCCTAGTGCCTCAACCTCCTTTCTTTAAAGACCTCACCTGGTCATCCACGATTGACAGGGTGTTCATAATTCCTGTTTTGAAATTCATCAAGAAATTCTTCATGTGTAACATTAATTCATTATTTAAGCCCTCAACACACCGCCCTCCTGGCATACTCTGTAGTTCGATTGCCACAGGGGAAGAGACATTAGAGCCCTCGTGAGGAACATTGTCCAAATCAGCCTAGTTCTGGACAGCTGTTATAGGGAAAAGTGACATGTCTGCTAGTGCGGCATCAAGCCCAGACGTTGGGCGAGTGATTGCCATGGAACCTGGACCCTCCCTTGCCCCAAGTATGGGCCTGCGTATCTCTTGGATACCAGATAAAGCAGGTTTGTGAAAAGTGTCCCGTCTACCTGTAGAGGTGATTGCCAGCTCTGCTACCTTGATCTTCTCATCCAGTTGTAGGACTTTATGTAGATAGGATTCCAGCATCTCCCCCCCTATTCAGAGCCCTGCATCACCCCAGATCACCATCTGCTAGTACCACTGTATTCTCCAACAGAAGGCTTTCAGTCGATTTTTGTTTCACCATGGTCGACACTCCCCTCAGACCACACACACACACGGTTAAAATCCTCTATCGCTTCAAGGGTGGCCTTGGTTTACTGTGAGGTAAGAGAGTGAAATATCAGCAATCAAGTGCAAGTATGATTTTTTTTTAAACAAATTAAACTTGTTAATATAAAAACAAGGGGTTACAAAATTATGATGTTAAGATGCAATCAAGACACTCATATGAAATTGTGTACTTTAACCTACACCACACTTAAATGAAATGGTGAACATTTAGCCTGCCCCACACCTTTAGCCCATGTCGCATTTAGATAAAAATGTGTTTGATAGCATGTGCCACACTCATATGAAATTGTGAACTTTAACCTACACCACACTTAGATGAAATGGTGAACTTTAGCCCGCGCCACACTTAGATGAAATGGTGAACTTTAGCCTGCGCCACACTTAGATGAAATGGTGAACTTTAACCTGCACCACACTTAGATGAAATTGTGATCTTTATGCCGCGTCATATCTAGATAGCAATGTGCATGATAACATGTGCCACACTTAGATGAAATTGTGAATGTAAGCCAGTGCCGAATCTAGATAGAAATGCAGGGATTTCTAACGTGCCACATCTAGAAAGATCGTAGATATTTAGCACAGCACCTCTAAACGGCAATGTCAATAACCAACCCACTAACAATTTCAAACCCTCTGCATACACCTCTCAAACTCTAAACATACACAACCACAACTCTATAGCACAACAAACCGCACAAACGTCACTACACCGCAACAACAAAACAAACCATACATAGACTTGCACAACAACACACAATGGCCACCGAACGGAAAGCACCCCAAGTCCAGCCAACAGACCCACCGGGCTGAGGCTGCCAACAACACATCACTGCTCTCTTGCACTTTTCACGCTCATTCCCACTAACTCACCCCCCCTGCCTTTTTCAGAACCGCCAGAGCACCAGGGAACCAGTCCGGTGGTGATAGTGCGCTGTACAAATATCCTTTAACATTAACATTAACATTAACATCAATAAAAAGACAAGGAAGTGGCTTGCAGTTGGCTCGCAGAACATTCCTATCTGTCTGCTCCCTTAGATTAGTGCAAACGAGGTAGCAAGATTGAATTCCTCAATGTATATGCAGACATCTGAACCCATCCAAACTCCAAACAGTCATGTCCCAGATCCTTCTGGTCACCGGACTGCACCAGCCTCTAAGACACCATGAGGAAGAGCATGCTCGCAGCCTTCAGTGGCCCCAGGTGGTAGGCAAAACCAATCAGTAGTTTGGCAATTGGGGTCAATGAGATGCCAGCAATAAAGCCACCAAATGGGATACTCCACTTCGCTGCATCCGTTTCACTGTCTCCGTCGCTTAGATAGACTTTGTCTCAGGGTGTGGGGAAGTTAGATCATCAGTAACAACCGCCATCAGTAACAACGTGTAGGCAGGGAATGCCCGACAGCTTGGGGAGCTGCCTTAGTCAGTCTCTCCCCCCCTGCCATGCCCCGGAATAAAGTGCTGGAGTGCCTTCTCCAATTCCCAGATCCTCAATTCTTTGCCGTGGCTCAGATGAGCGGCGGGTCTCAGTACTGGCCAATGTTCGGCAAAACCAAAGTTTTAAGTCTCTTTAGATGCAAGTGTGCGAGCACGAGTGGCGTGTGACATGTCCTAGTGTTCTTGTGCTCTCACAGTGTAATGCGGTTGGTGCACGTACCTCAAGCTCACCATCACCTCCAGCCACAAACAGCAAAAGATAACATCGCCCTCAACTCCGTCGGGCTCAGGTCACAAGGGCACACAAGAGGAGGTGATAATCCCTCCTCTTCCTCCCATAATGTTGGGGCGGGTCCTTGTCCCTGGGAGCAACAGCAGCAAACAGCAAAAGACAGCGTCACCCTCAACTCTGGAGGCTCACGTGGCAAGGGCACACAGGAGAAAGTTTTAATCTCTCCTCTTCCTCTCGCAATGTTGGGAGGTTCTTGTCCATGGGAGAACCGGCAATAGCAGCAAAAATACAAAAGACAGCATCATCCTCAACTGTCAGGCTCACTTTATCAAATGAGTGGCATCTGAGCACTGTGGTCAGTCTTTTGAGTTTTGGCTATTAGTTGGGGAAATGGGTGCTACCTGTCAGAAAAAAAACGCTTCACATGGGAGTTGAAGATAGGAGAGAGATACTATATGGGAAGGTTCACACAACCTGGGGATGTTGTTAAACGTTTTATCCACCCATTGACTGCTCATGACAATGCTAGTCCCTATGTCCATTCCCCCCTACAAACCCTTATCTGACCCAAATGTATAGCCCTATGATCTCAGAGCTAGCATTGGGCACTCTTATGTTATTGCTTACTTCACCGCTAATGAGGTGAAAACCTTGGGTGTCTACCTGGACTCGACCCTCACTTTCAATAAACAGGTCAATACGATGGCATCCTCCACCACATATACCTGTAAATTAATTAGAGCAGGTAAACCTTTCCTTTCCAACAACAGTGGTATTACCTTGGCAAGAGCGCTTGTCTGTCGAAGTTGGATTACTATAATGCCCTGTACATTGGAGCCAACAAGGCAACCATTAAAAGAATCCAGCTCCTCCAGATTAACGTCTTAAGAGCAGCTCCTGGTATCTCCAGGAGAGAGCACATATCTGAAATTAGTAAACAAAATAATTGGCTCTCTACTCATGAACAAATCCAGTTAAAAGTCGCCTCACTCACACTCAAATGTATGAACAATGCAGCACCCTGCTACCTTGAAGACAGATTCATTAAAACCATCCCAACTAGGCATACTAGATCATCCAGCTTGAACAGTCTCCTAGTCCCTAGATTCAAACTGTCTAGAGTAGGGGGACGATGTTTCCAGGTAAAGCGGCGTTACTTTGAAACTCTCTACCCCAACCTCTGCGAGTGGATCAAACATACCCGAAATTCCGTCAGAATTTTATAACATGGCTCAAAGATTCCGACAAGTAATGCCAGACGTCACCCCTGACGGAGGGACCACTCCGATTTATGAACCACTCTGTATTATTTGTACATTATCACCTCTACTGTGCAGTTGAGCTGTTTACTATATGATTCTATGATACTGTAATCTTGATGTGTAACTAACCTGTATATAAGTACACGATCTCCTCTACTGCTTAGATGAGAGTTCAATTCTATGATAATATGTCACTTTAATATTGATGTGTAGTGTAAACTGGATAATATGATGTTGTTGTGTAACTAAGCTGTAAGTCTTCTTCTGCGATGTGCCCTGATACTTATGGGTCTGGAGCGCAATACAAGTAATAAACAAACAACAAACTTACTTTTCGACTAAAAGGTAATGACTTTGTTGCAGCTGTAAACAAGCTCATGAGGTTACAAACAAGTCTCAAGCAAGTTTGCCTTCAGCTGATTGGTTTGTAATTAAATGTTTGTCCTTGAATCTGTTTCATGCACCATATTCTTGTTAAAAAGAAAAATTGGCAACACCTACAGTTTTAGCTTTTTTTTGTATTAGATGGGCATTTGCCACGCACTGCTATCATTTGCCCAGGTAATCACACCATTTCCAGCTGCCCTCCCCTCCCCCCACTTAGGGCCAGGTAGTACTATTGTGGCAGTGCTTGCACAATGCCTGCACAAAAGCCGAAACTGTTGGTTTTACCAATGGAATTGAAATACAATCAGAACAATAAGGACAGATGCAATGCACATTGGTTTGTCACATAACAATTCAAACAGTGTAAAACAATACACACCACTCCCTTACACCAGTTTGCAGAGTAAACACACGTCCAAGAAAGCTAAGAAACTAAGAAAAGAAAACGAGAGTGTAGGAATCCCATACAAAAGAACGTGTACATGCACTGAAAAAAAACAGTGAAGAGCAGGATGTAGTGGTGTGCTATTTATGGCCACAGCGTGTTACCACAGAGGATATCGAGTGGGCATTTGTTTCCCTGTGGTCAGCCTTAACCTCATTAAAGATGTGTTTCCCATTCAAACAGACCAGTATCAATATACTCGTCATTAACGTTCCACACAGAAACAAACTCTATCCATTCCCCCCTTGTCCCCCCTTGTCTTGATGCGCCTTGAAACACCATTTGGCTGTATAGGTGCATTATGAATACCCAATAAATAAATAAATCTATCCACCCTAGCCCGTCCTTCCTTCCGTCCGTCCGTCCGTCCGTCCATCCATCCACATAATAACCCATAAGTGCGCCTGTGCACATAAACAAATGCACACTATCACCAATCAATGACAAGCTCTTTCACCTACATGAAAGCCAGACATGGTACCTCCCCATCATTCCAAAACTGCAGTCTGCATTGCCAGATATGCCTCTTTACAACATGCTGTCATTGTGAATTGCCATGCTCTTAAACGGGACATCATGGAAGAAGGTCCTGGACAAAAAGTGCACGACAAACGAGAAGATAGTAGAGTGACAAGATTATGAGCGGAGAAATAGCAACTAGCGATTTAATTTGTAAGAATGTATTCCCTACAGAAAACAAGCAATATGTCAAATGTGCTACTCCCTTGAAACACAGTTGCACTTATTTCGCAAAAAGAATTCATAATATTTTTTTTTTTAAACTTTGAGGAATCAATTGCATGTTTTTCAGTTTCTTCTGCCACTGCAAACAATTGAAACTAAACATCTTTGTTATACTTGTGTGTAATGCTCTGTAACTAGCTGTGGCCAGATTATCAAAGTTTTGCATTGTTGCTAAAAAGTGAGCAAATGCTTTGATAGTACAAAATGGTGGAAACAGATTTTGTCACAATGCATATTACCTAAAAGCGCGTGCACGCGAGCAAACATGAATCATGCTGTTGTTTTGTACTATGTTTGCCGAATAACATACAACAAAAAATACTTTTTTTATGTCACGCAGCACACATCATAAATAAAACAACCTTCTCCTATTTTCCTGAGGTGATTTATTTTTTAGATGGTGCTGATTGGGGCTAAACCTTTTTGCACTATTCTCTATTAACAGAGCAGCACAAATTGGTGTTTTCATTTGCGCTGCTTTTTTGCACAAGTGCAAAACTTTCGCAATCTGGCCCCTGATGTCCTCTGCAAGCAAGGCAGAGCCAAGTCAGGCAAGTCACAGTTGATTGCAACATCATCATAAATCCAAACAAAGTATTTGACAAAGTAGCCGCCCCCCGGCCCCCACACCAGCCCAATGGCTCGTTCACACAGATTGACACTTACCTCACTGCAGCTCAGCATATGTCCTGGGATATGGCTCTGAGGCAATATCCAGGGCCTGTGGACAGGGGCGGACTGAGCTATGGGGCAAAGGGAAAAATGGCTCCCAGTTTGGTGGGTCTAATGCTCCCTGGGCTGCCAGCAACAGTACTTGTTCTGAGGTTGTGCATGTGCAGGCACCGCTCTTCGTGGGCAGGGCACGTTGTTTCATTGCAAAACATGAGAGCAACAAGCCCAGGCAGCATTTCCTGCCACAGTTCCAGGTACCGAGTGCAGAGATTCATCTGAAGCAGATGTGTGCTGGGGTGTATATTTTAAGGGATCAAGTTTTGTAGAGTTTATTTTTATCACTTTGTTCACATGACTGCCAGGTCAGCCCCCTTGGGATTTGAAGTGGGGAATGTGTCCACCCAAACACCGTTGCTCAGTTTGCTGGGCTATTTTACCAACATGGAAAAGCGTCATTAACCAATGGCAGCTCTCTATGCTGACTCTGAGCTCCATGGAAGACAGTCTGGCCACTGGCCCACCACGCATCACAAATAAAAAGTGCCTCAAACTCTTAATGAGCGCACTATTGCATCATAATTATCCTTTGAAAAAGTACAATTAAACAGTGGACAAGTTACAATTAAACAGCGGGACGTCATTAAGGGGTCGCCAGAGGTTGCAAGAGCGACCCTGCCGATTGGCCAGCGACCTCTGTCAACCTCTGGCATTTCGTCCAATCAGAGGAGGAGGGGGCGTGGCCACCGCTCTCCTCATGAGGTTCCGCATGCTGGTGGTCCTCCATTTTTATCAGCAGACAGGCCAGCAGCCAACAGCTCAGTGTATTCTCAGCCTGCTTCTTCCAAGCCTCTGCCTAACATGGCGTAACACGGTGAGTCTCTCGAGTCTGTGTCGTCTGTGACTGAGGTCGGGGGGCGGGCCGGGCGAGTTTGTGTGTGCTGCTTGCTGTGTGGGTTTAGGGTTAATTTTTTTTGCAGGCATGTGTGGTCGTGGTTCACGGGTGTCTGCTCTCGCCTGCGGCCACGGCACCTTCACAAGCCCCAGGCTGAGGTCGGGGGGTGTGTACGCAGTCAGTGTGCGCTGCCTGCTGGGTGAGTTTTTTTTTGCCAGTGTTTGTGGTCGTCGGTGTCCGCCCTCCCCTGCGGCCGCGCCACCGCCACAGGCGGCCCCAGGGTGAGACTTCGGGTTTATGCAGTGTACGTTTGCGTTGAGTGCTGGAGGACAAAAACAAACATATAAGCAGGTCAATATAAAAAGGGATGTTGTCACAAACTGGGATTGGTGAATGTGGGGCAACTTTTTTGCTGATATCTAGGACTAATATGTGTTCCTGGGGCTAATATGTGTCCCATTCCAACACAGGGAGGGATGGGCAGGACTATGTGTATGTGGAAAAGGCCACACCGGTTGACGTGCCCAAGCACTGACTCAAAGCGCATGCTGCGCAGCAGAAACAAGACCTTTGGGGTCCGATTACCCACGCCTCCTGGGTGTGGCTGTGCGCGGTCGTAGCTTTTGTTACACAAAGCGCCTACTAGAATACACCCTAACCTCACTTCCACCCACCCAACACCCACAGAAAGCACTGATAGCTCACAAAGGCAGCTGTCGGGTGTTTCTGACGAAAAGTGGGCAGAAGCCACTCAATGGCGATACCTGTCAGTGAAAGGGCCAGAGTCTTCCAACACTCAGAAAGTGCTTCGGGGAGGCAAACAGTTTCCGGGAGGCGAACAGTCCACCTACGGTCTACTGCCTCTGCGATCCGGCCATGAGCAAGTCCCACTGCAGTCACTGCGAAAAAGCAGAACTAAGTGTCCTCTAACCTCTGCTGCTTAGTTGACACTTGTATGTCAGAAAGCAAAAGCCTTAGACTAGAAAATGCAGGCGTCACATATTTACTTGGTTTCCTGTTTGAGGCACGACCTGTCCTCGAGAGGTAAACAGCATGCAAGCTGAGACAGCTTTGCAATGATGTAACGCGAATGCTGCCCAAGGAACACATATGAGATGAAAGCAACTCTTGGAACATAATGCGTGCCCTCTAGTGCGTGGCCACTCATGGCCTGTCTCTCTTTCCCTGTGTGCCACTGTTTACTGGGCTTTTATTCATTGGGCGCCCGCTCAGCATGTGTTTGTAAAGAAAGACGGCATTGGTGCCCAGCCTGTGGTCTTTGGCTTGTGGCCTGGGGTGCGAGTGCGGGGAGAGACCTTGTATGGTAGGATGTGTACCTGAAAAAAACAAATTAAACTGGTTTTGAAAGTGAGTGCCTTGGTAGCAATGTATAGAAACACGAACTTGAAATGTTTTCTCCTCTTGACTTATGCAAGTACTTTGAAGAGATACAGGAATATGATCAGGTAGCAGTATTTGCCAATGCACCATTTTAAACTTAGCTCTAGGTTCTGAAGAAGATGCAAATCGGAGATGTCTTTCTGTTTGGTGCAGGAGTAATGAAGTCCATGAAACAACTGCAAACAGCACAACACAATGCTGAAGATAACTTGTTGAATCAGAAGAAAATGGGGTAAGTGCCAAAATAATTAAAGACTGCGGATGCCATACATGTTTTCTGGTGAAATATTTTCCCTCTCCCCTTTTATCCTGGTTTTCCCCTATCCCCGTGCCCACCTATCTGCCCCTGTCTCCCCAGAATGTGATTTCGCTCTGTAGTCCTTTTGAAATAACAGGGCAGATCCACATAAAGAGGGGATTTGGGTTCATACACTTCGCGTGGCAACATGGACCTTGACACTGCTACATATGATGATCCATTCTTGTATGAAATGTCACAATACACTGATATCGTATCCATATTTTTCTTAGTGTACTGAAGGATAATGCTTTATGAGGCCACTTCCTGTGATGTCATGTTGAGGCATGGTCAAATGACATCACTTCCTGTGGGGGCATGGTCAAATGGCATCACTTCATGTGATGTCACGTGGGGTGTGGTCAAATGACATCACTTCCTGTGATATCACTCCTGGGGCGTGGCACTGTGATGCCACTTACGCTACCCCTGGGTTGAGGTGAACGTTCACCACCTAGGTTGATGTGATGGTTATTCAGTTAGTTCGATGTAAATGCGATTCAAGACGGGGTGCAAACCCGCTGGTAAGGTGCCTCCGTGGAGTAGCACGCTAAAGTATACAGAAAAAGTGGACCAAGGCCGTGAGGCCAGCGGTGAGGGCTGCACTCCCAATAACCACTGAGTGGTATAACTGTTTTCTGTCGGTCAATCGGAGGTAATAATCATTCAAATACTCTGTTGATATTTATGAAAAAATATAGAATTTAATTGCTCTACAGTTATGTATCACTGTTTTAGCAGATGCATCACATGAGCCCGAAGCCTATGCATTTCGGAGTCAATATCCTTCCTCAGGGCCAGCTCATGTGGTATTCAACGTGTCAAAACCTATCATCGGTTTCAGTCTAAATCCCACTATGTACAATATATATATATGTCAGGCATAAATCGTATAAATGGCATTCAGAATAGTGATGCAGCGTTAATTCATCATACAAAGAGTGTTATGGTAAACAGTAGTTACATTGTGAGAAGAACAAAGGCATAAGTAGGCAGTAAGGTGCAATATCATCATGATTAACATTCCGAATTAGGCCAGTGTATTTTCACCGCGTCAGCATTTGACCATATTAGCCACCATCATCATCAAGTTAAAGTGTCACATGTGTAAGAATACAAAGCGCATCATTTAGGTTATAATGATTGTAATATGAAATAATGAAATATAGCCCATACGTACGTGCCAAGTCAAGGAAGCACGAAAAAAGAAAAAAGATGGAAGAAATGAAAAAATGAATGAGAAAACATTGGATTTACTTGATTGTCCACTAATGTAAAATGCTGTAAAACTACTAACAATAAACTGAAGGTACTGACCTTGGTGTGCATCCAATGTCAGTACTTATACTGTAGAGTAGCACGGAAAAACTGCTCAGTGTGGTTGGCTAGCAAAGACTGCAGCGCTAGAAAATGCATAAAAGTGGAAGTGTCAGGTCTAATACACGTGCGGATGGTACAGACTTGCAAGCGATGAAGAGGTGCATTGTGATAGCGTGTGAGACCAACGGGCTGCTTACCTAGTAACCACAAGAGTGAATCCTTGAAGGACGCCTCGAAAGCGCGCAAGTCGTGTACTGAATAACTAGATACTCGAGGTTGTTTAGAAAGCGTAACCATGGAAACAGCCCAATGCTTCGTTACGGCAGCGGCCATCTTATAACATATATAATCGCTATTGGGTCATACTAAATATAGTCTTTCTCTGTGGTAATGGATCTAGTCCCTATCGTGCTATAGCGCCAAGAACCTGATAGAATGACTTCTAACTCGAAATGAAATAATCGAGTAAATAAATAAATAGAACCTGAAGTTTAGAAAATAATAATGATTAAAAAGCCGGATTAAATGCTGGCGGCATAGATGTTCTGGCATACTTCGATAACGTCTTGCTATCCTGCTGAAGCGTAATTCATGGTAAACAATGATGTGTACTGGAATGTGTAGCTGCCGCTACGATCGTAAAGAAAAAGACGGGGATGTATCCTGATGCGCACATGTGGCATCTGTGAGTAGGCTAGCTACTGCCTGAAAACGAGTGCATAATGCTGTGCATGCTTTGAGGCCCAGGCTCTGCAACTCACAGGAACACCAGGGGCCCGATTCATGGAATCTGGTGGCGAAATGGCGCAAGGGCAACGTGCGAGAGGGACACTGCGATAGCCGGGGCGCAGAAAAAATATTGAGCACCACGCATATTCATGGATTTCAAGATTTGCAAACTAAATGACTAATATGGCGCATGCATACGCACCACCCCTGACCCAGCATCCAGCACCTCAACAAAATGGCGCACCTCACCTCGTAAGCCCAGTCCATACCCCAGCGAAATTGTGCACCTCACCTCGGAATCCCAGGCCGCACCCCAGAGAAAAAACATGCCCTCCCTCGCAAGCCCAGGCTGCACCCCAGCAAAATTGTGCACCTCATCTTGCAATCCCAGACCACATCTCAGAGAAAACGCGCGCCTTCCCTCGCCAGCCCCTCCACACTGGACACCATGTCCCAGTCCCTCTCACCTGTGACAACCCTCGCAGGAAGCCCCCTCCAGATTGGACACCCCCCACAGGCAGCCCCCTCCAGACTGGACACCACCCCTCAGCCCCCCTCCAGACTGGACACCCCCCACAGGCAGCCCCCTCCAGACTGGACACCACCACCAGTCCCTCTCCAGACTGGACATCATCTCCCAGCCCCGTCACCTGTGACAACCCCCACAGGCAGACCCCTCCAGACTGGACACCCCCCCAGGCAGCCTCCTCCAGACTGGACACCACCCCCAGCCTCCCTCCAGACTGGACATCATCTCACAGCCCCCCTCACCAGTGACAACCCCCACAGGCAGCCCCCTCCAGACTAAACACCACCCACTGCCCCCCTCACCTGTGACACCCCCCACAGGCAGCCCCCTCCAGATTGGACCCCCTACAGGCAGCTCCCTCCAGACTGGACACCCACCACAGGCGGCCCCCTCCAGCCTGGACACCAGCCTCCAGCCCCCTCACCTGTGACAGCCCCCCAGGCAGCACCCTGACAGTCTGAGACAATACCAGTGCAATGCATGTCTGCAGCTCACCTGAACTTCTGTGGTCTGACAGCACCATGAATTGCAACACCAACATGTAGTCCGCAAAATCCGACCAACTGGAATCATCAGAGGTCCATCTATAAGTGGCGCATCTGCTCACACACCGTTCCAGGCCTTAATCATCCCCCATCATACACATGTGACAAGTTATTGTAAAACATGTGCATGTTGCCCATGACACATTGCCGAGGCATCAAAGCACAGTGAGAGGCATGCCAGCATGCGCATACAGCTGCATCTGATGACCCAGGGACTAGATTTTGCACAGGCACCTTCACGGTGGCCTGCACAGCCTCATGCCCCTGGGACAGGACTACAGTAGGCATGCCCACCTCAACACCCCACCTGACCCCGTGGGCTGGGCTGCAACAGCCACCTCCTCCCCCACTCCGTCCACCAACCTGGATGACTTGGGCTTCTTCCGCCATGGATGGCCCCTGTGTGGCATTACCTGTCCCCACTGCTGCTGAGGAGTCCACTCCCACCTTCACCGTCTTGGACTTACCACCAGCAGCCATGCACAATGTCACTGGCACTGTGACAGCCACACCACTCCCCATAGATGCGCTTTCATGGGGGCGTGGCTGGGCCCTGCACCTCTGCCTGGTGGAGGCATCTCTCCTGCCATGTTGCACAGCACTGGTTCCGCCCTCTTCATCAGATGCAACTGTGGAAAAGGAGACACAGAACAGAAACATCAGTGTACTGCACCAATTTGTGTGTGTCAATACCAACATTCACAGGAATGAACAACCATCAACCTCCACACCCACACACATGGACATGCAATCCACATCCATGCAGACACATGCCTGGCCATCGCTCCAGACATTAACATCAGGCTATTTGCCAATGTCATAACCAATCAATTGCGTATTTTCCACACACATGCATCATTTGCACATGCACATGACAGTGTTCCACAGCACCAAGCACATACACATGTCATACACACACATCAACTGAGAGACCCCAAGCAGTGTGATGACCAATCACATCAGAGTCCCATGAACTGTAATCCCTCTGCATGACTAAGCCAGACATCCAAATGCATGTGTTTCATCCAGGTGTGAGTGATGGCCAGTCACACATTCCCATCTTTGGTACATACACATGAACATCATGCATGCACATGGCGTAGGCAACACTACCTCAACTGTCACACTGGCACGTCTCAGACACAAGTAACATTCCATGTGCACGTTCTGAAAGGCAGCACTACAACACACAATGCAAGTGAAATATCATTCAAAATATATATTGTCTGACTGCACACAAGGAGAGTCTTGGGCATGCATGCAGACATCTGTCTCAGAGGCACACTTGCTGCAAGCCTGAGGGGCTCACTGCCAATATGTAGCGACATGCACATGCACCGTAGAGCATTGCCCCACATGGATACTCACCAGTCGACTTCAGATGTTCACGTAACTCACAGACCTGGGTGTGAAGCCGTGTAAAATTGGTTGGTATTTGACATCCTGCACCTGCACTCACAGTGCACCTCTGCGGTGGCAACAGCCTGGACATAGCGCAGGGCCTTGCTGTGGGTCCTGGATTTCAGGTCCTCCCAGTGCTTGTGCACGGTCTTGAAGGTGTGGGATGGCATCCGTTATCCCGTTGCAGATCTGCTGATGTCCTTCATTGCAACGTTGCATCACTGGGTTGAAGAGGGCATCATAATGCTCCAGAACCTTCTCCATGACGGTGTTAAACCTCTGCTCCGCTGCTGTGGGGTTTCTGCTCTGGTCTGAAGATGACAGTGCAGACATAAACATAGCAACCCCCGAGGCAGGTGTGGCTGGCAAGTTTGTCATGGAGCTGGGCTGTGGAGGGGTGCTGATGGTATGGCACAGTGGGAGTCTGATGAAGTAGATGAGGTGGTCATTCGGCCAAGGAGAGGAGCATACTGCTCCATTCTCCCCCTACTCACTGGTGAACAAAATGTGCACAAGGACCGCCTTGTATGTGTCGCAGCAACTGCCCGATTACATCTGCATCCCACGCCGTTCTCACTTTGAACCTTAGCGAAACCACCGAAAAACAATACAATGTTCACCCTTTCAACAAACATTGGCTGCTGCGCCAAACTAATTTGCACTCCACCCATCAAGACATTGCTTTGTTTACTTTGAATGGTCTGTCACTCACCACTAGGAATGCCAACGCTGGCCTCTTTTCCTAATGCATCTTCATCACCGTTACTGATCGATACGGTTCCATCGGTCACTCCCAGACACTCTGAGTCAACTGGTTTCCTCACTCCTTTTAACTTCGAACCACTGCCATGAGCCATTTCTGCTACTATTACTGCAACTCTCGCTCTGTGTTGCCAGTCGTCTTTACCTTTCTGATGGCCAGCAGGCCTGCTCCAGTATTAATACACTATATTTTCCGTTGATATATTTGAAACCACATTCCTACTGTGCTATATAGCATGCTTATGATATTATATTGTTGCTGCTCTCCTGTAATCTACCCGCATACTGGCTTATTATCCCTAGATTATGCCCTACTACGTATGTTTGCTACCACCGTTCTCAACATTATACTGAGTTTGCACGCAAGTCCCTCATATGTACCTGATATAGCAACTTGCAACAAGAGGCAAGCTCACCTAAGTATGTATTCTATACACCTATCATGTCCTGTATGTACTCTGATGCAGCTCCCTGCATCAAGAGGTGAGCTTTCCTACAAATGTATTCTATGAATCTATCATGTCCTATATATACTCTGATGTAGCTCCCCGCAACAAGAGGTGAGCTTTCCTAAGTATGTGGTCTATGCACCTATCATGTCCTTATGTACTCTGATGTAGCTCCCCGCAACAAGAGGTGAGCATTCGTAAGTATGTATTTCTTCTGTACTACCCAGGCCTCTGCTAGCCTGTCTTTTAATTATTGTAACTGATCTGCCTCCAACACTTATTGTAACCATATCCTTAAGTCAAAGTACCTAGATGCCTCTGGGCTTTGTGCGCTATACAAATAAATAAACAAACAAACAAACAAGCACTGGCAATGGCTGGACAGCAGGCACTCCAAACGCAGTGCAGGTGGGCAGCAGGTGAACACAATGGATGGGCAGCAACAGATGGCTAAGTAGGAGGCAGCAAGGGCAGAAGGAAGCAGGTAAAAAGGTACGGAGGCAGGAGCATGGGTCTTCTGTGTATTTATCGGATGGCAGCCAGAAACAGAGTGACTGGACTTGGCATGTAAAACATGAGTGTTGACATGTGAAATCCAAGGAAAGGCCCTCAGTGCAAAATTTACAGACATTTGCTGCGCACTGGCGTTGAGCACACCATTATTGGGGATCCATAAGTACTTGTTTATGCAACTCTGAACGTCCATGCAAAGGGAAGGAGACGAATGAGTGGACTACTGCGTATTTTAGGGTGCCATGCAATCCGTTCACTTCAGGGACCATACTAACTTCTTATTTTGGTGGGGGATTTGCCTCTGTGCATACGCGCATCTACTTTTGTTTTTTGCGAGGCTAACGGAGAATAGCATATGCATTTTTCCAACTCTGGGTGCCCATGTGTATCGCGTACCTATATTCTTACTTTCGGCTAGCTTTAAGGGGTTCGCATACACATTTTTTGTGTTGCTGGGTGGCACTGCATATCGCGTACTGCTTTTTTCTTTTTCCAGAAATAATCCTGGTCTCGCGTATGCATTATTTTCTTTTCTTTTCTTTCGTGTCTGTGCATTACGCATACCATATTTTGGACACCTTGGTTAACGTTTGAGCCATGCTGGACCACAGAAGTACGTCTTCCATCTCATACACTGCCTCCTCACTCTAATTGTCCAGGACAATTTCTTGGTGTGTCTTCTAATGTTCACTTACACCAGGAACATGAGTGGAAAGGCTGCAAGAGGAAAAGGGGTCAGAGGTGGCCAGGGTCAGGGACCTCCTGCGGAAGCAGCTCTCCCAGTCCAATGGGTTCAGGGATCTCCTGTGGAAGCAGCTGTCCCAGCCCGAAGGGTCCAGGGACCTTCCATGGAAGCAGCTGTCCCAGCCCGAAGGGTCCAGGGACATGTAGCTGAAGAAGCTGTCCCAGCCCAGAAGGGTAAGGGACGTGCAGCTGAAGCAGCAGTCCCAACCCATAAGGGTAAGGGACGTGCAGCTGGAGCAGCCGGCCCAGCCCCAGGGGGTAATGCCATGCTCTCGGCCACTAGTAGTCTGACATCTGAAGCCCAGAGTGGTCCCAGCCACACAGGGGCAATACCAGCAACCATGTGGCAAGAAGGTGAAGCCTGCACAGCAGAAACAGACTCAACCCCATGGCACGTCACAGGACACTGGCCTGTTGAGAAAGAGGAACTTCCATGATGAAGAACTCCAGGTCCTCATGGACTATGTGACCATGCACCACTGTGAAATGTGCCAACAACCGGGGAGCACACATACACCTACCTGCTCATAGTATGGTGCATTGGCAGCATGTCACGGATCAGATCAACGCCTTAGGGGTTGAGATGTGCACTGCTGCTCAGGTAGTGAAGCACTGGAATAACCTCAGCTCTCCCACCAAGTCCAAGCTGTGTGCCAATCTCGCCTCTGCTCTGGCAACTGGAGGGGGTCAATAAACTATAGAGGGGGATTCCCAATTGTTACTACAGAAGTAGTTACTCTACCTTTTATCGGGGAGGCAATAGTATTAGACGTGAAAGGTAGTTAGTTTTTATCAACAGCTTACAGATATATTTCATTAAATGGCGCTGTAAAACAAATAGTTCATTCAATTTTTAATATACATTTTTGTTAGAAAAACACATAATAGCTTAAAAATGTGGTGGGTCAGTCCTATTCACTTGACATAAAACAATTGTACGTTGTTTAAAAATACAAACAGTTATGTTGTGACACTTAAACTGGGCCGTAGGGCAGTAGTGACTTCTGTCTATATGGCAAGACTTTGGTTCAGTGATCAGTCTGGGGAGCTGTAGCTATCTCAAACTGTTCACAGGACCTCGGTTTGGGTTGTTAGGTCATCATTCTAGTCTAAGTTCTAGATGGTAACACTCGACATGTTTCAGTTCTTAACACGATTTATAGAACTTTCTTCAGGAGTAGTGTCATATTCTAATAAAAACAACAACTTTAACAACAAACTTAGAGGGTGCTATGATTGCGCATCTTTTGGGTGATGGATTTCTGTTGCTAGTGTTTAGTATTGAACTTGATTGTTCTTGCTGTCGCTGTTGATAACAAGAAAGAGTACAAAAGTTGTAAGCTTTTACTGCTAATACTTCTTTTATGATAAAATAAATTTATCTAACATGACTAGGTTAAATGATTACCTAGTCTCGTTGGTGGTGAGTGGTTTTGAATAAGAGGTATTCCTGTTGTATGCAGGCATTAGTCCTCTAGGTCCGTAGTAAATACTTCAAAAGGTCTAGTTGGACCTGCAAGTTAAATTTGCATAGATAGAGGCTGCTGTTAGTCTGGCCTAGCTTATTCTTCCACAGTAAATAGAGTGCAAATTCTAGTTGCTTACCTTCCATGAAGGGGCAGTACTTCAAGGTGTTAGTGATTTATAGACCCAGGGTCAACTATCCCCGTTTTTAATTCCAACCAGAGGTCACAATAGTTAATATCTAACTTTTTCAGATTGATGAACCACTCGGTCTTCACTCAATGACTCGAGCCACGTCTAAGAACTTAATACCCTAGACCCTGGGTCTACATATCACTAACACCTTGAAGCACTGCCCCTGTTAGGTTAGATGAGGCAGAAGAGTCTCCAAATATAGGTCCTAAAGCTCCTCTACCTGCTCAGAAACCTCAACCTTTGTCCACTGGGACCCCTACAGGTCCTACACTCAGTCGTGAATTAACTGCTCTAGAAAATATGAGGCTTGGATTGGAATTAAAACGTATTAACACTCAAAAAGCATCAATAACTTAAGCTCAGAGAAATGGAGTTGAACCATGCACTAGAAATGAAACAGTTGTCCATTGAAAATACTTCTCTCCCAGAGTCTTCTAGGTCTTCCAGCCCTAAGAGACCCTGTATGCCTAAAGACATTGTTGGTAAGTATGAGGCTAAGATTGATATTTTGGATTGGTTGGCAATGTTTGAGTATAACCATGGGCTTCAAGACATTACAGGGAATCAGTTGCTTCCTTGGCTCTTCTCTAGACTACTCACTCTTGCATCTGATGTTGTGATGGAATTGGGGGAGGTGGATAGTATGGATTATGAGTGTGTGAAGCTAACTTTAATTTCTAGATTTGGAAAGACCCCTTCCCAGTACCTTAAGAGGTTTAGGACCATCAAAACGCATGATGGTACCCCCTGGGCTACCTGGGTATGTGAATGTTTGAAAAACTTAGATGGTTGGGTTAAGGGTTACAGAGTTAACACTTATGAAGGTATGAGGAATCTTGTTATGTTGGAGTCAATTTATGAAGCCTGCTCTCCTGAGCTCAGACAGCACTTGGCTGATTCTAAGGGGATAGATCCAAAGAAGTTAGCTAAGGCTGCTGACTTGTGGGTTGCCAACAGGGCTACTCACAAGTATTCTGGGGCAACTCAGAAGAAGGATGAGGGAAAGCAGCCAAAGAAAGATAACACGGAGAATTCTAATACCTCCAATCCAAAAGAGGGCCCCAAACAGAATAAGGGTAAGCCACAAGGGAAACCGAATCAGGTTAGTGAACCTTGTGGACCCAAACCAGTAGGAGGTCAGAATAAGCCCCCATTCATCAAAACATTTGGGAAATGTTATGTTTGTGGGTCAACTGACCATGTGAAAGGGGATCCCAGATGTAAGGGTAAACCTTCAGGGGTCCACACTGTCTCTGTAGCCTTCTCCCCAGAGGAAGAAGTACCTATGGCAAGTGGAAACGTTCACATACTGGCTGATTAACCTATGAGAGTCTCAGCTAGGGTTTATTTAGTGTCCCTCGGTTTGTGGGAACAACAGAATTTAGATGTCTTTAATTCCATCCCATATAATACTAAAGAGTATTATAAAGATAGTGTTCTTGTGAATGGCCAGGATACTCCTGCCATCAGAGACACTGGATCCAGTACAGTTGTGGTTGATGAATCATTTTTCAATGTGGAGGATGTTGCTAAGGCACCCAAACACCTAACCAAGTTAGCTGGAGGCCCTGTGGAAATGCTTCCCCAGTTACCAGCTCTCATCCAGTGCAGTGACATGACTGTCAAGATACCTGTTAGTGTGCAGAGTGAAGTGCCTGGGAGAGTCCTTTTGGGTAATGAGCTGAAAACTCTTGCAGTTGTGTCTAGCACCCCCAGGCCTCCCAGTAAAAGGAGATAGGAGCTCACTAGGCCTGCAAGGAAGAGGACCTTGAGGGGCTCTCCAGGTGACTTGATAGAGGAAACTATCACCCCTAGTCCAAAGGACTTGCTCACTGCTATTTCAAGAAAGTAAGAGGCAAAGGGGAAACCTAAGACCTCACAGAGTAAAGCAGATAGAACCCCTGTGCTACCAACAAGGACATCCCCAAGATTGTCTAAAGTCACACCTGTGACCCCTCCACCATCTGAGGCTGAGTCAGAGGTACAACCCTGTGTGGTTGATCCAGTCTCTGAAGAATCAGATCTGGAAGAAGACATTATTCTAGTTCAAAATCTGGATCTTGTTGACCATCCTGAGCTGCAGTCTTTACTGGCAGAAGGTATACCCAACAGGACAGACTTCAGCAGAGGACAAAGAGAGTGTCCTACTCTTGAAAGTCTTCGACAACAGGCAGCTTCTCAGCTTGATGGGCAAGAGCCTGGGAAGCATAGGTTGCACTGGGAAGATGGCCTCTTCTACAGTGAACCGACTGAGTCTATCCCTGGGGACAGCAAAAGACTTGTAGTGCCACTAGAAAACAGACTCCAGTTCCTACAGTTGGCCCACGAGTTACCTTTGGCTCGTCACTTGAGTTTCAAAAAGACCAAGGAAAGGCTCTCTTTATACTTCTACTTCTACTCGCCTAAAATGGGTGCAGAAGTTGACAAATTCTTCAGGAGCTGTCACTTCTGGCAAGAGTGGAGCCAAGAATGCGGCACCATTGGTGCCTCTGCCAGTGGTAGGAGTACCTTTTGAGAGGGTGGGCATCAACATTGTTGGTCCCCTTGACCCTCCCACATCTTCAGGAAACAGGTTTATCCTGGTTGTAGTAGACATGCTACTAGATATCCTGAGGCGATACCTAGGAGAACTGTTACAGCTCAAGCTGTGGCTAAGGCTCTACTTTCCTAAGGAGGTTATATCCGAAAGGGGATCCACATTTATGTCCCACTACATGCAAGCCATGTGGAAAAACTGTGGTGTCACTTAAAAGTTCTCTACAGTCTACCATCCACAAACCAATATACTGGTAGAGTGGTTTAATCGTACTATGAAAAGCATGATAGGTGCTTTAGGAGAACACCTTAAAAGAAAGTGGGACCTTCTACTGCCATGCCTTGTTTTTGCTTATAGAGAAGTCCCTCAGGAGGGAGTTGATACAGTCCCTTTGAAATTCTTTATGGCCATCCAGTCAGAGGTCCTTTTACCCTGATTAAGGAGGGGTTGGAAAGTGCTCCTCCCCCAAGCCAGTCAGAATGACTGACTATGTGATAGGTCTCCGAAGGAGAATGCACATGATGGCAGAAGCTAGTGATAACTTGAAAGCAGGTCAGGCTCTTGTCGAACATTGGCATGACCAGAAGGCCAACATGGTTCAGTTTGCTCAAGACCAGCCTGTACTAGTTATGGTGCAAACAAGGCAGAGGGCCTTGCAGGACAAATGGATAGGACCCTTAAAGGTTGTGGAAACACTTGGAGAGGTGAACTATCTGGTGGACTTAGGCAGACCTAACGAGGCTCCCAGAGTCTTTCACACCAACCATTTTGAGGCATATGTGTCAGGACCAGAAGTGGGAGCTTTGCTTCTAGCTTCAGCTCAAGAGGAGGAGGAGAATGTACCTGTACCTGGCCTCCTCAGGGGACAACCTTTGGATGAGAAAATAGAAGGAGTTAATCTCTCTTCTAATCTGACATCCGAACAACAGGAGGAGTACAAGTTTCTGTTAAATCAGTCTGGCTCCCTGTTTTCAGTTTCAGCAGGCTTGACCCCTTGGGGCCAGCATGAAATTCTAACTGGTGACTGTTTACCTGTGAAAAGCAGAGGTTATAGAATGTCAGACCATGTAAAAACCCACATAAAGGAAGAGGTCAACAGTATGCATGGTCTATGGTCTAGTCCAGTTGTTCTAGTACCAAAGGCAGGATGCAAGGAGTTGAGATTCTATGTGGACTATAGAGCTCTAAATGCAGCCATGAAGACTGATGCGCATCCTTTACCAAGGACAGATGAACTGGTGGATAAACTTGGTGCAGCCAAGTATCTCAGTTCATTTGATCTGACATCAGGCTATTGGCAAATAGCCCTGACAGACCATGCCTTGGAGAAACTGCATTTTCAACCACAGCAGACCTCTACCAGTTTAAGGTTATGCCTTTTGGATTAAAGAATGCCCCTGCTACATTCCAAAGGATGGCCAAGCAAGTTCTGAATGGGATGGAGGACTTCTGCATGGCTGTCATGGGTACCAGGCAAGTAGTTGGGGCAAGCTGGGTGGAGGCTTGACAGGCCTGGCATAGGCACGCAAAAAACCTATATCAGGCCTTCTTTTAATTCCTTCCTAGTGTTTGTAGCAACTTCCTGGTTACCACTTCCTGTTGCCAAACAGGAAGTGCATGATAATTCATGATTTCTCTAGTGTTCGGGTGTGGCTGGCTATGTAAGCCACACCCAAGATTCTTCCAGTGCTTCGTGTTGCTACTGTGAGCTGCATCAGCAACACACTCGCCATGCTCCGGATCATCTTGCTCCTGCTTACCTGCTCTGGATCATCGACTTCAGCTTACTTGCTCCGGACACTCCTCCTTCAGCTTACCTGCTCCGGATCATTCTGTTTCTGCTTACCTGCTCCGGATGAACCTCCGTGCTTTCTCCACGCCGCAGCTTTCTCCAGTCAAGAGGGGACTTCTCCACCGGCACCTGTAAGCACAAAGAAGAACTGCGTTAGCGCGAACACTTCAGTAATGCTGCACATACTCACCGAATCTTCCTGTGACACTGGATCCAGGTCTGTAGTCCGAGCGCTCAAAGTCCTGCAAAAGAAAGAGACATTATTCATTACGCTCGCTCCAATAACGCAGAGACTTTATTCACTGCGCTCTCTCTAATAATGCGGTGTATACTTACCAAAGTCTCAAGGCATACTTACCAGACCACTGAGTCTCCAGTAGTGCTGAACCCAGACTCGAGGCGCTAATCTGCAGAGCTTAAATGAAAGAACAAATAAAGAAGCCGAATTAACTCAAATTTGGCAATCTCGCCTTAGTGACCTAGCTAGGCGAGATGCGACTGATAAATCTGTACTAATGGAAGCGGTCCTAGACGATTGTAAATGGATGAGGATTACCCACAAACACAACAGCCAGAGGAATAAGGAGGATTGGACTGATACAAAACCTAAAGAAGGAAAGGGACCAATGAAATTGAAAAAGGATGCAACTGACCTCCCTAATTAAAAGGAGCGACATCAAGAGGAGGTGATCTTGATCCCGTCCGGCATAAAGGAAACTAACAAACTGACCTCTGCAAATTTAGAACGATCTTCTTTTGCAATATTTGCAGGGGCGACGCCGAAGGATCCGACCCATCCAAATTTGAGTTAATTCGGCTTCTTTATTTGTTCTTTCATTTAAGCTCTGCAGGGCCGTGGTCATATTAACATGTTTCTCTTTTATTTGAGTGTTGCTGATGGTTACCACTTGAACAGAATTTTTAATTGCCTCAATGAGCTTAAGAAAAGGGGCATTGTTATAGTTAGCTAGGCCATAACCACTTTTTCAATGTGGTCCAAGTCTTTTTCTCTTTCAGTTTTACAGGCCTCAGTTATTATCCTTAGAATTTGTTTATTCCATATGTCTCCTGTAATCCTGTTTTCGTCTTCCAAGGTTAAGAGGCTGGCTAGATTGCTTCCCATTTGTTCCTTCCTCATTTCTGCATTTTCCATACCTTCATCCATCATAACCACTGGCAAGATTTTATTTCTCCCGTCCCAAAGTGGCAAATGAGTCCTGTTATGTAGTGACCTTCTGTGTGGGTGTCTGGTAAGGAAAGGAGATGTGTTATGCAAGGGCTGTCTGTGTAATGCTGTCTTGCTGTGAGCCTGTGATGTCACATGGAATGTCACTGTGTGGATGGTGGAATGTTTATCTGAAGGTTCCATACTGAGGCAGTTAGAGCTCCCCTGCCTGGGTGATGGGGCCAGTGCGTATTGTCCATACTCTCATGTATTTATCCTTCATGTAACAGTGTCCTTAAGTTCCTGTAATAAACCTAAGAAGTAACACAAGAAAGTCTGGAAGTCACTTCATAACAATGGCGACGAGGATGTCTTTCAAGAAGAACCTGCGCACATAATAAGAAGTTGAAGTCTGAAGGAGCCTGCTGCGGGGGGTGCAGGAGAGAGGAGGACAAAGTGGTGGTCAGCACTGCCCCCAGATACAAGTAAGACCCATCACCCAGGGCCAAGGCGGGGGAAGAGCAAGGAAACCCACATTTTCAGGCATCAACAAAAGTGAAGCTGTCCAGTGATGTGATGGCGCCCTGTGGTGAAGCAGAAAGTATGAAAAGTGCCCACAGAAGTGAAGCTGGTGAGGGCTGATGGTGAAAATGATGCCCTCAACTCGACGTGGCATAAGTCCTGTTGGGGATGGGAAGACATATTCTCCCTTGCAGGCAGCCAGAGAAGTTATGAGTGGGAATGCCCTTGTTCACAGACAAAAGAAAAGGTACTGTAAATGGGCTGTCTGGGGCTGAGTCATATGCTGGGCATGCAAGCAGCTACTATGAAGTATTAAAGACTGTTCTAGCTCTTGAATGTATGAGGAGCGCACCAGAGTACAAGACTCCTTGCAAGCAGGCAGCCAGCTGGCTTTGTCTAAAGTACTGTAGTATAATGTAAATGCAAATTAAACTGTAGAACAACAACAAACGCTTCAACATTTCGTCCCATCCTCGTCGCCATTGTTATGAAGTGACTTCCAGACTTTCTTGTGTTACTTCTTAGGTCTATTACAGGAACTTAAGGACACTGTTACATGAAGGATAAATACATGAGAGTATGGACTATACGCACTGGCCCCATCACCCAGGCAGGGGAGCTCTAACTGCCTCAGTATGGAACCTTCAGATAAACATTCCACCATCCACACAGTGACATTCCATGTGACATCACAGGCTCACAGCAAGACAGCATTACACAGACAGCCCTTGCATAACACATCTCCTTTCCTTACCAGACACCCACACAGAAGGTCACTACATAACAGGACTCATTTGCCACTTTGGGACGGGAGAAATAAAATCTTGCCAGTGGTTATGATGGATGAAGGTATGGAAAATGCAGAAATGAGGAAGGAACAAACGGGAAGCAATCTAGCCAGCCTCTTAACCTTGGAAGACGAAAACAGGATTACAGGAGACATATGGAATAAACAAATTCTAAGGATAATAACTGAGGCCTGTAAAACTGAAAGAGAAAAAGACTTGGACCACATTGAAAAAGTGGTTATGGCCTAGCTAACTATAACAATGCCCCTTTTCTTAAGCTCATTGAGGCAATTAAAAATTCTGTTCAAGTGGTAACCATCAGCAACACTCAAATAAAAGAGAAACATGTTAATATGACCACGGCCCTGCAGAGCTTAAATGAAAGAACAAATAAAGAAGCCGAATTAACTCAAATTTGGCAATCTCGCCTTAGTGACCTAGCTAGGCGAGATGCGACTGATAAATCTGTACTAATGGAAGCGGTCCTAGACGATTGTAAATGGATGAGGATTACCCACAAACACAACAGCCAGAGGAATAAGGAGGATTGGACTGATACAAAACCTAAAGAAGGAAAGGGACCAATGAAATTGAAAAAGGATGCAACTGACCTCCCTAATTAAAAGGAGCGACATCAAGAGGAGGTGATCTTGATCCCGTCCGGCATAAAGGAAACTAACAAACTGACCTCTGCAAATTTAGAACGATCTTCTTTTGCAATATTTGCAGGGGCGACGCCGAAGGATCCGACCCATCGAAATGAGAAGGAGATTACAAGTGCACTGAATGAAAAAGGAAAAAAAAAAAATGAATCCCTCAAACGTAAAGTAAATGGCTCAAGAGCCTTTTTGAGAAATTTACGAACTCCACCAAGAAGAGATAACACACAGTGTGCTAAGAAATCTAGAAGAGAGATGAATATGAGTGGACATATAGAGACCAAGGCACTAAAAGATCAAGAAAAGGTGTTAAGGGAAGTAAGCAGGGAGGATCCAGAACAGCTAGCAAATTTGAGTGATCTTATTGAGCTGATGGAATCCGATAGTGAGAAGCAAGACTGGGATAGCATAAGTGTCTTGGACTGGCAAACTTTAGACAATTGGGAAACAGTAGACCTAACCCAAAAATCTAAGGAATATCAGAAGCCAAAGTCCCACTGGAAAAATGCCCAAGAAAACATCAGGGAAAAAGAAAGAAGAACAGGCACAAATGAAATTGAATTGGATTCAGACCAGGAGTCTATTAGATTTAAGACATTGGAACAAAAAAGAAAAGATACGGTGAGCAAAGGGAGGATAGAACAAAAAATCCATGACAGCCCTTGTCCTAAACAATTAATTGATAAGGGGAAAAAAAAGGACATTGAAGTCAAGAAAAGGAAGGAGCTACCGCTAAGATCACCCCCGAAGAAATCCCTTTTATTCAAAGGATGTTATTTAAAACTAGAAACAGCTGCAAATGGACCAAGAAGGGCGATCTTAAATAGAAGCTATGTGGTGGAGTTCTGCAAGCAAGTCCTGTCACCAAGGACGATATCAACGGAAGATATAAAAATAGTCGAATTCCCAAAGGAACAGAGGCTAGACCAAGTTTTCTTGCACTTGTCTAAAAATACAAAGCGGAAACTCTTGGAAGTATCAGACACTTTAAGAAAAAGAGGGTTCCTGCTGGAGGACTTGGGCGAGGAATCTAGGCAATTAAAAGAAAAAGCCCAAACAAAACAAAGAAAGGAGACAAAGAAGGAGATATCAGTAAAAACTAGATCAATAATTCTGGGGGAAAATCCAAAGAAAAACAATGGAAAAAGCAAAGAAGAGAAAGAGTCTCAGGAGGAAGAGTCTTTAACAACTAAAAAAAGTAAAGAGACATGGAAAACCCTGAGGTTCACAGTGGATAACTCTGAAAACTCAAGGAGGGATAAGAACAAACCCACTATGCAGATAGTCAGGAAAGGAATGGGCCTGGATGGCAAATGCTTTGAATTCCAAGAAGAAACAATAGAGTACGGAGAGTGAGCAGAAATGGATCCTTTGTGCATCGTGGAACACAAGAGGATTCAAACATCTGGTCTCAAGTAAAAGCGGCTTCCTGACCCAATATGACTTTATTTCAATACAAGAATCATGGCTACGTAAACCCCCTGTATGCGAGGGCTATGAAGTCTACACAAACCCGGCTAGGAAGGGGCCCAAGGGAAGACCGTTTCGAGGCCTCCTGATACTTAAGAAACTAGAATGTCCACTAAAAGTAATGGAACATCTAACACCAAACCCATATGTGCAAATCCTGAAAGTAACATCTGAAGTGGAATGTCCAAAAAGCCCGAAACAAATGGTCCTGATTAATGCCTACTGGAGTGAGAATATGCAGGGTCAGACGAACTTTATAACGTCAATAATGGAGGTAATTGATCAGTCCATGATGGAGGGGAATGATCAGCTGATATTATTAAATGGCGATCTAAATATCAAACTGCTGGATAAAGATGGTAAGATCAAAGCAACTGAACATCTGCTAGGAAAGGAAAAAGTATGGATGCAAGAAATGAGAATCCGTGAGATGAAGATGTTAAATGGCCAGACTAAGGGAGATCTCCAGGGGGCCAATACCTGGCACAGTGGAAAATCAGGCACTTGCTTAGATTATTGCTTTGTGGGAGGAAACACGTTGGAGCGGATACTTTCCTTTACAATAGCAAAACAAACGAGTAGTGATCCATGCCTGATAGCAATTGAACTCGCCTCGGAAATAAGAACTAATAGAGGGACCGAAAGAGCAATGGAAACTGAGGCTACAGGGGGAAGAAACCGTTTGAGAATTAAAAATCAGGCAATCCCGAATCTAGTACTTGGATATAAAGAAGCGATAAACAACAATGAGGAGCTGGTTGATTACAAATGGCTGCTGGAAGCCCATGAGATTAAGTATGATCCAACTCAAAAAAAGAACATTAAGAAAAAACATGCGTATGATGAACAACTTGTGTTGAGAAGGAAACAATATAGGTCAGAATTGAGACTCATAAAAAAGAAAAACGGCACAGAAAGATACGAACTCCAGAGAAAATGTCAACAAACATATAAAAACTGGCTGAGACAAACTCGATATTTAAGAATGCAGAGAGATGCCGAAAAAATGATAGCAGCCATATCAACAAATAACGCTAGAGGCACTTGGGACTTACTTAACGACAGAGAGCACAATCAATCTGCCGTAGGTATCAATCAAGTCTCAGAAGACAAATGGTTTGAACACTACACTGCTCTTTATGAAGGCGAAAGTGGGGAAAAAACCATAAAAGAGATCTCTGACACAATTCCCTGGGCCTTGAACTTTGATAAGGATGATATCCGAATCCTAATAAAAAAACTTAGTACCTCAAGAGCAGCTGACCCAGACGGCATTTCCAACAAATTACTAAAAGAAAACTGTGAGACCTGGACGGATCTAATATATATACTATTTCAACAAATCATGAAAACTAAACAAATACCAGCCACATGGACGGAGGCTTACATAGTACCGATATATAAGAAGGGAGACCGTGAAAACCCTAGGAACTATAGGCCCATAGCGCTCCTAGACTCAATTGGCAAACTATTTGCATCACTGCTATTGAGAGACCTAAAAAAATGGGCCTTTGAGGCGAAAATCCTAGACGAAAGACAGACAGCTTTTGTAAGTGGAGTTGGCACCGCCTTGATTCTATTCTTGATCAACTTTTTTAAGGCAAAGACAATAGCTGGGAAAAAAAGTTTTACCTAGCATTTATTGACCACGAACAAGCCTTCGATGGAATCAATAGAGAGCTCTTGTGGTCAAAGATGAGAAATTGGGGGCGCCCCAAGGATCTACTTGAAGCTATTAAAACATTATACACAGATACCTCAATTAAAGTCCAAATCACAAGTAATGGGGTACTTTCGAGGAGGATTAGAACCTCTAGAGGAATCAAGCAGGGTTGTGCAGTAGCCCCATTCGGTTACCAGTCAAATGGTCGAAAACATTTGGTCGACAGACAATTTGGTCGACACCATTTGGTCGAATGCCAAATGGTCGAATTTTTTTTTTTTTTTTTTTTTACCCATTTTTTGGTTTTTTTTGGGGGGGTCCCCCCCAACCCCCTTTTTTTTCTTTTTTATTTTTTTTCCCCACACGAAAACCCACAAAACACATATATATAAAAAAAAAAAAAAATTTGACCATTTGGCATTCGACCAAATGGTGTCGACCAAATTGCAGTCAACCAGTTTGTTGTCGACCAGTTGACTGGACACCGCCCCATTCCTCTTCGTCCTATATATATGGCCGATATGAAAACCGCTCAGGAGAAGATCCGTGCATTCCCGCCGAAAATAAACGGAAAAGAAATACCTTGGATGCTGTACGCTGATGATGCGGTATTCATAGATCAAACACCAATAGGCCTACAAAGACGGATTGAGACTTTTAACAACTACCTAAAGGAAAATAGCATGAAGATGAATATCAAAAAATCTATGATCTTAACTATGAAATCTAGCCGGGGCAGGAAGCAGTCCGGAAAAACTATAAGGTGGTCATTAGAAAACCAGAATTTGGAGGAAGTGGAAATGACACTCTACCTGGGGATAATGATCAACAAAAACTGCAACGAACAGGCGCACTATTCTCTGATCCGGGAAAAACTAGTGGCTCTGACAAACCAAGGGATTTGCTTACATCGCAGATATGGGAAGTTTTCTTTAACTCCAATTGTAACCTTCTTCAAGCAAAAAGTGGTGGCGGTCATCACTTATGGCACTGAAGCACTCTTAGCCCTTAGATGGGAGGTTTGAAATCTCTGTGAAGCGTATTTCTGGCATAAAGTCTTGCGCCTACTAACCTCATTACCAGTGAAGCTCATAAGAACTGAGCTCAGACTCCAATCAGTAAACTCTGTCGCACTTTGGAAATCTCTATCATTGTATAGAAAGTGCATTCTGGATACACCATCAAAACCATTTGAAATTCTAGCTCAGACAAATATCTTGAATGAAGACAAAATCCTTAATGACTGGAAAAGCAGATGTAAGGCTCATTTGGAGCAAGTAAATCTCTTGGAGGATACCCTAAAGAATAACCCGGATAAAGCAAAAAGAGTGATTCGGAAAAAAGACTGGGAGGAAACCCAGGAACAAAGATTGAAATGAAATCTATGTTATAACATCATCTGGGAAAAAAAGGCTTGAACATCTTACCTCCATATCTGTTGAAATTTCCAACTGAGCATTACCGGGACCTGCTGCTGCGCTGCAGACTGAACATCTGGAATTGCAGAGAAGTGAAATGGAAAAGAAGGCAAATTGAAAGAACAGCTGCATATTGTCGATTCTGTAAACGGAAGGACCAACTGGAAACGATAAGACATGTTATGTTAATCTGCCCAGCTTTAGAATGCAAAAGAGAGATCTATATGGGAAGCTACATAATGAATATCACCGAGGAGACGGAAGAAAACTATTGGGAAAGACTCCTCACTGTTGAAAAAATTGGCAAAACTCTTGATGCATTAAAATTTGTTGAAATGTTAAACCTGAATCAGGAGGAGCAAGGGTCTGATCTGTAAGAGAAAGCTAAGAGTAGTCCTAGGTAATTAATGATCGAGTTACCTTGATTACCCAAACCTTGGACTACTGGAACAGTGGATCATAAGGTAACGGAGAGACTATGACAATGATCTGGTAATTACTGTCTGAAGAGAATTGGAACTAAGGAAGTTTTAACAAAGGAACAATGATTTTACTAAAGGAATAAGGATGTAATGTTTAAGGTTTAACTATACTTAACCAATAAAAAAAAAAAAAAAAAAATTACCAGGCACGTAAGACGATGCGCATACCTACCAGCGGCTGACTGCTACACGCAGCGCTTACCATGGCAAATAAAGACAATACGGACAATTCTGGACACTCAACATCCTCCGCGCAACGTTCACTTGTGGAAAGGACTTTCTAGCCAGTGAAGAAACTGGCAAATTGAACGCTCTGCCTCACTGTGAAGGCATATAACAGCGTCTGGCATCAGAAAACAGCCAACAAACATTGGCATCATCCCTGTGAGTGAATCACGCCCCTGTGAATGCAGGATGGAGTGCACACCTTACTAAAAATCAAGGTAAGCCGTTGGGGACATCACAGTACACAGTAAAGAGAAGGGAAGGGCCCAGGGGAATCAGGTGAATTCAGGTCTAAGTGTACATCTTGTATTTGACAGGTATCCCTCCAGGTGAAAAGGGGGAAGTGAGAACTCAGGGTCAAGGGAGGCTCATACATCGCTCCTGCAGAGACACAGGTGAGTGTGACAGAACACAAAGCCATCCTCAATACCTCTGACCGAGCGATGGAAACCTCCAAGGTCGACCAGCTTTCCCTATTGTTAGGCGAACTACGGCCGAGGTGCATGCAGCCCGCTCTGAGACAAATGCCTTAAGGAGCAAACTGGTAGTCAACAGGGACAAAACAGACGACTTGGCAAGACAGCTCTTACAGACCCAAGCTTGTCTAGCACCCATAGCAGGTGGAGTCCCTCAGGGGCAGCCTACCGTGGCACCTGTAGTCACACCCGTTCAGGTATTGCTTCCAGGCAATATCCCTTTAGCACACCCGGAACGCTTCTCTGGGGATCCCAAGAAATTTGGGGCATTCATGAATCAATGCCGCATACATTTCATATGCAAACAAGACATTTTTCAGAACGACCAAGCTTTCGTCCTCTCCTATTTAGGAGGGCACGTGGCGGACTGGTCTGTCCAGTTAGTGTTTAGGGACGACCCTTTACTGAGAAATTACCCAGGTTTTCAGCGTGAACTGGAAAAACTATTTGCCCATCGGACTAGAGCTCAGGCCCTGGATGGTGAGCTACTCTCTCTGTGACAGGGTGGTCAGGATCTTATTTCATATGTCGCCACATTCAATCGTCTAATAGACGAATCAAGTTGACCAGAAGAGAAACGAACAACGTTATTCTATCGAGGACTGAGATGAGAATTAAAAGATGTCTTGGCACAAGTAGTTAATCCTCCCGAAGATTGTAGTGAATACTTCGATCTAACTATGCAACTAGACCACCGGTTACAGGATCGCAAGGCTGACCAAATCAGATCAGAACATAGACCAGTGTATGTCCGACCAAAAGAAACATCCAATCGACAGGCCTCAGAAACACACTCAGAGTCCATGCAATTGGGTGTTCTCAGGGGACTACTCACCAAAGCACAGAGAGAATGGAGGCGTCAGGGAAAACTTTGCTTATATTGTGGCCAATCTGGTCACTTTCTCCGGAACTGCATGGTTAAACCTCCACGGAAGACAATGGGGGTACTAAATAACACAAGGGAAGACACTGAAGCAGAAAACTCCAACGCCCGGCAGATGTAGAGGTCGGTCTGTCGAGCCAGGAACTGGGCATTCAGATCTAACATTTCAGTATTCCTGTGGTTCTGGTACATCTTTCACAGCCCACCCGAATGCATGCCCTCAAGGCTTTCATAGACAGTGGGGCTATTGGGAACTACTTGGACATCAACACCGCAAAGACCTTGGGATTGGCATTCCACCGTAAGGACACCATTGAAAGTGTGACAGCTGTGGATGGCACACAACTCCTTTCGGGACCAGTAACACAGTGTACTTCCACCCTCACCTTAATCTGCCAAGATGGCCATAGGGAAAGTATTAGATTTGCCCTTATCGCTGCACCCCAATTCCAGCTGATTCTTGGGATACCATGGCTAGAGACGCACAACCCAAAGATAGATTGACAAGCTTGAAGCTTACTCTTTTCCACGGAATGCACCTCTTGCTATGACAACAAAGGGATCCAAAGAAACCCATTGTTAACTTCACAGGTAAAGATAGCAGGTTTATGCTTGGAGGGCAACTTACCAGTGGAATACCAGTAGTTCCAGGATGTGTTCGCGAAGGAGCAAGCTAATACGCTACCACCACATCGAGTTTATGACTGCCAGATCAATCTGCAACCAGGGGCACAAGTACCATGCAGCCGCATTTATGCATTAACAGAGGAAGAAAACACTCATCTACGGACCTACTTGGACCAATACCTGGCCAACGGCTTCATTAGTCCATCTAAGTCACCAGCCGCCTCCCACTCTTCTTCATACCTAAGAAAGAGGGGGACCTAAGCACGTGTATTGATTACTGGGCCCTAAATCAAGACACCATAAAAAATAAGTACCCATTACCTCTGATCCCAGTACTCATAGACCAGGTGAGACAAGCAAAGATTTTCACAAAGCTAGACTTCCGCGGTGCATATCACCTGGTACGCATGAAGAAAGGGGACTAGTGGAAGACTGTGTTCTGTACCCGCTACGGCTTGTATGAATACCAGGTCATGCCCTTTGGGCTTTGCAATGCCCCGGCTGCGTTCCAGCATTTTATGAATGATGTATTACGGGAACTCCTGGATGTCTGAACATTCGTCTACATTGATGACATTCTGATTTACTCCACCACTCGCCAAGAACACATAACCCATGTGCGAGCAGTACTCCGCAAACTGCGTGAAAACCAACTGTATGCAAAACTAGAAAAAATGCTCCTCCCACGTCACCCAGGTGGAGTTTCTGGGATATGTACTGACACCGCAGGGAATCAAGATGGACAATAGAAAAGTGGAGGCAATCCTCACTTGGTCCTCACCCACGTCTGTAAAGGGAGTACAGAGTTTCCTAGGTTTTGCAAACTTCTATCGACGCTTCATACCAGGATTCTCAAATATTGTACATCCAATTACGCCCTAGCTGTGCAAACACCGAAAGTTCGAATGGACACCAGCGGTGGAAGAAGCCTCCGAGCCCTCAAGGAAAAATTTACCTCAGCCCAAATACTGCAACACCCACAGCACGATTTACCGTACATCGTGGAAACGGACGCTTCAAGCATTGCCATGGGGGTCGTATTGTCTCAACAAAATCCCAAAACCGGATGCCTTCATCCCATTGCCTTTTGGTCAAGGAAATTCTCCCCAGCAGAATTAAACTATGCGATTTCTGAGAAAGAACTCGTAGCAATCAAGAGCGCACTCTGTGAATGTCGACATTACCTACTAGAAGCAAAACACACCATCACAATAATAACAGATCATCAGAACTTGCAAAACTTACGCTCCACAAAAGCTCAGTCTTCTAGGCAGCTCCGTTGGGCCCTAATCTTAATGGAATACAGCTTTGTGATCACCTACCGCCCCGGAGTTAAGAACGGGAAGGTGGATGCACTATCGCGCATTGGCACAAGAGAGGAAGTCTACAATACCCCTAACCCGGTGGAGATCATACCCAGCCATAAAATTCTAGACTTCTGCATCGGCCCATCTCCATTAAAAACACTGCAGGAAGCAATGAAAGAAAATATATCTGAAGAAGACCTACTGGCTTGGAACACGAAGGGCGATCAGTTCACCATTCAAGACAAAGTACCATACTACCAAAAATGCCTCTACGTTCCAACTAAGGACCTGCAACAATCAATTATATCAGACTATCACGACTCGCTGTTAGAAGCCCATCCAGGTATAGCCAAAACCATGAAGAAAGTAAGCAAATCTTATTGGTGGCCAACTTGGCGAGAGGATATTGCTACCTACATAGGCACCTGTGAGGTGTGTGCACAATACAAGACATCCAGGCAAAAACCAGCCGGCCTCCTTCAGCCAATCACCATTCCGCCAATGCCCTGGCACACAGTATCAATGGACTTTGTTATTGACGTACCTCCTAGCTCAGGTTATAATACCCTCCTCATAGTAGTGGACCTCTTCTCCAAAATTGCCCATTTCATAGCTCTAAAAGGTATTCCTTCAGCTCAGACTCTGGCGCAGGTTTTTCTAGACCGAATCGTCAAGTTACACGGATTCCCTACCGTAATCGTTTCTGATAGAGGCAGCCAATTTGTATCTCATTTTTGTAAAAAATGTTGTGCCCTGGCAAGAGTAGAAGTTTGTCCGTCTTCTAGTCACCATCCTCAAATGGACGCCCACACCGAGTGCATGAACCAGACCATGGAACAGTATTTGCACTGTCTATTACACCAAACAAGCCAAAGCTGGACAGAAATACTATGGATGGCCGAGTATGCCTACAACAATTCAACACACTCATCAACCCAAGCAACACCCTTCTTTACTATATATGGTCGAAACTCCAGAACATCGGTCTACGATCCGCCAGAAAACATTGAGATGCCTACAGTAAAGAATCTGCATGCCAGCATAATGAAAGCAGCCAGATGGTCACTGAGACCTGGCTACACGAAGCCTCAGGCCCCGCTCTATCCCTCGCTCTCCCACCAGGCTATGCCATCACGAGACCAGATCGCCTGACCACAGGAGGCGGTGTCGCTCTCATAGCCAAAGATTCGATCACCATCAGAAAGGTTGACAAAACTATAAACAACAACAGCGACTACCTTCAATTGAAACTGACTATCTCGCATCACTGCACCATCACCCTACATCTCATCTATCAGCCCCCTGGGAGACTTCCAGGCATCACTCACTCACCTCCTGGCTGACAATCTAAAAAAGTCATCCAAAGTCATTCTCCTTGGGGACATCGACCTAGGCCTGAATGACACGAAAGACCCTGGTGCCAAATCACTTGACACAGCTCTAGACACTCTAGGATTCGCCAACACCATCACAGACCCTACTCACGCACTAGGCAGATCATTAGACTGGATAGCCCATCACAACTGCCCCCTCACAGTCACAGGCAATACCCCCACCCCATGGTCCGACCACCACAACATCACCTTCAACATCCCAACCTCCTCCCCACCCCCCCCCCAAACCCTTGCAACCAGCTCTCACAAGAAGTACCCGCCAACTGACCAAAGAAAGACTCTTACCCTTCCTACAGGGACCTGCCTTTAGACCTCCCTTTTCCAACGACCCAGAAACCCTTGCCAAGAACTACGACTCTTCTATCACGGCAGCAATCAATGCTATTGCCCCACTTAAGCTGCGCAAAACCAAACCTACCAGCCACACTAATTCCTGGTTCACCCAATACCTCCTCAAACTGCGCACAGACAAGCGAGAAGCACTAGCTCAATGGCAAACATCCCGTGATGACAAAGACAAACTTAACTTAAAATCCCTCGCAAATGAATATAAGAAAGCCATCATCAAAGCTAAAGCCAAATCATTTGAAGATAGAATCTCCGAGGCCAAATCAAACACCAAGGAAATGTTTGCCATATTCAGGGAACTGGAGACCCCTACACCAACCCCTCAAAACTTCACCAAAGATAAAGCATTGTGTGACAACATACAAACAGCCATGCGCAATAAAATCAGCTCACTCCAAACCAAAATTCTGAACACTAAACTAGCGCTCCCCGCCCCCCACCCCTCCCCCAGCCTCCCCCCTCTCCTCACCCACAGAGGCTGCCCCTACCTTCTCTTTCAAAACCATTCAGGAAAAAGACATGATCAACATCATGAAAATCATCAAACCCTCCAATTGCAAAGGGGTCCCCTTTGCAATTGGAGGGTTTGATGATTTTCATGAATCATCAAAGACTGCCTCCATCATCAAAGACTGCTCAGACACCCTTGCTCCTTTCCTAACAGCCTTCGTCAATGCCTCCTTCACCACAGGGAGAGTCCCCTCGTGCCTCAAGGAAGCATGGGTCTGACCTCTCATAAAAAAACCTACACTTGACCCCTACTCCCCCAACAACTACCGCCCCATTACCACAGTCCCATTCCTCCTCAAGATTCAAGACAAGGCAGCCTACCTGCAGGTCCAGCACTTCCTCGAAGAGCATAACCTCTTAGGACTGAGACAATCTGGCTTTCGGCCTAGGCACGGGACAAAGACCGCCCTACTCGTCCTCAAAAACCAAATGGATGACGCTAGAGACCACGGCAAACCTGTCCTGCTCCTTCTCCTGGATTTCTCTGCAGCTTTCGATCTTGTAGATCACGACATCCTCTGCCATCACCTAACCTCCACAGCCAACTTCTCCCAAGAAGCTACCACTTGGATCACCTCCTTCCTCCAAGGCAGAACCATGCAGGTCTTCTCTGACCTAGCCACTGCATCACCCACCATCGCTCCTGCCTCTCCCCGACCTTTTATAACATCTTTACCCGCCCCCTCTTCCTTATCCTTGATGCCATGGGCATCTCCTACACCAACTACGCTGACGACACTCAGATCCTCCTCACACTAACAGGTAACTATGACACTGACTGCGCAACTCTTAACAACATATACAACACAATCCAAATGTGGATGGCCATCAACGGCCTTTGCCTTAAATCTGACAAAACTGAGCTCCTTCTCGTAGGATCCCCGACACCCTCAAGAAACTTGACTCCCAGTTTAGCCACTTTACCATTGACTCAATCAGAATTCCAGTACTCGACACAGTAAAAACGTTAGGCGTCTATCTAGATTCTAACCTATCCATGACCAGACAAGTAAACGCAATCGCCTCCTCTGCGACTTACCATGCAAAACTCCTCAACACAATCAGGCGTTTTCTGTCAAAAGACACCTGCACCAACATAGCTAGAGCCATAACTGGTTCCCGACTAGACTACTGTAATGTTCTCTTCTTAGGGACCTCCAACAAAAACCTCGAGAAGCTGCAAATAATTCAGAACAGCGCCCTGCGCGCTGCACAGGGCATTGCCAAGAAAGAGCACATCACCGCTGCCAGAAAAGTATCCCATTGGCTCCCCATAAAGGAAAGGGTTATATTCAAGGCGCTAAGCATCACCCACAAATGTGTCCATCTCTCAGCATCAGTGTACCTATCTCAGAGAATCCACCCAGTCGCGTCCACAAGACCCACCAGGACACCCTATGCCAATATGCTCTCCGTGCCCAGGGTAAAAAGAGCTAGAGCAGGTGGCGCCAGCTTCCCCTACCTTGCCGCACTACATTGGAACAACCTCCCCACCTCTCTGCGAGCTGAACCCTCACTGACTGCTTTCCGCAAAGACATGAAAACTACCTTGTTCACCTAACCAACCTCTCATGTTTTAAACTTTAATGACTGACATGTATGATGTACTATGATGTACTCAGTTGTATGATTCTCCTTACTGCTTGACACAGGTTCCTGCCTCACTGTAACCCAAGGCACAACCTATACCTGTACCTGTAACTAAGTTCCTTTACAAGTAACAGCGCCACAATGCCCCTTGGCTGCCTATGCGCTATATAAATGTAATAAATAAATAAATAAATAAATAGAGGCCAGCAAGGACCTACAGCTAGCCAAAGAAACACAAAAAAGAAACGCTGGCAGGCCTGGCATAGGCACACAAAAAACCCATAGCAGGCCTTCTTTTAATTCCTTCCTCGCGTTTGTAGTAACTTCCTGGTTAACACTTCCTGTTGCCAAACAGGAAGTGCATGATAATTCATGAGCTCTCTAGTGTTCGGGTGTGGCTGTCTATGTAAGCCACACCCAAGATTCTTCCAGTGCTTCGTGTTGCTACTGTGAGCTGCATCAGCAACACACTTGCCATGCTCCGGATCATCCTGCTCCTGCTTACCTGCTCCGGATCATTCTGCTTCTGCTTACCTGCTCCGGATGAACCTCTGTGCTTTCTCCACGCCGCAGCTTTCTTTGGTCAAGAGGGGACTTCTACACCGGCACCTGTAAGCACAAAGAAGAAGTGCGTTAGCGCGCACACTTCAGTAACGCTGCGCATACTCACCGAATCTTCCCGCGATGCTGGATCCAGGTCTGTAGTACGAGCGCTCAAACTCCTGCAAAAGAAAGAAGAGACATTATTCATTGCGCTCGCTCCAATAACGCGGAGACTTTATTCACTGCGCTCTCTCTAATAACGCGGTGCATACTTACCAAAGTCTCCGCCCATACTTACCAGAACACCAAGTCTCCAGTCGCGCTGAACCCAGACTCGAGGCGCTAATCCCCCATAATCCACTCCTGCAAGGGAAAGGAGAGACATTACCAGGCGCGTTCGAATCTATGATGCTGCGCATACCTACCAGCAGCTGACTGCTACACGCAGCGATTACCTTGCCAAATAAAGACAATACTGACAATTCTGGACACTCAACATCCTCCGCGCAACGTTCACTTGTGGAAAGGACTTTCTAGCCAGTGAAGAAACTGGCGCATTGAACACTCTGCCTCGCTGTGAAGGCCTATAACAGCGTCCAGCATCAGAACTCAGCCAACAGACATTGGCATCATCCCTGTGAGTGAATCACGCCCCTGCGAATGCAGGATGGAGTGCACACCTTACGAAAAATCAAGGTAAACTGTAGGAGACATCACAGTACACAGTAAAGAGAAGGGAAGGGCCCATGGGAATCGGGTGAATTCAGGTCTGAGTGTACATCTTGTATTTGACAGGTATCCCTCCGGGTGAAACAAGGGAAGTGAGAACTCAGGGTCAAGGGAGGCTCGTCCATCGCTCCTGCAGAGACACAGGTGAGTGTGACAATGGCATACTTGGATGACATTGCAGTGTTCAGCCCTACTTGGAAAGAACATGTTGACCACTTAGGATTTGAATTGCAGGCTCTTGAGCAGGCCCATCTGACCATAAATGCAAGCAAATGTCAAATTGGTCAGAGCAAAGTGGTCTACCTTGGTCATGAGGTAGGAGGAGGTGAAATAAGGCCATTGCCAAGCAAACTACAAACTGTAAAAAACTGTGCCACCCCTACTACTCAAACCCAGATGAGAACCTTCCTAGGCTTCACTGGATACTACAGGATTTTCATAGAGAACTATGGCACTATACCCTCTCCTTTGAATGTAGTCTCCTCTCCAAAATTCCCTAAAAACATTAGATGGAATGAGAAGTGAATTCAAGCCTTTGAAAACTGGAAGAGAGCCCATGTCAAACTCCAGTCCTAAGAGCTCCTGATTATCACCAACCCTTCATTGTGCAGAAAGATTCATCCAATACAGGCATAGATGCAGTCCTTAGTCAACTGGATGAGAAAGGTAGGGAGCACCCCATTTGCTTCATCAGCAGGAAGCTGAAGGAACCAGAAACAAGGAGGGCAACCATTGAGCGTGAATGCTTTGCTATTATGTAGTCTCTGAAGAAGTTTAGACCATACTTGTATGGATATACTTTTGTGATTCAGACAGACCACCAACCCTTGAGATGGTTAATGCAAATGAAAGGGGAAACCCAAAACTACTGAGATGGCCAATCTGCCTGCAAGGGTTTGATTTCACCATTGAGCACAGGTCAGGATGTCACCGCCAAAATGCTTATGGTCTCTCTAGGATGTGTGTAACCGACTAGAGTGAAGAGATTCATCCAGGAGTAGATTAAATCCTCCTGTCCCTTAGTCTGGGGACAGGAGGATTTAATCTACTCCTGGATGAATCGCCCTCCCTTAGTCTGGGGGAGGGCGAGTGTTAGGGAGAATTCTCCATTATGGCTAATTTCCCTTACCTATTGAGTCCCCCAGCAGCTTTGCTGGATATCTAGGATTCATTTTTTTCAGCTGGTAAGAGTGTGAACCTTTTTTCCCACTCTTACATGTGTTTTTCATGGAAGATGGAGTCTCACCTACTCCATAGGCATCATCTTTTTACTGTGTGTCACATAGCACATTTAGTGCAGTGACACAGGGTTGTCTTTTTAGACTTCCCACTTTAAACTCCATTTTCTGGGACTGACTACTGCCTCCCAGAACATGTAAAGTTGCCATTGACTTTACTAGTCATTTTAAATTCATAGACCCAGTACAACCTATCTTCCAATAGAGTACTGGAAGGGTTAATAGTTATCCCTTTTTGTCTGTTTCTCATGGAAAAAAAATGTTGTTCCCCTTTCTCTAATATTTGGCTGGTGGCAGTGGTATGTACCATTTTTACTTTACCGCGAGATATGAAAAAAGGATCGGTAACGTTAGGGGCTATGGTGGTAGCCCCGATCTGTAACCCGCTGGATTCCTTTTATTTTTATTTGGTTCCGGTTGGCTTTATTCTCCATTTCTTTTTGTAAAGGTCTTTCTCGTGTTTTACTCTGCGCACCAAACCAGGTTTGGTTCCTTTGTCTGCTGTCCTTTACCGTGCTTGTGCACAGAAGCCCTCCTTAGGCGCATGAGTGTCTGGATGGACAGGATGTGAGGGAGGGGTTTGAGGCCCCATGCACAGGGTCTCCTTGGAGACCCAAGTCGCACTCTAGTTTGATTGGCTAGGTGACTGTCCTGCCAGGACAGCCACCCTGCTGTGTGATTGACAGCCAGGCTGTGTGAATGGGGGAAAACTGCATAAAAAGCAGGTCTCTGGGACTTGGAAGGCTGAGTCGCCACTGTTTCGAGACAACAGAAGAGGAGCTGAAGGAAGAGGACTGGTACAACCACTGGACATTCCGGAGGAAGCCCTGCTGCAGGTCCGAATCGCCTGAACCTTCGATGACAGAGGAGATCTGAAAGGAATCTTCTTCCCTTGAGCCTGGTGGGACCAACCAGCTCACCAAACGCCAGACACCGGTCCTCTTCTTGGTCGAATTCGTTGTGCATCACTGCAGTGAACCGGATAGCCAGGTGGAGAGGAACCTGTTTGTGTTTTATGTAGCACACCTTTTATTCAACGTTTTGCTCTGCTGCTGGCTTCTTCCTGGGAAGTGCAGGACCCTCCAGTCTTCCTCCTTCTTGTCAGTACGACAGTTGCTTCAGGAACCCTGAGCCTGCAGGAACTGCCAGGAACTTCTGCCTCAGCTACAGCATTCTTCTTCTTTTAAGGTACTGTGCAAATCCAGTCGTTCGTTCCATCCGACCACCGTGAAAGTGTTTTAAATCTTTCACCTCTCCGAAGGCTTGTCCTTCTCTACTCCTTTGAATAGCTTTTCTTCCAACCAACTTCGTTTTGAACTCTTGGCAAAGACCTAACCGCAAACTACTTTGAACTGTGAGATCCTATGCAAAGACTCTGAACCATTAACATTGGCCCAGGCCTATTGACTTGAATCCTAGTTGTAATAAGCCTTTTCAAGATTGCCTGCCTATTAACATGTTGGTGCTGATTGATTTTGAATAATCTTGCCTTTCCTCCCTTTTAAATTACTGGAGTGCCATTTTGCTCACAATTCATTTTGAGCCTAACTTGTCCAGAATTGATTGGGTTTTATTGTAGTCAATTAAGACTGTGATTTTCTGCTGCTTGATAATAGTGAACTGTTTTATAACTGATGGTGTAAATAAATGTATATTCTTTTACTCAGAGACCTTGGGTCAGTGTTTGTTTGAACCATAGTAATTGCTGTCCTTTGTGTAACTTCTGGTACTGCTCACTTTACTCTTGAGATAAGTGTGGCTGCTCAGCCATAGCTACCACTTTACGGTGTAGTACAGGCTTGTACCAAAGGTGAATTTGTACTTGCACTTGTAGTCTTAATTGTGTGTGGTGGTCCCAAAGGGTACTGCATATGATTCTGCCTAACAGCGAGCATGTTGCTGCTGAGCTATCCTCCTGAGACATCAGTGTCACGCATGACTGCTGCCACTGAGGACCAGGCAAGGCTACTGCGTGGTGAGACTCCTGCACCATTTCCACCTTCTGATTCAATGCAGTATGGTGGTGCCAGCAGAGACAGGCCTACTGGTCCTCCATAGCCGTGCTGTCCGTGAGCCCATGGAGGGAATATTTTGGGGGGATTTATTTTTTAACTGTCCGAGGAGACACACTGCACCCTTTGACACCCATGCACCGCGTGCCCTTCCCCATGCACTGTCCCTCCTGGACCTAATTGGGAGACACAGCTCAAGGTGAAGGTGATGCAGGAGTCACACCATGCCGACGCATTAGCACTGTCTTGCATGTTGAGCATGCGTCATTGGTCACCATGTTTGCTGAATGTGTAACTTAACCTATATGACTTTGCATGCTAACATGCCAGTATGGGTATTTAACTGGTACTCATGTCACTGTGCTACCTACCTTGGTCAATTCATCTATGGCCATGGCCGCACCCACTGTGGTGTAGTACATGTAATTAGCCATCTCCGATCCAGGCAGTGTGCTCCTTGATATGGCATTTGTTTGGTCTTCCCTCTCAGTGTCACTCTCTCTAACTCTCTCTGTTGAGGTACACTGCACACATGGTCGATCACAAACTATGTCCTGTCACAATCTCGCTCCCTGTGGTGCTTCTGCAGTGGGTGCTCTCTGCATATTTTCAGTATCAATTCATGTGTTGTCATGGATGTGCATGCTTTTTCTGTTGTTACTATGCATATCATTGGATTTAGGGAAAGCGTCTCCCGATGATGAGCATCATATGCAAGGCAGGTGTGTACCCTGTGCAGGTAAATGAAGGGCATTTGCATATGCTTGTATGGTGTTTTCAAGGGAGTCTTGCACTGTGTGTGATCACTTGGGATTGACTTGTCTTGTGGGTCAGCAGTACTTCTTAATGTGTGCATGTTTCACAAGGTGTGGTTCTGGTGATATGTCTGACCATGGTGTTGTTTCTATGGTTTGGTGGGGTCACTGATTTCATATTCTAAATTGTGGGAGTCCCGACTGTGTGGGCCTTTCTTGGGTGTTTGGGAGTGGGTTTCAGGGCCAGCTGTTTGTGAAATGTGTTGATGGCTGTGCTGGTGTGTGTCTCATTGCACTCTGACCATGTGTACTGAGTGACACTTCATTTCCCTTGCAATGTTTGTGGGGTTGTGGATCGACATAACATTTGGCCTCTCTTACTTAAGGTTCCCCAATTATGGTGTGCAACACCAGTTACAAGCCACAACCATGTGAATATTGATGCACATTTATGGGATGCTATGTAGTGTACCAGCACATTACGTTTAGTGGTGTTGGTGTTTTTGCATGCATGTTCCATGCATGCTGTACCATGGTGTTTGCATCTTCAAGTTGACTGCAGCTGGATGCATGGTACTGCTGCATTAAATTGAATGCAGTACGTGACCAATTGTATGCTGTCACAATGAAGTCTGCATTGACCATGCACTTTTTGTATGCATCCTACATTTAGCATGCATTTATCCTCGCTTGCTGTATCACATTGCTTTGTGTTGTCTGCTTATGTCTTCCATGGCAGATGCATCGGTGGCCAGCCTTCCATTGTGACATCGGCCTCTGTGAACTGATGTGTCAAGCATGATCCTGCCAGGCGTGTAAGAGGTGAGTTATTGTGTACTTCTTTTCTTGTGCTTTGCATCATGGCTGAACTCTACAAAATGTGCATGGAACTTGCAAACACATCCGCTCTACCTTCTGCCACTACCTCTTCACAGTACCTTTGCAAATGCACTTGCATCTCACTTCCTTTAAAGAACAATGGGCATACTGAAAATCCTTGTCACACACTCTTCAAACACAACCCTCCCCCCTCTCACCCCAGTACCACTCACCCTTCTCTTTCCTTCTTCTCCTCCTTTACACCTGTCTCCCTTGAGGAAGACATCAGAGTTGGCCAATCGATGAAGGTCTCTTCCAAGCAGGTTTTCACATGCTCATTGCGAACAATCAAGGGCAACATCTCCTCTCTCGCCCTTGCTGATCTTTGCAACCACTCCTTTCCTACTGATTCATTTCCATCCTCCCTCAGCCACTCCCTTGTGCAGCACATTCTTCTACTACCATCTGCAGACCCTTCCAGCCAACATCAACTCCATTTCCATCAAACACTTCCTGGGAAAATTGCTCGAGAAGATGGACCTCCCCCAACTCAACAAACATACCAAACTTGTTGGCTATCTACATGACCACCAGTGTGGATTCCAAGCTTCCTGAGACACAGACCCGTCTCGCCTGAACACCCGTGATGAACTGCTCACATCCCTCAATTCAAAATCCCCAGCTGTCCTCATCCTCCTTGTTCTCTCTTCTGCATTTGACACAGGGAACCATTCCATCATCATAAAAATGCTACATGATACCCTTGTTATCTCGTAGCGGGCACTGGACTGGCTTAGCTCATTCCCAGCTGACCATTCCTCCAAAACCATTCTTGGCACTTTCACCTCCCCTACTTCCACCTCCACCTGTCGTGTACACCAGGTCTCCATTCATTTGCTCTGCCTCTATTTACATTTTTTAATTTTGTTTTTATTAAAGTTTTACAGAACAGATCATAAACATTACAGTAACACTGTTGGTAATACCTTGTGCATGGTAACATACAATTCTGCTCGAGTTCCTCAGTTGGCCCTGCTTACTGAGGACCATACAACAATCCCCCCTTCTCTACCCTCCCCCCATGGTACAGTGACTACTCTAGGTTCCAAGTGTTGTACACCTGTCTCATGTTCGTGGTTTGTGTGTATCATACTCATTTGTCATTCCTTAATGGTTATGGCTGCCTCTTCTGGATCCGGACCAGCCAAATATGTGGCTCTCCTCAAGTGGGACAGCTGTCTTACTGCCATTAGCTATGTGAGGCTTCAAGTTGCGCACTCCAAATTGGTTCAGGATTCACATTCAGTATCAGATTAGTGTGGTCCAGGCATGAATTTCCTCACAAAATTTCCCATAGTACCTCACATTGAGTGGATATTCTGTGAAGGGCTGCAGTGTTTGTTTCCATTATACAATTGTTAATGGCCACATTTATCCATTCATTTGTCCCTGGGACCTGGTTAGCTTTCCACTGCATCACTAGGGCGGCCCTCGCAGCTAGTAATAGTGGTGCTGCTACCCCAGTTATTCTCCTGCGCTCGTCATCACATTCTTCAAACCCAAACAATATTAGATTGTGATCAGCGATGCGTTGGATCCCGTCCAGGCCCCTAATCCATCCCAAGACCTCATCCCAAAAGACCCTGATTCGGGGGCATCCCCATCACATGTGCCAATAGTTAGCCCTCTCTCCACACTCGTGCCAACATAATGGGTTCACTGACTAAAACATGGGGAAGTTGACATCATACAACTTATGCAAGTCCCTTGTGATATTTATTTCAAGGTATCTTAAAGTTTCACCCCCTATCGTTAGACCTAATGGAAAGAATCTTTCGGCGTTGTCTTGTGTGGGGTTGTGCAGCGGGAACAGAATGGATTTGCCGCTGTTTATATCTTGAAGGCGGAGAGCTCCCCATATTGTTCAATCAAGTGTATCGCTCGGGGCATAGAGGTCAGGGGGTTCACAATATGTAGAAGTAAGTCATCTGTGTATAGGGCCTCTTTGCATTCCTTCCCACCCATCGTTAGTCCTTCAACCCGTCTATCATCTCTGAGTCTCTGCGCCAGGGGCTCTAGCGAGAGGGCAAACAGAATTGCGGAGAGAGGACACCCCTGTCGTGTACCTCTTCCCGAACCAAACCAGCAGGAGTATTCCCTGTTAACAAACACAGACGCTTTGGGGGATGTGTACACTGCCTGTATCCCTTTTCTAAATCTAGGACCGATTCCGACCTTACCTAGCACTCCCATCAGAAAGCCCCATTCCACCCGGTCAAAGGCCCTCTCGGCATCCACAGAGAGGAGGGCCGGATCATTAGTCATCTTCCGTGATTCATAAATCAGGTGTAGAGTCTTTCACATGGTATCTGTATCTTGTCACCCCATTATGAACCCTACCAGGTCTGGGTGTATCAGTCGGGGCATAAGCGATTCTAATCTTGTGGCAAGGACCTTCGTGTAAATCTTGCATCAATATTTAGCAAAGATATGGGGCGATACGATCCACACTGTTTGGGATCTCTGCCTTCTTTGGGGATGTGATGAGAGCCTGCGAAAAAAAAGAGTCGGAGTGGTGCCTGTCTCAAGGATGTCATCAAAGAGTTCAAACATTAAGGGAAGGATTGCGGGGCGGAAGGACTTTTAGAACCCACCGGTATAACCGTCTTCCCCAGGGGCTTTTCCTAGGTGGAGTCTCTTCACAGCTTTCTCAATTTCATCGGCAGTGATGGGGACGTCAAGACCTAGGGTTTCTTTTCGTGTGAGCTTGTGCATCGCAGCATTTGCTATATAATCGTCTACTCCCGATTAGGTTGGGTCAGCCTCCGATTTATATAGGAGCTCATAAAATGTTGCAAAGGCTTCTGGGATATGCCCCTCTGCTGCTTCCTGGGACCATCCCGTTGTCTATGGCTGTTATCTTCCTCTCAGCAGGCTGATCACAGAGTCTAGCGGCCAACAGGGCGTTTGCTTTATCTCTCTTTTCAGAAAAATTCTGTTTGAGAAGTTGCAGTTTTCAGACCACCTGCCCTTCTTCCAGATTCCGGAGTTCCTCCCTTTTTAGTTTTGCCTGAAGGACTTTCGCATCCCTGTCTTTCCCGGCCTTCCTCGCATCCTCATCTAATTGGGCTATCTCTTTTCTCCATTTTCTTTCCATCAATGCCCTTTCCCTCTTTTTCTTAGCCCCCTCTCTAATCAGGATTCCCTGCCATGTTGCTTTCCCTGCTTCCCATACCGTGGTCCTTAGCACCCCCCCATTGTTGTTTGTTGTAAAGTACTCCCTGATTTCATCCCCCATTTCCGTGTTAAAGACTGGGTCCCACCACAGAGACTCCTTGCATCTTCACTTAGATCCCTAGGCTCAGTTCCACTGTGACCATATCGTGGTCTGACCACGTGACCAGAACCATTTCGGATCCCTTTGCTACCTCACGCAAGTCCTCAGTATAATATATGTAGTCTATCTTAGTAAGGATACGATGAGGAGCGGAATAAAAGGTGTAACCTGTCTCCTGTGGATGAGATTCCCACCATGCGTCTCGTAACTTGTAGAGGTCTAACAGCTCCATGACCGCCGCCCGGCCTCCGTCCCCTGGTTCACGTGTTCCAGGGTTACCCACTCTTCTGTCTAGTCTGATGTGTGCCATTGATTGAAGTCTCCCCCACGATTACATGCCCAATAGACTCCAGCGTTATTTTGGGGAGTGTTCTCATCAAAAAACAGGACTGTCCCACGTTGGGGGAGTACATGTTATGCTCACCTGGTATCCACAGGGACGCCACCCAGCCCTGGTTGGATGATTTGCATTCTCGAACCCTCTCCCGGTCCCTTGGTAAGGCCTCTGGTTAAAGATGGGTCTGCAATATAGGAGAGCTGGATTCAATACCAGATTGTCTTTATGTTTTCCCACCTCCCTTGGCCTCAACTCCTTCCTCCCCCTTGGGCCCTCTCCTCACCTTAATATTGTAAAAGGTGGATTCTCTGTCCTGCTCTTCATGGCAGGGGCGCGTAGATGTGGGGGGCGAGCAGCGACCAAGTTACTTCACTGGTGCAAGCCCCCCTCCTGTGGGAATCCAGGCCTGCTGCGACTCCGTAGGTTTGCTGCTTTACAGTCTTTATATGCATGTTCCTCTTAGTTCGAATAATAATGTCTTGCTTCTTTCCTTTTAGGTATGGAAAGGTATTTTGGTGTTGTCATGCAGTTTGAAGATGAGCATGGGCCGGTAGGTGAAAGCGCGGTGTGCGCGATGCTGTCCGGTGAGTAATGCGCGATGCGCTGCGCTGTTTCGCCTTTTATATTTCTAACCTGTGTCTTTTCTCTCCTCGCAGGTTGCGATGTTCCTCACCGAGCGCCGTAATATTCCAGCAATGATACTGACCAGGAGATGACTACCCAGGTAAGAATTGCATGGCTTTCTTCATTCAGGAAGAAACGTGAGTAAACGCTTACTAATGCTGTCTTTCTTTCTCCTCTTTCCATGTTATGGTATTCCAGGATGCATGCAGTGCCGGATGATGGAGTTTATACCTTCAGGTGAGTGGAACTGAAGTCGGTGATGGATTGAAGACAGGATACTGTTCCAGGTAAATTTTGTAGTGTTCTTTCTCTCTCTGCAAGTCCTTGGTTTCAGAGAAGCTGCATCAAAGAACTGGACACGGTGAGCGTTACGCTGCCCACAGCAGAATAACGCAAAGCATGTTCTGCTGTTTGGGTGTGGTTTAAGTAGTCTGAGGTAAAGTAGTCCAGGTAAAATAGTTCCAGGCCTGCCACACCCAAAGTAGTCCAGGTAAAGTAGTCCCAGGGCTGCCACATCCCAAAGACTAGACCCCATAGCTCAGTTCCTTGTAACTGAGCTATGTGTGTGCCTCCATGTTGGCTGAACCCCCCAAGTTAAATAGTCCCAAGTAAATAGTCCCATTCTAATGTTGGTCTTCATGATGGTTATGAGCCTGGCGCCAAAGGACTGACTCCAAGAGAGTCTTGGATGAGGTTTTAAGGCCTTTGACTTGGCCCTAACTGGAAGGCTTACTTGCCAGTGAGGGCCAGGGGCAAGGGTCATGACAGTACACTGTGGCAAAGGTGAAAGATAGCTTTCATGCAGTGCCCACTACCAGTAACGCTCTTCCCTCCACATCTTGCCATATATTGGATACCTCAAAATCAAGCCCTTTTCTAATGAGCATCCCAACTTCCGCCTTCTTCAGGGGGCCGGAGCAACAATGGTAAGACCCCGATTTCGGGGGCAATATCTTGTGTTCCTCCCCACATGCATACTTGGTTTCCTGTAGGAACATTACGTCAAGCATCAATCTTCGGAACTCTTTACATACCAGAGACCTTTTAGTCGGTGAGTTTAAGCCTTTAACATTTAGAGTCGCCACCCTTCGGAGACCCCCCTTTCAAGGTTCAAGATCTACTGCCATTTGTTCTTGTGCACACCCAGCGATTTTCCAGTAGTATCCGGTGGCCTGGGACATAGAAGAGCACACACTTTCTCACTTGGACGTAACTCAATGAGGGTCCCGTTCCAACCCGGCCCTCCCGCCCCCTCATCCCCACCACCTCCCCCCGATGGCATCTGTTTTGGCCCAGTTAACATCACAGGGTCAATTGCGGACCACCAGTAGAGATTGGTAGGCTCACGGTCCTGTCCAAAGAAACTACCAAATAACATTGAGCCCCCTTCAAACCCTCCCCAACAACATACACACATCAACACATAAGTAGATTCAACATTTAACATTGTGCATTTGCACCCTGGTTCAACAGGTACTCAGGATCAGGGATGCCCAGGATTCATGCCATTACACCTGCAACAAAGGCTTAGATCTCCCGAGCGGGCAAGACCGCCACTATAACATGTTGTCGACAATGTCTTTGGCTTATTCTCAGTAAAGCCTGATGTGCACCCTATGTTGTCTTGTTCCACTTCTGAGTACAGGCACCTTATGTTTTGACCGTTGTTCGCCACTAGCAGACAAGGAGGGCACATGCCCCAGTGCTGAGGTCCCAACCCTTGATGGAGTGCCACCCGGATTATCTGGCGTGAGCACCGATTTACTGGACAGGTGTCTTGAAGTGCCCTGATCTAGCCTTTGTGGAGAGACAAAAGGTGTACCAGGTTTGGTTTGTTACATTCTCCATGGTGGGCTTGCCTTCCAAAGGGTGTGGGTCACCAGGAGGTGAGGAAAAGCAGCAGGCCCGATATGTGTTCTCCTACTGAGGACTGCGTGTGTCCAGGAAGCTTCACAGTCTGTGTGGTGGGTAGGCTATTACATCCCTGGATGTCGCCTTGATGTGATGGTGGGGGAGGCATGCTCTCTGATCTGCCGACATGCACTGGGGTATGAGTGGTCTTCACCGGCTCCTCCGACGGACTTCCTCTCACCCAGATCTGCTGCAGCTGCACCATCCGGTGTTAATTCAATGGTTCGGGGGTCCACGTTGTGTCACGTGAGCCGGCCCACTGATTGTGGTAGCCGTAGCTGTCTGGGGTACTACCCAGGGCTTCACAAAGTTAATTGGGGTGATCGTGAGGCGCTGAGTTGCATTTGTGATGTCATCTTTGATGTCCTGGGTGTTAGTCTTAGCAGTGCACGGTGGTGGCACGAGTTATGGTTGCTTAGCTTACCGAATTTCAAGGGTTTTTCGGTTTTACTTGAAACCATAACGTCCATTTAAAAAGTTTTTTCACTGAATTTCATAGGTTTTTAGTAGCGCAACTTAACCATAACGTCCCTTTAACAAAGTATTTTCACTGAATTTCATAGGTTTTTAGTAGCACAACTTAACCATAACGTCCCTTTAACAAAGTTTTTTCACTGAATTTCATAGATTTTTAGTAGCAAAACTTAACAATAGTAACTTTGACTTTATGTACATGTAATATGGAACATACTGAACCACTTCTACTGAATGTGGTGTCCGCAAACTTTTTTGATGTCCGCGGACATATTCGGACAACTTTACCACTACCTAAAAAGTCTGGGGGGGGTATGTTTAATTGTTATATTACAACATGATAACATTTAAAAAATTCACAAAGTAGTACACATACATATTATATGTATTAATACATAAGAAATGTAACCCATATATGTACCGCACTAACCATTCATTTAAATACAATATGTTCTAAAATGGAATATACCAAGAGAAGATAAATTGGCTTCCAACATAATTACCTCACAGACACTCCACAACTAAGACCAAGACCAGACCTACAGAGTACTCATAACATATCTTACCTGAAATAGTAAGTGTACATCATTTTACTCATATCTTTATAAACTTTCTGTATTAGATTAAAAAAAATATATTATATATATTTTTTTTTCTCACAGAAAATTCTAGTACTCTGGAATGGCTAGAGGAGCACTTCCCACATGACGAAATGTCAGAAAATAGTGAAGCTAATGGTACACACTTTACAATATAAACCATGTAATTGTTATTATTTTATATATATTTAACATATATATTTAATTTTGTACAGAGCATACCAAAATAGAAAATATGTCTGAAGAAACTGTTATGGAAAACACACTTGACAGCTTAAAAGAAAAAATTGATTTATTATTGAGCAATTTTAATAATTTGAAAACTTTTGTTGAGGATCTTTTTAAAACAAAAACCTCATACCATTGTCCCACATGTACTTGTCCCCCTCACCATATCCCAGTCAATTATCCCCAAACCCTCACCATAATCCAAAACGTTTTGATGAGACTTCCATCCCTTCTTCACCTGATACCAATCATGTTGAAACCCCTAATACTCCTGTTTTTGTTTCTGTTTCTGCCTCACCTTCTCTGTCATAAATTATTAATATATGTGAAATAAAGTTACATTTTTATATTGGGTTGTAATTAGTTCCCATTTTTTATTTTTTTTAAAACTATGTAGATGTCCGCGGACAGCGCGGGTGTTCTGAAATGTCCGTAAATAAATGAAAATGGAGGTGTCCTGAAGAACACTATACCTGTCCATATTGTTCGCTAGCAAGTTGAAACTGTTCTATAAACCCAATTGGTGTCCTGAAATGTTCGTAATTAAACAAAAATGGAGGTGTCCTAAAGAACACTATACCTGTCCGTAATGTTCGCTAGCAAGTTGAAACTGTTCTAAGAAGACAAGCGGTGTCCTGAAATGTTCGTAATAAAACGAAAAAATGGAAGTGTCCTAAGGAACACTATACCTGTACGTACTGTTTGCTAGCAAGTTGAAACTGCTCTAAGAACCCAATTGGTGTCCTGAAATGTTCGTAATTAAACGGAAATTGAGGTGTCCTAAAGAACACTATACCTGTCCGTAATGTTCGCTAGCAAGTTAAACTGTTCTAAGAACACAATTGATGTCCTGAAAAGTTCGTAATCAAACGAAAATGGAAGTGTCCTAAAGAACACTATATCTGTCCATCGTGTTTGCTAGCAAGTTTAAACTGTTCTAGAACACACGCGATGTCCAGAAATGTTCGTTTGATGTGTGACGCACTTTTAATTAATTCAGGACCCGAACACTGTCCGTAGAACATCAACGCGCATGCGCAAACCAATGTCCGTGCATTTGGTGTCCTGCGGACAGGAGCTTCCTTCGCGGACATGTTCGCGAAGGGATCATGTGACCGCGCCCATGCTGATCGCGTGTTCTGAATGCGGACATTATTCGTGTCCCCGAACAATTTAAAAGTACATTTTCGAGTAATCCACAATATTTTTCCATAAAAACTCATCATGGCAAAAGTCCCACATAGTAATCCTGAGTTTCTACATATCTTTTGAAACTTTTCGAACCCTTTTTTGTGTTCGATCTGTTCACGGACAGCGCGCATGTCCGCGAACCGCGGACATGCACCCCTATAAAAGACCACGCCCAAGAGCTTATTCTCATTGTGTTTCTGGCTATTCTTCAGAGCACAGCTATTTCTCCAGCAACTTGCTGATTACACCATCGAGATGGCATCCCTGGCTGCAGAACTGCCACCTGGTGCTGCACCTGCTTCAGCATGACCCCCACCCCCTCCACCACCACCACCTTCCCAAGGGCCTGAAGAGGGGAACAGGAGTGAGGATGCAGAGGAGGAAGAAGAGGATGACGAGAATGAAGTAGAGGAAATCCCTACTACCCGCACTAGACGTGAGTCTTGGGTGTGGTGGTTATTTTCCATTTATGTTAATGGTCCTAAGGCTCGTGCGAACCGTGTTATCTGCAATGAGTGCAAAATGATATTCAGTCGTGGGAAGCATGGCTTGTACAGCTTTGGGACCACGACCATGATGCGACACCTGAGGTCATTTCACTCTGAGGCTATTCGCAAGGTTGTACCTTGCGAAGAACGTAGTAGGTTGATTTTCTCTACTTCATCCTCCGTTTCTGATCCTGTCAATACAAGGACCACCTCTGTGGGACAGCGTCTTCCTCAAGCTGCCTCACAGGCCATACATAATTCTGATGACTCTTACCTTTCGAGGGTCACAGTTGTATGTATGCACTGTGACACAGTACTCTGTAGGGGGGAGCGACTTCGGAGTGCTTTTGAGACTATCGTCTCAGAGCACGGGAAGACCTGCTCACTACGCAAATAAAACCCACTCTACATCCTCCTCTATCAGCTCGCCCTTTCTTATCCCTGTGGTTGGTGTCCCCCCCTTTACCCTCCTTTCCCCTCCTCTCCTAGTGTGTCGTGTCTAAAAAAACAAAAAAAAATACAAAATTACAAAAATCAAAAAAAATAAGGCTCTTTTCAGAGCCGCCTTTCACAGTTAAAAAATAGAAGTGAAGATAAATAAAGCAGGGCCCTTTGTATTTCTTAAAAGTCTGCGGACAGTTCACGAACATTAAAAAAATTGGGGTGCTACCCTATTGTAACCATTGCATTTTTCTCTGGGAGGAAGTGGTGGCTCTGAAAAGAGCCTTTGGGAGGTGTTTGTATGTCAAAAATTATAAATACTTAACACCTACTTCAAAATGGATGCTGTATTTCTAAAAAAGGTAGCAATGCATTTTGTACATTTCTCAGAAAAATCTGATTGCCAGCATAAGTAAGATGGACTCCATCTTTGCGAAAAATGTATGTACTACGAAACATAATATTTTCATTGTGAAAAGAGGACATGCCAAAATCTCTTAGAAATGCACAAACAGCCTTATTAACATTCCATTTGTGGACCAAATGAAGAAGAACAAAGCCACATTTGTCTCTGCACAATCCGTGAAAATATTACTTGAGAATTAAGAAACATGTCCATGACTTTCCCAAGTCCTTCTTTCATAGCAAATTGCAAAGAAATTCCAGACACATGTCCTAAACTGTTCCCTCCACAATGAATTACAATTATTTCTGGATATTGCACTGTTTCCAAAGTAGCACAGAGAGGTAGCAAGTCCAAACCCTTCATTCCACGTACTCCATGCCAGTGTACTTCCACATGTGGAAATCCAAGATCTACAGCTACTCCACAGCTTTCTGCATGCACCTTCAACCAATGTATCCACGAATCTCCCAAAATCCAAACAATCTTTTTTCTGAAACACACAGCCATAGTTATCTGTTGTTCTCTCAGCAAAAATATATCTGAGGAACTCTCTCCTGGCACAACACACCCACTAAACTTTCCTGACCAATCCCTTTCAGTGCTCATTCTCATTTGCATGACTTCTGAACCCATAAATCCCCGGATGTAACTCCCGATGTCCACGAACTACCGCCATGTCCGCGGACATATCGTAACATGAACAGCCCTTCTACCATTTCCACTTCACTCTCTGTGCCATTCCCTCATGGGATGTAGCTAAGAAATCACATGACCATGCACCAATCACATTCAAGACCTCTACATCTAACTGCATCATCATAGATCAGCACTGCAAATGTACTGTGAATCTCTCTGAGTACAAGTGTCATATCATTGGCAAGCACCATCTACAAGAAATACTGTACAAGTCTCCAAGATTTCTACTTGCAGCTCCATGCATATCCATATGCATGAACACAAACTACAGGTATGCATATTTTCTGTACAGTACATGAACACATTTTCAAACTGACTTTTGGCTTGTGTAATCTGTAAAATGAATCTGCTGTCTTTTTTTCCAATTGCCTAAAATCAACTATCACTTATAAACCTTTATACTATTTACTTTCTTTATACACACACTATCAAATCATGTTAGACTAACATTTTTTAAATGAAATTTATAGACTACATATATTCAAACAAAATTGCATGCATGCACACTCTATGTTCAAATCTCAAAAAATAATACTTATACAATTACATTTTTTTATTTTTTTATTTATTTGATTACTTTAATTTAAGCATGACATTAAGGCACTATTACCTAGAACAGCTTAGTTACAGAAATAGTGGTATTCAGTGGTACATTATGAATTTCACAAGACATACTAAAGATATTTTGTTTGTTACAATTACTCATTGCAATACAATTTGTTCATTAAGAACATATCATATTTATTGAACTGGTGCGATGTATCTTATGTGAATGAGATAGTTTTAATGGTTTTAAGGAAGGCGCTGAGGATTTCAATTAAAAAAATCAATATCTAAATTAAAAACAATGCTATATACAAACAAAATTACTAATTTGTTTCTTTTACAATTGCAGTGAAGACCATTCTCCTGAAAAGAAGCAGCCGAATTTGAAGAACAAAGAAGAACTAAGAATTAACCTGTTTATTTTAGAAAAAAAGTAAGTAGAATATCACCATAATATTTGTATTATTACTCAAACATACTGTAAAGTTAATTCATGCTATTTCTGTGCCTAAAAATAGAGATTGTGCACCATTCTGTCCAAAAATCCCCATGTCTCAAACAGCGATTTACAGCCAGAATGGCGCATAAATTCCTACTTTTGGACACACAAATTACCCAACTCAACCGCTAGAATTTTCATATTATAGAACAAACAACTCCTTTAATTGTATAAATTAGATTTACTATTTGTACTTCTCCACACCACTAGCTTATTTTTTTCTGTCATCTGAACCTGAGTTTATTAACATTAATTGAGGAATACACATCCCTACTAGTTGTAGTTCCCAATGCACGATCAGACACCATTACATACATCATCTTACTCAAACAGTCATGCACACAGCACACATACATTGCAGAAAACCCCAACCCATACCTTCTTTATTTTTTTCAACAGACCCTAAAGAATACCTACCAAAAGTCAAGTCTGTAGAAAGCAACGCAGAAGTAGAGAAAATGAAAATAAATGTGTCCAACATAAGCATCCATCTCTAGCAGAATTTGTAAAAAAAATTTGAAGCAAAACAGCTAATACAGTCATTTAGTGAAACACAAGAGGTTTCAAGTACAAAAACTTTGCCTCCTCTATCAAAATGTAAAACAAACCAAAAAACAATTCAAAGAAAATCAGCTATCACTACAGATAAAACTGTTTTTTTAAATTTTAATATAGTGCAAAGTAAGCATACCAAGAAAAGTATTTTAGCCAAAATGTTCCGTCACAAAGTCATTCAAAATCTTACAAAAACAGGAGAGAAATCAGGTTCAATGCTTAAAACCTATCGTAGGAAATTAATTTTAGAAGCGTTGATAGATAGTGCAATTCTTCTCAAAAGAAAGTTATTTATTTTAGTGTTAAAGAAAATGAAACCACTAACAAAACTAATAACTAAATTACAAAAAAGACTTCTCAATAAAAGAAATGTCAACAGAAAGAACTTCTTAAGTATCTGCAGAGGTGAATGGAGTCACACTACGAGCAGAGAACCATACTTTAATGAAGAAGCGTACACACAAAAGCAAACAAATACAATTGCCATACATAGCAGTGGTCGAGGTTATGAAAAAGTTAATAATACCATAATGGAACAAGAAGTACTCCTTACAAAAATATGCCCTGAAAACCTAGAATTACCCCTCCATTCAACTGAATCAGAACGTCTAGTGTACAAATGGCCATGCACGTCAATATGTAACATTCCCAAACAATCTTTCAAGTCTTTACGCCAATTCCTCAATCAATATGTAAAAAGCAAAGACAAAATCAAAATTAAACTACTGCAAAATATGGATACCTGTCCAGTGCGCAAATACACAGGACTACAAGGACATTCATTGGACTGCATTACAGGACCTACTTGTAAAACCACCTTCCATGATATCAAAAGAATATCAACACATCATTCAACTATAAGAAATCTAGTCTATAAACTGTACTATGCTAAAAGTCCTGCTTTAGCACTAGCAAATTTAAATAACATTCTTCTACATGGTACAGCGAAAGACCTACTTCAAGAAATTGACTATATCCAGAAAAAATATTTACAGAATGAAATAGCTTTAAACCAAATTAGCAACAATTCTACACATGGCTACCTTTTGCTAAACACATACAAAAAAGAAATACTAAAATTTAAAAGTCCATCAGCTGAAGTACCGAACCATGTATGTGTATGTTGCTGCAGAACTTTTTATAAAAGTAACACAATCAGGGTAATTCATAGAATTTCGCACAAAAGTGGCGCACGCGGCTGGCGCACAGTGTGCGCGTGCGAATGTCTGCACCAGCCGCGTGCGCTAAAATCGATATCCGCGCACAGCGTATTTATGGATATCATCCTCCAAAACCAGCCGTGGCACAGAGTGGCGCAGCGACCCTGCAGCTGCGCAAGTTACGCCCCCAAGAACGCCCTCGTGCAAGGAAAAGCCATCAAAATTCACAATTCATCGCAAAGGGCTGCGCTAACCCTGGACCAGTATACAGGGCTGCCAAACAGCAAACGGCGAGCGGAGAACATGTAATACTGGGGTGCGCGGGAAGTTCCACACGCGATTTCAGAAGGGTACGTGTATTTCTGGGGTGCGGGGAAGTTCAACACGTGATTACAGCAGGGTACGTGTATTACAGGGGTGCGCGGGAAGTTCCACACGCGATTCCAGCAGGGTACGTGTATTACTGGGGTGCGGGGAACTTTTGCACGCGATTTCAGCAGGGCACGTGTATTACAGGGGTGTGCGGGAAGTTACACACGCGATTTGAGCAGGGTACATGTATTTCTGGGGTGCGGGGAAGTTCAACATGCGATTACAGCAGGGTATGTGTATTACAGGGGTGCGCGGGAAGTTCCACACGTGATTCCAGCAGGGTACGTGTATTACTGGGGTGCGGGGAATTTTTACACGCAATTACAGCAGGGTACAAGTATTACTGGGGTGCGTGGGAAGTTCCACACGCGATTTCAGCAAGGTACCTGTATTTCTGGGGTGCGGGGAAGTCCAACACGCGATTACAGCAGGGTACGTGTATTACGGGGGTGCGTGGGAAGTCCCACACGCGATTCCAGCCGGGTACGTGTATTTCTGGGGTGCGGGGAAGTTTCACACGTGATAGGCCCTGTGCGAGTGGGGTACGTGTATTTCGGGGGTGCAGGGGAGTCCTACACGTGAATTGACAGTGTGGGTCCCCCCAGGTGTTCCGTCTACACCCACCACGGCCCCAGCAGGCAGACCACACCACAGGGGACTACCCTGCACCCCTGGCCATGTCCCGCAGGCAGCCCATCCACCATGGGCATGCCCCCCAGCCAAGCCACATGTCACCTTGCACTAGTGATCACCAACACATTACCCCCTTGCACCCCCACCACACAGCAGTGCAGGGCACCTGCCAGCAGGCACACACTCATCTCCCTCAGCACCCCCACCACCCCAGAAGTGTGGGGCACCTGCCAGCAGGCCTCCACTCATGTCCCACCCATGTCCCCTTGCACCCCCACCCCCCAGCAGTGCAGGGCACCTGCCAGCAGGCCCCCACTCATGTCCCTTTGCACACCCACCCCCCAGCAGTACAGGGCACCTGCCAGCAGGCCCCCACTCATGTACCACTCATGTCCCCTTGCAGCACCACCCCCCAGCAGTGCAGGGCACCTGCCAGCAGGCCCCCACTCATGTCCCACTCATGTCCCCCTGCACCACCACCCCCCAGCAGTGCGGGGCACCTGCCAGCAGGCCCCCACTCATGTCCCACTCATGTCCCCCTGCACCCCCACCCCCCAGCAGTGCGGGGCACCTGCCAGCAGACCCCCACTCATGTCCCCTTGCACCCTCACCCCCAGCAGTGCGGGGCACCTGCCAGCAGGCCCCCACTCATGTCCCCCTGCACCCCCACCCCCCAGCAGTGCAGGGCACTTGCCAGCAGGCCCCCACTCATGTCCCCTTGCACACCCACCCCCCAGCAGTGTGGGGCACCTGCCAGCAGGCCCCCACTCATGTCCCCCAGCACCCCCACCCCCCAGCAGTGCAGGTCACCTGCCAGCAGGCCCCGACACATGTCCCCCAGCCAACACGTCATCACAATCTAGATCCCTGGCCCTTATGGCCAGCCTCCACATGCCAAAGACCCACCCAAGTATTGCACCCACCCACATAGAAATGCCAATTACATGACACAACCCCAATGGCAAGTATGTAAATGAAGACATGTCCCTCACACACACACAATGGGTGCAAGTGAATCTCAAAACCCATATCATGACATGCATGAAACCAATGAGATAATACCACACATCGAAGTTTGAAGAAAAAAATGTATTGAAAGCAACATGAATGGAATGAAAATCAAACAAACGAAAATGGAAATTTAAAAAGAAAAGCTGCATGTCTGTAAAATAATGAAAAAAAACAAATCATAATCAAAAGGAAAGGTGTCCAAAGTCACAGTTAAAAAAATGAAATCCAAGGGAAAACGAAAAGTGAAAACCATTGCTCCAAACAAAAAAGTAGAATCCAACAGTCAACTATACACAGATGAACAATCCAGGGTCCATGATCCCAAGTGAAGAAATTAAACCTATCAAAACCTCCTACCTAATTAAAAAGCTATATACAAAAATGTGGTACATTGTCCAAAAGGTCCAAAATAAAGAAAAAAACAAAGGAAACCTAATACTAACTAAATAACTATTTACAAGGGCAGCGGTCAAGTCCAACGGCTCACATGTTGATGTTCCGGGCCAGGTCATCATCAAACTCCTGCTCAATGTCCCGGAGGCGGTCCTCTTCCATGGCCCCAAGGGTTCGCAGGGATGATGACATCTGGAACTCCAGGTCCCTGCGAATGGCCTCGAGGCACTCGGCCCGCCTCAGGGCCCTACGCATGGAGTTCTCCGCCCTGACCATAGTGAGCCGTGCCTCTTCCGCCCGCTGCCACTCCGCATCTATCGCATGGCCCAACCGCTGCTACACGGAAGACACTTCCTGTCCAGGGTCCTCCTGCCCTCCGGCCGTTGCCTGCCCCTCCGATGATGAAGGCCCCGAGACATCATGGCTCCCACCTTGTTGCTGCTGCTGCTGTGCCGCTGCCTGTGCCCTGGCTCCTGCTGCCTGCACATCCTCCTCCAGCTGGGGTGCAGTTGTTGAGGTGCCCACCCTTTGCTGGACGTCCGACTCCCGACTGTGGCAGGGATGTGTCCTCCACCAGCCTGGCCGCAGTGTCAGAGGCAGCTCCACAGGGCACCCAGGTGACACATGGGTGGGAAGATGGCACGGAGGACGACTGGCGCATAGGGGGTTCAGTTGAGGAGGGGGTCAGAACAAGGTCCACAAAACGGATGAATCCAGCCATGGTGAGCTGTCCCAGTGGCTCAACGCGGTCAACGAGCCATGCGAGAAGACGTGCAGTCTCCTCATGAAAAGACTGCAGGTCAGCTAGCATGGCACGTTGACGCAACCCAGGACAGGCTCAACCCGGTGCCGAATAGCCACATCCGCAGGGAGAGGAAGGCCAGTTGGTGTAAGCCAATCCCCTCCCTGAGAACAGGTCTGGATGTAGGTATCCCTGCTGGTGCAAGATGATGCAGTGACAGGATCGGGGACAGGATTACACACAGGCACCTCCGCGGCAGCCTGTGCTGCCTCCTGTCCCTGCCCCTGCACTGCACCACTAGCACCATTGGAATCCCCACCTCCACACCCCGTCTCTGTCCCTTGCATGGCCACCTCCTCCACCAAACCCCCCACCAACCTGGATGACTCTGTGCCATCTTCCTCCGTTGGGCCCTGTGGGGTCTCCGCTGCCCCTTCGGCTGCCGAGGAGTCCAACTCCAACCTCCGCCTCTTGGACCTCCCCTCGGCAGCTGCGACCTGGGACGCGGAACCTGACTCCTCACTCCCCGACGAGATGACAACCTGGGAGGGGAGCCAGGCCTTGCATCTCCGGCTGGCGGTGCGATCCCTGCCGCTGTGCTCCACAGCACCTTCTCCGCCCTCTTCATCAGTTGACGCTGCAGACAGGGAGAAATAGGAGACAGGCATCAGGGCACTGTACAATGGACTCATACAAACATGACAGTTGTACATGAGTGGCATTGTCAAACTTCAGACATGGCATCACAATCCCCAGCAACAGCCAGTACCAGCCATACACATACAAACAGCATGAGCAGCCAAAGGTGAGCCAGACATCACATGAAACACAGGGAGTGCACTAGACATGCACACACGCCACCACAATTACATGAATGTGTACACCTCCGCCAACTGTCGCAGTGATGGGATGGGCATCCATGTCACATCTGCCAATCAGTCTTCTACATATCAGTCTCACATGCATCCATGTTGCATCACTGTTGCACCCATGTCAAATACACACACATGCACATGTACACGGTGCCGATACATGCAGCTGGAACCAATATCCATGTGTGACACCACAACCATGCCAACTTACATACACAGTAATCCAAACATGTGTGCTCACACATCTGCATTTGGCCTGCATGCTTACCCACACATACACCATCCATGTGTCTCACACATGAAAGGACTTGCATGTGTCAGCCTCACAGCCCTGTACATACACATCCATACATGGCCCTACAAAACCACATGTACAAACTGCACACTACTGGCACACCACCACACGCACAGCTTCAAATCAGTATGCATGTACACTTACCGCGCGACTCCAGACGGGTCTGCCTCTCAAGGACCTGGACGTGGAGCGCTGGGCGTATGCTTTCCAGGACCCTTATCTGATGTTCCGACAGGTGGACCCGGCACCCCTTAGCATCCGCTGCCTTCAAGAGGTGCCGGGCCTTGTTGAGGGTCCTGGACCTGAATGAAGTCCTCCCAGAGCTTCTTAACATGTTGGAAGTCGCGGACTGCCACCCCCTCCGCGTTGATGGCAGTCCGATGTCCGTCCAGATCCGAGTCCGTCCTTCCTTGTCGGCGGCCGACCTTCCGAAGAGGGCATCATACTGCCTCAGGACTTGCTCCACCAGGACACCAACTTCGGTGGCAATGAAGCTGGTGGCCCTCTGCCTCCCTGGCTGGGGGTTGCCAGTGGTGCCAGATGGTGTAGTGCCCGACATGGCAACCCCAGAGGCAGGAGTGGGTGGGCAACTGGGTCCTGGGGCTGGGCTGTGGAGCGATGGAATAGCAGTCGGGAGTCTTCTGTTCCAGCAGGGGTGGTCACAGCAACAGCACCCCGGGCTGACGTGCAGGCAGCAAATGGCAGGGCACGTGGGCAGCAGGCAATCAGGCAGCAGCAGATGGCAGGTGGGAGCGTGCTCGGGGCTCTGGGGGGCAGTAATTCAGCCTTCTGGGCAGGAGCGTGGTCTTCCATGTGTGAACGCGTGGCCAGCTTGATACGGAGGGATTTGGCACATGAAAATCTAGCACGTCAGCGTGTATTTCGAGGAAAGGCCCTTAGCGCGTAAGTGCGTCTGCACGCGTACGCGATTTCATTGGACCAAAGGCCCTTAGCGCGTAAGCGCGTCTGTGACGTGCACGCGCGGGCGTTTCCATGAACACGGGTGCATGTTACACGTCCAAGAACTGCACGTCCGAGTGTCAGCTCGTGTAATTGGAGATTAGGGCCTTAGCGCGTATATGCGGAAGTGATGTTGGACGTGTGGGCCGGTTCAAAAGGCACGTGTAGGATGTCATTTCCTTGTACGTGCTTTTCGTGGAGAGCGAGTGGGTGAATTCTGTACTTCTTGTCGGTTCACACACGATTTACCTCACAGCGTTTCTAGTTCGTACTCCCTGTTACCTCTGACAGCTTTTTTCTGATTTTCTGTTGGGCCTGTTTCCTCAAACAGCGTTCACTTCTTCTTTTGTCCTGTCTCCTCAGACAGTGTGCAATTCTTCTTTTGGCGGGGGTGTTGCCAATGCGCACACCCGCGTATTTTTCACGCTCATTTTCCAGGTAGACGGTGAGTTGCGCACGTATTTACCAACTGTGCTTGCCCCGTGTGTCGCGTACCCCTTCAGAGGTCATTGTAGGCTGCGTGTAACACGCGTACGTTCATTTTTGTGTTTCTGGGTGCCACAGCATAGTGCGGGTTCATTTTTCCACGCACGTGGTCTACGAGGGGTTGCTTGCACATTATATTCTGTTTTTGGGGTGCCTGTGCGTTGCGTGACCCGTCATCTTTCCCCAGGGGTCACATACAGCCTTGCTAGAGCACTAGGGTATGAATTTCATCTAGTACCCTACCCCTTTGACACCCAATTGCCAAGTTCAATAGTTTACTGCAACTCCCATACGCACAACAACATCAGTGCCATGGTTGGGAGGCGACCAAGCGGTAAGGGTGGCAAAGGTGGCCGAGCCTCAAGAGGTGGCCGTGGTGGGCGCGGTAGGGGACGTGGCCGGGATTTGCAGGGTACCCCAGCCCCCCATGTGTGGAGGACCAGTCAGGGACACCCATGCCCCCCCATAGTTGAGCAAACGTGGCTGACACCATCTCTGATCAGCCCTTGTTGGACCGGCCCATTGTGGCACGTGACCTGGCAGAGGGTGATTCCCAGGCTGACTTCCAGGTCGCCAAGTCCAGGCCACGTGTGGCGGTGCAAGTTGGTGTCACCAGGCCACGTGGATCAGGGGCAGCTATGTCATCTGCTGCCCCGAGTAGGCAGGGTGGGGAGGCTGCAGGGGCAGCTGCAGCTCCATCCACCCCAGCTCTGACTCTCCCAGCCAGGGCAGTGTTGGTCCCAGTCCATCTTGCTAACGTTCCCCCTGACTACGTAACACTTCAGCCAATGCCTGCACCAAGTCCCATGCTCAGTGTGCATTCCCACACTCCAACTACCCAGTCCACCGGTGCTCCTGCCCCTAGTGGCCAGAGCGGCGTAGGCCACTCAGGATCCCCACCACCTTCCAAAAAAAAGAGGAAGAGTGCTCGTCCACTACAGGCTGATACCCCAGACGGACGCAGTCCGGCACACAAAGGAAGCCTAGCTTCAATGATGCCGAACGTGATGCACTTGTGCAGTATGTGTCCGCACACGACAGCGAAATGTTGATCACTTCATGGTGCAAGACCACACCTGCCCGACGTCAGGCACACTGGCAGACAGTCGCGGACATCATAAGTGCCCTTGGATCAGTGAGGCGCACAGCTGGTGAGTGCTACAAGCGCTGGAATGACCTTAAGCGCAGGGCAAAGAAAAAGCTGGCCTCAAGTCATGCCGCTACTCTGGTGACTGGAGGTGGGTCTCCACAAGAGGACATTGAACTCACTGTACATGAGTCTGTTGCTGGGACCTACGTCACAGAGGAACAGATCCAAGGTGTGGGAGATCTGCCAGATTACGAGGCATTGTCCGGTGAGTGCACATGCATGTGTGTGTGATCCATGTGTATGTTGTGTGTGTGAGAGGTTCTGTTTGAGTGCCAGGTGAGGGTGTGTGTGCCTTAGTGGTTTGGGTCCCCCATGTGCTTCATCCAAAACATTCTGCGCCCCTGGATTTGGGTATTACAGTATCCCTTCTGCCCACAGTAGACTTTTTGTGCAACATCACGCCAGTTGCCCTTGAAGTTCGTATTTCTCATTGTTCATTCAGGCTGATAGTTTCGATCCCCCCCACTTTCACTACGCATATCTCAGCCCTATTGTCAAACGATATGTGACATGCCTATGGTAGATGCCATCTGTGTGATGGCATGAGTCATGTATGTGGATTGGACATGCCACTCACAGGCCAATGTGTGATGGCTCTGCTAGACAGCATGCAGCTAATGTGTTGCTCTTCCATCTTGGTGTCATCAGTGTCTGACATTTTCCTCCCCTTCAAACTCAGTGACAGTGCATGCATGGGAGGGTTATAGTCATGTGGGACATGTGTCAATCAAGTACTGGTTCTGTACCTTGTGAGGCCTAATTGTGTGCCATGGTGCTAATGCCTGTTTCCATTTTTTGTCTTTCATGGTTCTGCAGGGGAACACACACTTGATGCTGTTGAGGGTGAGGAGATGGTGCAGACCCAGGAGGGATCTCAGGCACGACCGGGCATCAGTGGGGGACGGGTGTGGTGGTGGGTGAAAACCCACTCTTGCTGCAGACCGTTCTCTCCAGGGGTGTCTCTGGGTGCACCTCCCCAGACCTCTTTTCGGGTGTTGATTCGGATGATGAGACCTATGTGGCTTTGCAGGTAGGTGTTTCTGGGAGGGATTCTGTTCTGTCCGACCCACCTGCACCAGGGGTACAGCCCACTATGGGGATGTCAGTGTTTGTAGGTCCGCCTTTGGTGGTTACGGATGCAGGGCCACACTCCGCAACATCTGATCCTGTTCCTGGGCCAGCAGATCAGAGGGGGAATGCAGTCCTGCAGCCTCAGGCAGTGCCGACACAGCAAAGCACAGTTCGCCTTGCCCCAGACAGGTGTGGTGCCCGCCAACGCGGTGGCCGTACGCCACCAGGCAAAACCGCATGGGAGAAATCCATATACGGTATGGCAAACCAACAGGCAGCAGCATCTGAGATGATGGCTCAAGCTATGGAGATGGTGGCCACTTCCATTGTCCCCCCATAGAGGCAGATGGAGCAACTACAGCAGGCAACAGACTCCATTTGCCAATCACTCAGGGAGGACATGTTGGCATCCAACCGGGACAGACGGGCGGCCCTGGACACTCTGCGGGAAGCCATTTCTTTAGAGTCCCAGGGCCAGAGGGAAGCCCTGAGGGTAGAAGTCTGACACCTCAGGCAGACTCTTGTGGAGTTTGAGGCTTCCACTGTCACGAGGACAGAACAGCTGCTGGAGCGTGTCACACGTACGCTCTCAGCAGAGATGTAGGCAACTCGGGAGGAGGTCCGGGCATCACGTCAGGTGGTGCTAGGGGATCTCCGCACCATAATCCTCCAGAACGAGACCTTCCACACCCGCATGCTTACTGCCATGGAGGACCAGACTAGGGCTTTGCCTGGGATGCCTCCCATAGCACCACCACCTCCTGTGGCGGCAGCAGCACAGGGTGATGAGAGCGACCACAGCGATTCTGAATCTCTCACGATATCGTAGCCGTGCAGGCCATGAGCCCATGGAGGTGTTTTTTTTTCGTAACATCTACACAGGTGGCTGTTGGTGTGCACCTTGTCCTCGGACCTCCTGGGTGGCATCCCCCACCCCCCCTGTCCCCCACATGGCCATTTTTGATTTTTGATTTATGATTTTTGGATTTTGGTTTTTGATTTTTGATTTTCGAGTTTTTGTTACAGTGTGTTGCCTTGTGTGGCTCCCGTGGGCATCCACTGTATTCCGGCTGGGCACATGCAGGCTTGTCCTGAGTTTGGGTTAGATGCTTGGGTTCGTGAGACACACACCCCTCCTGCTTCCCGTTACCATGGGCTTGCAAAGGGTGTGCCCAAGTGACAGTGACGTTGGACTCCCATTCCATGTGTGGGCAGTCTGTAGTCAATACTGTGTATACATTCCTAGTGCATACTGTTGTAGTATTGTACACTGTATGGTGTATTAATGTGTGCTTGTGCATCCATGTCTCCCTCCTAATTTGCAGGTTCATTCCACATGTCTTCACAAGGCCGTCTACTTTGGAGATGGAGTCTATGATGTAAGCAGTGCACTTCCAGATTTGCGTGGCACCAACACTGTATAGTTGGAAGTGGTTGATGTGCTAGCATCACCAGGTTGTAAGTCTACATATCCTTTAACTTAGTACTGTCATGTGAATGCTATGTTTGGGGTGGCTAGCTGCCTTGTATTGTGGTAAGTCTTTGGTCATGTGTGTTGTCAGTTCTACATTAATGGGAGCATATTGTGTGTGGCCATTTTCCAATCGGGACACTGTACTTTGTGACATTTGTGTCATGTTTTGGGGATTCCTTTGTTTGCTCTCACATAGCATGACATGCCATGATGTGTGTTAGGCGGAAACCTGTGCACTTCCCTCTGGGACCACTGCAAAAGATTTAGGACTACAGGTGTTTGGCGGTGAACCCACTTGGTAGCAGTCTGTACCACACAGATTCACTTGGTAGCTGTGGCTGACCAGTCAGACTTCCCTCAAGAAGAGTTGAGCAGTATGTGGCGTATACAAGATAGGGCAATTCTTCCCAGCAAGACAAGCAAACACGCAACGAGGCTTAGTGTAAAGATATTAAGGTATTTATTTATAAAAAAACATCTATGAAAAAACACTATAGCAAATTCACGGCAAAACAAATCAAACACAATTACTCTACGGAGAAGAAACGATCAATCCCCCTAGCAATATTTCGACAAGTCTAGGTTCTACCGGTACCACTTATTTTCAGACAGAGGTGTATACCTCAACCTAGATGACACTCTAATATTTGTTAGGACGGGAGAGAAAAAGATAGGCAGGTTATGAAATCAACACAGTTCAATCCTTCGTGGATAAAATGCAAGGCAGGAAGGCAAGAATCACAATAGATCGTAAAGTTCAGAGGCCAGGGTCACTCGGAGAGAGGCAAGGCGCGATGTCCCAAAAAGTCTCTAGTGGAGATGCATTCAAGTCTTTGTAGCAAATTGTTATCGGCAGATTGAACCAGTTCAGAACAATAAATGAGAAAAGCTTGGAGGCAACCCAACGGAACGGAGAGGATTAAGACACCTCACTCGAACCGATCGAAAGGGAAGCCAGGCGGACACGGTACCTTGTTGTGGAGGGCAGCTCCGGCGGGGGCAGTTGTTCCTGGTGGTGGATGCACGTCGGGTCTTTGCCAAGAGTAGAGATGATCTCGTCGGCGAAGGAAAGTGAAGTCCGGTGCACCACCAGGGAAGAGACCAGCCGCGGATTGCTCCGTCACAAGGCACCACCTTTTGGTCGCGGTACAGGGGTAGTGGCTATCCGGTTGCTGAGGTGCTCTGCATGGGCAATTCGACCACTGCGTCCTGTGGCGAATAAAAAGCAAAGGGGACTGGTTGTTCCCACCAGTCAGGGGAAGAGACTCTCCGGCAGGGAGATCTCCTCTGTCGTCGGGAAGTGGCGAGTCAGTTCCGCAGGGCTCCACCAGAGGTGTCGTCGTGCAGGTTGGCTCAGCGTTACCCTCGTCGGATTCTTAGGTCCTGTGGCGACTTCTGAAGATCCAGTCCCAAAAGCCCTGTTTTATGCAGAAAACCCCCATTCATTCAGCCTAGCTGTCAATCAACACATGCTAAGTGGTGAGCGGGAAGGCTCACCCCTTGGGCCAATCACTCCAGAGTGCGACCGGAGTTGGCAAGGCAACTCGGTCCAGGGTGCCTAAACCCCCTCCCACACCCCTGTGGTAACCCAGACAGAATGGCACCACTTTGGAGGGTCTCTGTACAGAGCCCGCCACAAATGGAACAAAGGGCTCGACCTTTGGTTTAGGAGTCACAGAGACGAACACAGACGCCATTTTAAAAACCGAGTTCTGGCAGAAAATACCATCCGATAAACTTATTTAAGATAAGTAGACCGGTGGTACGTTAGAGATTAACGAGGAAAAGTATCAATCTCCAACAATGGGACGAATCCAATAGGGTTATGCTCGGGGTCGGACATAACAAGTAGTTTCCACTGCCACCAGCCAAAACTCGACGAGGGGGGACGGGACAGTGCCCCCTCGAGTAACAGATCCAGGAGTAATCGAATTACCCCTACTAGTACGTCCACAATAAGATGGTTTGTACTAGTTCTGTTAGTAAATTTAGGTCTAGTAAAGCCAATGGTGACTTTACATGCCCGGGTAGACAGTAGTCAGTCCCCGGGTATGGAGTCTATGGTTGGGGTCCGCTAGGACGCCCCAGTGCTATGGCACATAGGGTGCGGTGTAACACACATAGAAAAACACATGAGACCCTATGGAGTAAAAGACCCCATAGGCCATAGAACACATTGACATTTAAAGGAATTACCCACATACATGTCCAAGAGTGGGAGAAAAAGAGTCTCACTCTTGGCAGGATGGAAAAAACAAACTCCCGAAATCCAGCAAAGCTGCTGGGGGACTCACTAGGTTAGGAAATTCAGCCTAAACAGAGAATTCTCCCTAACAGTGTGTTGGGGGCGGTGCTGGGGAGGTGTTGAGTGACATGGCACTATTGTCATGTTGTATCTTGCAAGGGGATAATGATTTTAGCAGCATAGAAGTGTGTCTTTTGATGACACAGCATTGGTGGTGTTTGTGTAGGTAGAGATGCACACAATGGAACACAACCAGGTGAACAATCTCAGGCTGGTATGGTTGTGACAGTTGACTGTCAGTTGACTCATCATCATTGATAGTCAGCTGGTATATGCCAGGGCTGTGTGCACTCCACAGGGGTGTGATTTTAGGTGAAGTAATTAGCCACCAGCTGCGTACGGGCTGCCTCACCCCGTGCCCTTTCTCCTCCCATGCGCAGAGGGCGTGCATGTGGTTGGGGATGTGGGGGCACCACCATGTCCACCGGCAGGCCCCTGCGTGTTGCAATGTTGTGCAGGACACATGCTGCCACTATGATCCTGCACACTACTGGGGGAGCGTATAACAGCTGCCCGCCAGAACGGTCAAGGGAGCGAAAGCGTGACTTGAGCACTCCGAATGTGCGCTCCACTATGCCCCGGGTTGCAATATGGGCTGTGTTGTATCTTACCTCGGGTGGCGTGGTGGGGTTCCGAATTGGTGTCATCATGTGGGTGCTCAGAGGGTAGGCACTGTCCACTGGGGAGGTGGTGATGGGTATCATTAGTTGGGTTGTGACATTACTCAGTATCTGACATGCATGCATGTGCTGTGGCATTTATACTCACCAATCATCCATGTATCGCCATGCCGACCAGCTTTAGGTCCCGGTTTAGGGTTGACATTCTGTAAATGAAACTGTTGTGGGTGGACCCTGGATAGTTGGCATATACTGAGGTGATGATTCCCTTGGCATCACATACTACCTGGACGTTGATGGAATGCCAGTGCTTGCGGTTTCTATAGATGTGCTCATATGCCCTGGGGGGACGTAGAGCCACATGAGTGCAGTCAATGGCACCTAGCACTTTGGGGAAGTGTGCCACCCCGTGAGAATCCTGGACAACAGCCTGCCTTTCTGCAGGTGTTCTGGGCAGGTATATGTGCCTGCGTACTGATGGGCGTGCAGTCATGATGGCCAAGACCTGGTGTAGACAGCGTGACTGCGTGGCCTGTGACACCCCCCCCCACTATGGCACTTGTCCGCTGAAATGATCCAGTGGCCAAGAAGTGCAGTACATTAAGGACCTTCACCAGGGGGCTGAGTGCTTCGGAGCAGAGGGTGAGTGATGTGAGGTCATCCTCCCACTCACTGACTAGGTCGAGTATTATGTGAGGTGGAAGCCTTTACCTCCCATACACGTGGTCATCAGGCATCCCAAAAAGGCTGGTTCTGGGTGTAAAAATCCTGGCCCTGGCTATCCTCCTCCTCCTCCTGCAGTATCCCACAGCCACTGCTGCTAGGAACGGTATATTCATCCTGGCGTCTGAGCTTGTTTGTTGTTTGCGCGCACTTTTATGCTGTGCGGGTCGACGTACGCCTGCTTCCTGCTTGCGTACGTGTTTCCGGATTAGCGCATCTTTTTTGCGTGTGTGTTAGGCGGAAACCTGTGCAGTTCCCTCTGGGACCACTGCAAAAGATTTAGGACTACAGGTGTTGGGCGGTGAACCCACTTGGTAGCAGTCTGTACCACACAGATTCACTTGGTAGCTGTGGCTGAGCAGTCAGACTTCCCTCAAGAAGAGTTGAGCAGTATGTGGAGTATACAAGATAGGGCAATTCTTCCCAGCAAGACAAGCAAACACGCAACGAGGCTTAGTGTAAAGATATTAAGGTATTTATTTATAACGAAACATCTATGAAAAACACTATGGCAAGTTCACGGCAAACAAATCAAACACAATTACTCTACGAAGAAGAAACAATCAATCCCCCTAGCAATATTTCGACAAGTCTAGGTTCTACCGGTACCACTTATTTTCAGACAGAGGTGTATACCTCAACCTAGATGACACTCTAATATTTGTTAGGACGGGAGAGAAAAAGATAGGCAGGTTATGAAATCAACACAGTTCAATCCTACGCGGATAAAATGCAAGGCAGGAAGGCAAGAATCACAATAGATCGTAAAGTTCAGAGGCCAGGCCCACTCGGAGAGAGGCAAGGCGCGATGTCCCAAAAAGTCTCTAGTGGAGATGCATTCAAGTCTTTATAGCTAATTTTTATCGGCAGATTGAACCAGTTCAGAACAATGAATGAGAAAAGCTTGGAGGCGACCCAACGGAACGGAGAGGATTAAGACACCTCACTCGAACCGATCGAACGGGAAGCCAGGCGGACACGGTACCTTGTTGTGAAGGGCAGCTCCGGCGGGGGCAGTTGTTCCTGGTGGTGGATGCACGTCGGGTCTTTGCCAAGAGTAGAGATGATCTCGTTGTCGAAGAAAAGTGAAGTCCGGTGCACCACCAGGGAAGAGACCAGCCGCGGAGTGCTCCGTCACAAGGCACCACCTTTTGGTCGCGGTACAGGGGTAGTGGCTATCCGGTTGCCGAGGTGCTCTGCACGGGCAATTCGACCACTGTGTCCTGAGGCGAATAAAAAGCAAAGGGGACTGGTTGTTCCCACCAGTCAGGGGAAGAGACTCTCCGGCAGGGAGATCTCCTCTGTCGTCGGGAAGTGGCGAGTCGGTTCCGCAGGGCTCCACCGGAGGTGTCATCGTGCAGGTCGGCTCAGCGTTACCCTCGTCGGATTCTTAGGTCCTGTGGCGACTTCTGAAGATCCAGTCCCAAAAGCCCTGCTTTTATGCAGAAACCCCCATTCATTCAGCCTAGCTGTCAATCAACACATGCTAAGTGATGAGCGGGGAGGCTCACCACTTGGGCCAATTACTCCAGAGTGCGACCGGAGTTGGCAAGGCAACTCGGTCCAGGGTGCCTAAACCCCCTCCCACACCCCTGTGGTAATCCATACAGAATGGCACCACTTTGGAGGGTCCCTGTACAGAGCCCGCCAAAAGTGGAACAAAGGGTGGTTTAGGAGTCACAGAGACGAACACAGGTGCCATTTTTAAAAACCGAGTTCTGGCAGAAAATACCATCCGGTAAACTTATTTAAGATAAGTAGACCGGTGGTACGTTAGAGATTAACGAGGAAAAGTATCAATCTCCAACAATGGGACGAATCCCATAGGGTTATGTCCGGGCTCGAACATAACAATTAGTTTCCACTGCCACCAGCCAAAACTCGACGAGGGGGGACGGGACAGTGCCCCCTCAAGTAACAGATCCAGGAGTAATCGAATTACCCCTACTAGTACGTCCACAATAAGATGGTTTGTACTAGTTCTGTTAGTAAATTTAGGTCTAGTAAAGCCAATGGTGACTTTACATGTCCGGGGAGACGGTAGTCAGTCCCCGGGTATGGAGTCTATGGTGGGTGTCCGCTAGGACGCCCCCGTGTTACGGCACGTAGGGTGCGGTGTAACACACATAGAAAAACATATGAGACCCTATGGAGTATGTTAGGCGGAAACCTGTGCAGTTCCCTCTGGGACCACTACAAAAGATTTAGGACTACAGGCGTTTGGCGGTGAACCCACTTGGTAGCAGTCTGTACCACACAGATTCACTTGGTAGCTGTGGCTGAGCAGTCAGACTTCTCTCACAAAAAGTTGAGCAGTATGTGGAGTATACAAAATAGGGCAATTCTTCACAGCAAGACAAGCAAACACGCAACGAGGCTTAGTGTAAAGATATTAAAGCATTTATTTATAACAGAACATCTATGAAAAACACTAAGGCAAATCACGGCAAACAAATCAAACACAATTACTCTACGAAGTAGAAAATGATCAATCCCCTTAGCAATATTTCGTCAACTCTAGGTTCTACCGGTATCACTTATTTTCAGACAGAGGTGTATACCTCAAACTAGATGACACTCGAACATTAGTTAGGACGGGAGAGAAAAAGATAGGCAGGTCATGAAATCAGCACAGTTCAATCCTTCGCGGATAAAATGCAAGGCAGGAAGGCAAGAATCACGATAGATCATAAAGTTCAGAGGCCAGGCCCACTCGGAGAGAGGCAAGGCGCGATGTCCCAAAAAGTCTCTAGAGGAGATGCATTCAAGTCTTTGTAGCAAATTGTTATCGGCAGGTTGAACCAGTTCAGAACTATAAATGAGAAAAGCTTGGAGGCGCCCCAACGGAACGGAGAGGATTAAGACACCTCACTCGAACCGATCGAAAGGGAAGCCAGGCAAACACGGTACCTTATTGTGGAGAGCAGCTCCGGCGGGGGCAGATGTTCCTGGTGGTGGATGCACGTCGGGTCTTTGCCAAGAGTAGAGAGGTTCTCGTCATCGAAGAAAAAGGAAGTCCGGTGCACCACCAGGGAAGAGACCAGCCGCGGAGTGCTCCGTCACAAGGCACCACCTTTTGGTCGCAGTACAGGGGTAGTGGCTATCCGGTTGCCGGGGTGCTCTGCACGGGCAATTCGACCACTGCGTCCTGAGGCGAATAAAAAGCAAAGGGGACTGGTTGTTCCCACCAGTCAGGGGAAGAGACTCTCCGGCAGGGAGATCTCCTCTGTTGTCGGGAAGTGGTGAGTCGGTTCTGCAGGGCTCCACCGGAGGTGTCGTCGTGCAGGTCGGCTAGGTCCTGTGGCAACTTCCGAAGATCCAGTCCCAAAAGCCCTGCTTTTATGCAGAAAACCCCCATTCATTCAGCCTAGCTGTCAATCAACACATGCTAAGTGGTGAGCGGGAACGCTCACCACTTGGGCCAATCACTCCAGAGTGCGACCTGAGTTGGCAAGGCAACTCGGTCCAGGGTGCCTAAACCCCCTCCCACACCCCTGAGGTAACCCAGACAGAATGGCACCACTTTGGTGGGTCTCTGTACAGAGGCCCGCCAAAAGTGGAACAAAGGGCTCAACCTTTGGTTTGGGAGTCACAGAGACGAACACAGACGCCATTTTACAAACCGAGTTCTGGCAGAAAATACCATCCGATAAACTTATTTAGGAAAAGTAGACCGGTGGTATGTTAGAGGTTAACGAGAAAAAGTATCAATCTCCAACAATGGGACGAATCCCATAGGGTTATGCTCGGGGTCGAACATAACAAGTAGTTTCCACTGCCACCAGCCAAAACTCGACGAGGGGGGACGGGACAGTGCCCTCTCGAGTAACAGGTCTAGGAGTAATCGAATTACTCCTACTAGTAGGTCCACAATAAGATGGTTTGTACCAGTCCTGTTAGTAAATTTAGGTCTAGTAAAGCCAATGGTGACTTTACATGCCCGGGGAGACAGTAGTCAGTCCCCGGGTATGGAGTCTATGGTGGGGGTCCGCTAGGACGCCCCGGTGTTACGGCACGTAGGGTGCGGTGTAACACACATAGAAAAACATATGAGACCCTATGGAGTAAAAGACCCCATAGCCCATAGAACACATTGACATTTGAAGGAATTACACACATACATGTCCAAGAGTGGGAGAAAAAGAGTCTCACTCTTGGCAGGATGGAAAAAACAAACTCCCGAAATCCAGCAAAGCTGCTGGGGGACTCACTAGGTTAGGAAATTCAGCCTAAACAGAGAATTCTCCCTAACACTCACCCCCGCCCAGACTAAGGGACAGGAGGATTTAATCCACTCCTGGATGAATCTCATACCTCTAGTCGATGACATACATCCTAGAGAGACCATCAGCATTTTGGTGGTGACATCCTGACCTGTGCTCAATGGGGAAATCAAACCCTTGTAGGCAGATCAACCATCTCAATAGTTTTGGGTTTTCCCCTTTCATTTGCATTAACCATCTCAAGGGTTGGTGGTCAGTCTGAATGACAAAAGTAGAACCATACAAGTACGCCCTAAACTTCTTCAGAACCCACACGATTGCAAAGCACTCTCTTTCGATTGTTGCCCACCTTGTCTCAGGATCCTTCAGCTTGCGGCTGATGAAGCAAACGGGGTGCTCCCTACCTTTCCCATTGACTGAGAACGGCACCTATTCCTACATTTGAAGCATCTGTCTGCACAATGAAGTGTTGGCGGTAATCAGGAGCTCTGAGTACTGGGGCTTGGCAAAGAGCCTTTTTCAGGTTTTCAAAAGCCTGATTGCACTCCTCGTTCCATTTAACCTTTTTAGGAAATTTGGGCGAGGAGATGACATTCAGTTGAGAAGCTATGGTCCCATAGTTCTCTATGAAATTCCTGTAATACCAAGTGAGGCCTAGGAAGGCTCTCACCTGGGTTTGAGTAGTCGGTGTTGTCCAATTTTGCACAGCTTCAATTTTACTGAGCAAAGGCCTTATTTCTCCACCGCCTACCTCATGCCCAAGATAGACTACCTTACTCTGTCCAATTTGGCATTTGCTCGCCTTTATGGTCAGATTGGCTCGTCCAAGAGCCTGCAAAACATCTCTCAGGTGGGTTACATGTTCTTCCCAGGAATTGCTGAACACTGCGATGTCATCCAAGTATGCCATGCAGAAGTCCTCCATCCCATTCAGAACCTGGTTTACCATCCGTTGAAACGTAGCAGGTGCATTCTTCAGTCCAAAAGGCATTACCTTAAACTGGTATAAGCCAACGGGGGTAGAAAATGCAGTTTTCTCCTTGGCATGGTCTGTCAGGGATATTTGCCAATAGCCTGACGTCAAGTCAAATGTGCTGAGGGACTTGGCGGCACCAAGTTTATCCACCAACTCATCTGTTCTTGGCAAAGGGTGGGCATCAGTCTTGGTGACTGCATTAAGAGCTCTATAATCCACGCAGAATCTAAGTTCTTTAGATCCGGCCTTTGGCACTAACACGACTGGGCTAGACCATGGACTAGTAGAGGGCTCTATTACCCCGAGATCGAGCATCTTGCTGACCTCACCTTTGATGTGGGTTCGTACGTTTTCTGACATGCGGTATCCTCTGCTTTTGACTGGCAGACAGTCACCAGTGAGTATGTCGTGCTGGCCCCAAGGGGTCAAGCCTGGCGAAAGCGAGAACAGAGAGGCAAACTGATTCAACATAGATTGGCACTCTTCTTGTTGCTCGGGTGTCAGATTGGAGGAGAGATTTACTCCTTCAATTTTTTCATCTAAAGGTAAGCCTCTGAGGCGATCCGGAAGAGCTTCACTCTCTTCTTCTTCCTCGGATGATGCTAGAAGCAACGCTCCTACATCAGGTCGTGAGACATACGCTTTAAGTCGGTTGGTGTGAAAGACTGTCGGAGCCTCCTTGGGATTGCCCAAGTCCACCAGATAGTTAATAACCTCTTCGAGTTTACCCACTACTCGGAAGGGTCCCATCCACTTATCTTGCAAGGCCCTCTGCCTTGTTGGGATCATAACGAGAACGAGCTGGTCTTGAGCGAACTCAACCATGTTAGCCTTTTGATAGTGCCAGTGCTTGACCAATGCTTGTCCAGCTTTCAAGTTATCGCTTGCTTCCGTCATCATGTTTGACATTCTCCTCCGGAGACCTATCGCGTAGTCAGTCACTCTGACTGGCTTGGGAGAAAGAGCACTCTCCAACCCCTCCTTAATCAGGGCCAATGGACCTCTGACGGGATGACCATAGAGTAGTTCGAAGGGAGAGTAAACTATTCCCTCCTGAGGGACTTCTCTATAAGCAAAGAGAAGGCATGGCAGTAGAAGGTCCCACTTACGCTTAAGGGGTTCCTCTAAAGCACCTATCATGCTCTTCATGGTTCGGTTGAACCGTTCTACCAACCCATTGGTTTGTGGGTGGTAAGCTGTTGAGAACTTGTAAGTAACTCCACAGGTTTTCCACATGGCTTTCATGTAGTTGGACATAAAGTTTGACCCCCTGTCAGAGATTACTTCCTTAGGAAACTCGACCCTAGTAAAAATACCAAGGAGGGCCTTAGCCACAGCCGGGGCTGTAACAGTCCTCATAGGAATTGCCTCAGGATACCTAGTAGCATGGTCTACTACAACAAGTATAAACCTGTTGCCTGAGGAGGTTGGAGGATCAAGGGGACCAACAATGCCAATCCCTCCTCTCTCAAATGGGACTCCCACAACCGGGAGAGGCACTAAAGGTGCCACATTCTTGGAGCCAACCTTACCAGAGATCTGGCAGGTGTGGCAGCTCCTGCAGTGTTTTTCTACTTTGGCCCCCATCTTCGGCCAATAGAAGTAGAGAGAGAGCCTTTCCTTAGTCTTCTTGAAACTCAAGTGACCAGCCAAAGGAATCTCGTGGGCTAACTGCAAGAACTGTGGTCTGTTCTCTTGGGGTACTACAAGTCGTTTGTAGTCTCCAGGTGCAGACTCGGTCGGTTCACTGTAGAAGAGGCCATCTTCCCAGTGCAACCTGTATTTCCCAGGCTCTTGCCCTTCAGCCTGAGCTTCTGCCTGGTGGCGAATACCTTCCAGAGTTGGACATTCTCTCTGTCCCTTACTGAAGTCTGCCCTGCTGGGTCCACCTTCTGCCAGTAAAGACTGCAGCTCAGGATGGTCAACAGGATCCAGATCTCCAATGAGTTCCTGGCCTTCCATTAGCTCTTCCTCGGAGTCTAATTCTACCAAGCAGGGTTGTACCTCCCTCTCAGCCTCGGCTGGAGGTGGAGTTACGGGTGTAACGTTGGACAACCGTGGGGAAGTCCGTGTTGGCTGCACTGGAATGCTGGCTGCTGGTTTCGGGATAGAAGCCTTAGGCTTCCCTTTTGCTTCTGATGTCTTGGAGACAGCGGCCGACAATTCCAGTGGAGCAGGAGTGATTTCTTTCTTCATCATCTCCCCGAGAGTACCGTGCATGGTCCTCTCTCTTGCAGGTCTGGTTAGCTCCTGTAACCGTTTACTTGGAGGTCTGGGAGAATGCGATACAACTCCGAGAGTTTTCAAATCGTTACCCAACAGTACGCGTCCTGGTACCTCACTCTGTATGCTGACAGGTATCTTCACAGTCATGTCGGTACACTGGATGAGAACTGGTAATTGGGGAAGCATCTGCACAGGCCCTCCAGCTAACTTGGTGAGGCGTTTGGGTGCCTTAGCAACATCCTCAGCCTGGAAAAACGATTTATCCACCACAGTTATGCTGGCCCCAGTGTCCCTAATGGCAGGAGTCTCCTGACCATTCACCTGGACACTGTCCTTATAATACTCTTTAGTATTATCGGGGATAGAATTATACACATCTAAATTCTGTTGTTCCCACATCCCCAGAGATACTAAAGTAACACTGGCTGAGACTCCAATGGGTTCGTCAGCTAGCAGTAGAAAGTTTCCACTTGCCATTTGGACTTCCTCCTCTGGTGCGAAGGCTAAGGAGACAAGCTGGACCCCTGAAGGTTTACCCTTATATCTGGGATCTCCTTTCACGTGGTCAGTCGAGCCACGAACAAAGCATTTACCGAATGCTTTCTGGAATGGTGGCTTGTTCTGACCTCCTTCCGGTTTGGCACCAGAAGACACACTATTCTGCTGTGGTTTTCCTTGTGGCTTACTCTTCTGGTTTTGTTTGGGGCCCTCTTTGGAATGTGAGTTATTAGAATTCTCTTTTGAGTCTTTTTTAGGCTGTTTTCCCTCATTCTTTTTCTGAGAATCCTTATGAGTAGCCCTGTTGGCAACCCACAAGTCAGCAGCCTTAGCTAGCTCCCTGGAATCCAATTCCTTTGAATCAGCCAAGTGCTGTCTGAGCTCAGGAGAACAGGCATCATAAATAGACTCCAACATAAAAAGATTTCTCATACCCTCATAAGTGTTCACGTTGTAACCCTTAATCCATCCCTCTAAGTTTTTCAACCCTTCACTCACCCAGGTAGCCCAAGGGGTACCATCATGCTTTTTGAGGGTTCTAAACCTCTTAAGATACTGGGAAGGGGTCTTCCCGAATCTAGCTATTAAAGCTAGTTTCACACTTTCGTAATCCGTCTTATCCGCCTCCCCCAACTCCATTACCACATCAGTCGCAACAGGAGGGAGCCTAGAGAACAACCAGGGAAGTAAAGCATTCCCGGTGATGTCCTGGAGCCCATGATTGTATTAAAACAGTTTCAACCAATCCAACACATCTAATCTCATTTCATACATACCCACTAATTCCTTCGGCATCCAGGGTCTTTTGGGACTGGAGCTCCTAGAGGAACCAGAGGAGAGAGAAGCATTTTCCATAGACAACTTTTTCATCTCTAACTCGTGATTAAGTTCTATTTCTCTGAGTCTTAACTCAGCTTGCTTCTGCTCAGCCTGGGCATTCATCCGTCTGAACTCGAGCTCTTGGTTTCGTTCGGATTGAGCCAATAACCGTTTGTATTCTAGTTCGAGCTTCATTTTTTCAAGTTCAAAATAAGCAGGGTTACTTGTGGGACCTGGTATGGGCCCCGTAGGCACAGCTGGTAAGGCAGGTAGAGGAGCAGGGGAGACAGTTCCGTTAGCCTCGCCGTCCTTGTCAGCCTTTTCATCGCTATCATCAGAATTATGATTCAGATCAACACCATCACTGTCATCTACATTTGCTGGAGAGATTGGTTCCTCTGAACCAGTACCCACACTTTGGTTCGCCAGCAATCTCTCTATTAGTTCTAACTTCTTGCCTCTTACAGAAAGATTCTCTTGCCTACAGAGAGCTCGCAAACTCTCAGTATTTTCACCTGACAAAGACTCTTGACTGTAAGTTTCCATCGTAGACATGTTTTTTGAAAGTTGCTTTTTGTGCAAAGTTTTGTGGTTAGTTATCCTACAGTGTCGAAAAGCACTCTAAACTGTATACTCGATACAAATCCCACCGCTGTACACCAGTGGTAGGCGGAAACCTGTGCAGTTCCCTCTGGGACCACTGCAAAAGATTTAGGACTACAGGTGTTGGGCGGTGAACCCACTTGGTAGCAGTCTGTACCACACAGATTCACTTGGTAGCTGTGGCTGAGCAGTCAGACTTCCCTCAAGGAAAGTTGAGCAGTATGTGGAGTATACAAGATAGGGCAATTCTTCCCAGCAAGACAAGCAAACACGCAACGAGGCTTAGTGTAAAGATATTAAGGTATTTATTTATAACGAAACATCTATGAAGAACACTATGGCAAGTTCACGGCAAACAAATCAAACACAATTACTCTACGAAGAAGAAACGATCAATCCCCCTAGCAATATTTCGACAAGTCTAGGTTCTACCGGTACCACTTATTTTCAGACAGAGGTGTATACCTCAACCTAGATGACACTCTAATATTTGTTAGGACGGGAGAGAAAAAGATAGGCAGGTTATTAAATCAACACAGTTCAATCCTACGCGGATAAAATGCAAGGCAGGAAGGCAAGAATCACAATAGATCGTAAAGTTCAGAGGCCAGGCCCACTCGGAGAGAGGCAAGGCGCGATGTCCCAAAAAGTCTCTAGTGGAGATGCATTCAAGTCTTTATAGCAAATTGTTATCGGCAGATTGAACCAGTTCAGAACAATGAATGAGAAAAGCTTGGAGGCGACCTAACGGAATGGAGAGGATTAAGACACCTCACTCGAACTGATTGAACGGGAAGCCAGGCGGACACGGTACCTTGTTGTGGAGGGCAGCTCCGGCGGGGGCAGTTGTTCCTGGTGGTGGATGCACGTCGGGTCTTTCCCGCCAAGAGTAGAGATGATCTCATCGTCGAAGAAAAGTGAAGTCCGGTGCACCACCAGGGAAGAGACCAGCCGCGGAATGCTCCGTCACAAGGCACCACCTTTTGGTCGCGGTACAGGGGTAGTGGCTATCCGGTTGCCGAGGTGCTCTGCACGGGCAATTCGACCACTGCGTCCTGAGGCGGATAAAAAGCAAAGGGGACTGGTTGTTCCCACCAGTCAGGGGAAGAGACTCTCCGGCAGGGAGATCTCCTCTGTCGCCGGGAAGTGGCGAGTCGGTTCCGCAGGGCTCCACAGGAGGTGTCGTCGTGCAGGTCAGCTCAGCGTTACCCTCGTCGGATTCTTAGGTCCTGTGGCGACTTCTGAAGATCCAGTCCCAAAAGCCCTGCTTTTATGCAGAAAACCCCCATTCATTCAGCCTAGCTGTCAATCAACACATGCTAAGTGATGAGCGGGGAGGCTCACCACTTGGGTCAATCACTCCAGAGTGCGACCGGAGTTGGCAAGGCAACTCGGTCCAGGGTGCCTAAACCCCCTCCCACACCCCTGTGGTAATCCAGACAGAATGGCACCACTTTGGAGGGTCCCTGTACAGAGCCCGCAAAAAGTGGAACAAAGGGCTCGACCTTTGGTTTAGGAGTCACAGAGACGAACACAGACGCCATTTTACAAACCGAGTTCTGGCAGAAAATACCATCCGATAAACTTATTTAAGATAAGTAGATCGGTGGTACGTTAGAGATTAACGAGAAAAAGTATCAATCTCCAACAATGGGACGAATCCCATAGGGTTATGTTCGGGGTCGAACATAACAAGTAGTTTCCACTGCCACCAGCCAAAACTCGACGAGGGGGGACGGGACAGTGCCCCCTCGAGTAACAGATCCAGGAGTAATTGAAGTACGTCCACAATAAGATGGTTTGTACTAGTTCTGTTAGTAAATTTAGGTCTAGTAAAGCCAATGGTGACTTTACATGCCCGGGGAGACGGTAGTCAGTCCCCGGGTATGGAGTCTATGGTGGGGGTCCGCTAGGACGCCCCCATGTTACGGCACGTAGGGTGCGGTGTAACACACATAGAAAAACATATGAGACCCTATGGAGTAAAAGACCCCATAGCCCATAGAACACATTGGCCCTCATTACGACCCTTGCGGAAATCGAAAAACGATGGCGGAAATGCAATACCGCCATCGAATAGCGCTCGGTGCGATTATGACCCGTCACCGTAAAGTACGATGCCATTAGCGACACCGTAGTGAACGCCAACGCAAACTGCACCAAGTACGCGCACGCGCGCCAAGCGAAACCGTAATAACCACCATGGCGCAACGGTACGGGAATTCTGACCCTAGCGGACATGTACCTAACGCCATCAAGCATGGCGGAAAGTACCATTCCGCCATGGCAAGAAGTACGGCATCGCGAACCAACCGTAAAAGGCCCTACAGAGTGCCTGTACACCACTCCCTGGCCACATTGTACAACTCCTCGTAGGTCTAATGAAGTCACACAATGCAACCAGTGAAATGTACAAGTCACCCATGCATGCCAACGAACAAATGAATGTAGGGGCTCCAAGTGCCATGTGAGTGGCCATCCATATTAGCCATGGCACCATTGCCGTACTGATGCAGCACAGGCATGTGAAGCTTCAAGTACAGCAACATGAACTGAAAACTGAGACAAACAAAAACAGGCCCCCCATCGCTTGACACCAGTGTAAGGCAACATTCAAAGCAGTATCCTGAGTGAGACTGCACCAGCCCTGTACACCTGCCAGTAAACAAACCAACCATCAGCATAAGCATGTACCACACAAGTTGCCAGAGTGACTGAGCAGCCAGGCTCATCTCAAGAGGGGCCAATGGGAGCTGCAGGGCACAGATGGCACGAATACAGAAGCCATTCCAATGGACATGACCTCAGTCTCCCTCCAAGAAACGCACGCAAACACAGGCACCTGTGACCAGCCATTTTCTGATAATCACATCATTCCACCAATCCACCTGGCTGACCTGCATCTGTTACACAAAAGCTAATCCCCCTCCCATGAGCATGACATCATCAAAATAGACACAATGGCAGGCCCTATCCCTGACCTCACTGGGCTTCGTAGGCAAACGCGCCCAGTACAGTACCACGCAACTATACTCAGAAGCCGGAACCCAATGCAGATCTTCTCACAATACATCGCTCCACGAATAGGAATATGCCACATTACTTGCAAAGAATAACGCTACACGGTCAACATCACAATCAAAATTTAATGCACAACAAAATCACCAGGCCCATACAGCCATTAGGACATGAACTCCAAAATATATATCATAATTGTGGGCTGCATCCGCAATAAATGACCAGCTTCTTCTTGTGTGACGCCCTGTTCCTTCATGGTACACAGGGGCTACATGCACGTTCAAAAAGGCAACATGGAAGCGGCTAGAACCGCAGGGCCGTCCCATTAGGTAGGCACTAGTCCAGCTGAAAGTTCGAAATGTTGCTCCTAGCCACTAGTACTGCATAAGGGCATGTGGGCCATTGGCGATCGTCCCACAAGATCGTAATGGTGCTCCACTGATTAACACGAAGCAGCAGGTGTCGGGAGTAAAAGCCATCTGCAGGAGTGGCATGCAGATGGCAGCGGCAAAAGGGGAGGAGATACCTGTCACCCAAATGAAATGAAAAAGAATAGTATGGGCATCAGAACTCCATTTGAATTACTCACTTCAATGATCACACTAAATCCACAGCCATATGCATGCTAGCCCACTCAAAAGGATCAATCGCACCCAAAAATCACTTGCGAATCATAACTATATAAATCGAGGTGAAAACACCATTACAAACGAGTGTTTGTGTGCATGCGTCTGTTAAAACAGAATCCATTAGATGGGATTAGTAACGTGCATAGACACAAGTGTTTGAAGGCGCGTCAAGACAGGGAGGGTTCAACAAGGGCAGATAGACGATGGTCCCACTATGGCAGCTCTGCATCACATAGCGCAGGGGAAGTGGTTAGATTCCAAAAAGCCATGTACATGGCAGACTCTCTATTAAATCATCTGTCCATGCATCCATACATCATTCCCTCATCCCTGTATGAAAACGCCTGATTATTTACTCACATAACATGTGAAACTTCCATTGAGTCTGTGCGTAATGCAGTCTGCAAAATCCACTGTGCTCCAGCCCGGAATTCCAGTGTTGTGAAGTAACATGTATTTGGGAACGTCCTGCCTTATCCTCCACTACGCTATTGCGCATCCCATACTATTCATATCAATCATTGCATTCTCGCCATGGCCCCTGTCCCAAGGACATTAAACAATAGAACGTTATATTTCCAGTCAGACCTGTGGGCGTCTCCTCGCCGCTAGCTGGAAACCGAAAGCGCTGTCCTTCGAATTCCTCATTTGCAACATCACGTCGAAAAGGCATCTGTGACCGCTTGAAATCACAAATCCATCCATGTAGTGCGGCAGTGTGTGAAAATGGCAACTGGCTTCACTCACAAATGGCACGCCCCGCCCATTGGTGAACCGCGGTACAGTGCTGCATGAGGGTCCACCGTTAATCGAGTACTACATTCCACTGACCCTTCACAAGTTTGTTCGCGACTGCAAAAATAGTATGTGAAACAATGGGAGCATAGCAGAATGAACATATAAACCAATATTTCACTGCCATCGGGATTAAATACATGATTGTAATAGCAAGATGCCATGCGTCAAATTGCAGCGTTGTGTGCGAGACGTGCTCGCCCAAAGGGGATTGCAGCTTACACAGGTGGAATGAATCACCACAGGTGGAGGCTATACAGCTTGAAAACACATAAATTGCACACCCAACCCCCTCCCACAACCACACCCACTCCAAAATGCTACCGGCCGGACTAGCGATGTTGGCCATGGGGGACCTGATAGCACTGCAAGTACTACAACTTCAAGAAGAAGACGAACACCAACTACTACAACAACCGGCCGCACAGAGGAGACGCAGGAGGAGGAGGAGGGCAAGGCAGGGCCAGCAAGGCCCACCAGCACAGCCACTACCACCACGCAGGCAGCCCGCAATCCCACGCCTCCGAGCACATCCGTTCAACCTCACTGATGAGCAGATCCACACCCTCTACCGTTTGGACCGGGACACCATAACCGCCATTGTGGACATGACACACGCTGACCTTGTCAGCATGATAGATAGCCCAACCGCCATCCCACCCCTACTGAAGGTGGTGTCTGTACTCCACCTCCTGGCCACAGGCACCTACCAGCACACAGTCGGACAGTTGCATGGCATTTCACAGCCACTGTTGTCACGGATACTATTGCAAGTGCTCGATGCCCTCCTGAAGCACGCAGAGGACTACATCTCTTTACCACGCTCGGTGCAGGAGATTACAAACACAAAAGTGGGATTCCATGCACTTGGCGGCATACCGGGTTGCATTGGTGCCATCGACTGCACCCATGTGGAATTGGTTGTCCCACATGCAATGGAGGCCCAGTACCGCAACCGAAAACAATATCATTCTCTTAATGTACAAATGGTGTGTGACTCCAACAGGATCATTACACATTGTTGTGCCCGATTTCCTGGATCAACCCATGATTCCATGGTCTTACGGAACTCTACAATACCACGCTACATGGAGCGACACGCAGGGAACAGATCCTGGCTACTCGGTGAGTCTCATTTCATGCATGATAATGTGGGGTATGTGATGCGGCAATGACCTGGCAGGAAGGGGGGGGTGCTTACGTAGCAATGGCATTCCTTTATTGTCCACATACAGGTGATGCCGGGTATCCACTGAAGAGATGGCTCATTACACCACTCCGGAACCCACAGAAGCAGCATGAGGAGGACTACAACCATGCCCACTCACGTACCTGTGTAGTCATAGAACATGCATTCGGCCTACTGAAGGGTCGTTTCCGCTGCCTCAGCAGGTCTGGCGGGGCACTCCTGTACCGCCATGAGAAGGCTGCAAAGATGGTCATGGCATGTGTCATGCTACACAACATGTGCGTACGTAGAAATGTGCCCATGCCCCCTGACGCAGAACTGCAAGCACCTGAAGATGGTCATGATGAGGGTGGGGATGTGGCAGCACCTCAAGGAGTCCGCGAGGCACAGGAGGGCCGTGAAATTCGTCAGCATATCATAGATGCATGCTTCTAGCACTCAAGCCTGGTGGCTGATACATGGACACGGGACTTGTGGCACTGTGTGTGTCTGGTACATGCACAATATGGACTGTACGCCTATAATGGCCTCGTACACAAAGATCAATGTCCACACATCTGATTGGATGATAGTGAAATTTATATCGCATATGTGAAATTATGTTACACACCCCATCGACCCGCCACCCAAGTGAGCCCAACACACCCCCTCCACCCTCCTACCTCCCCCCCAAACACCAGTGTCCAAAGATGCTCTTTGTCAGTGGGCAGACGCTATTGCAAGCCCCCTCTCCGGGTATCAGGGGCACCCCTGCCTGTGGAGCGCAGGTTCCTCCCAGATCTACGTTGGGGGCTGCCCTGGACGGAACTTGCAACGGATGATGTCTCTGCCTGCTCACGTCCATGCATGTCCCTAAGGGTTTGTGAGAGCTCAGTGAGCACACGGCGCACAGCGGCAAGTTCAGCACATCATCTTTGGACGTCGCATGCAGTTCCCCCCTCAGGCTCTCGGTGCTTCTCTCCATTTGTACTCTCAGGCTCTCGGTGCTTCTCTCCATTTGTACTCTCAGGCTCTCGGTGCTTCTCTCCATTTGTGCCCTTAGTGTCTCTGTACATGTTTCTATGGCTGCCTTAGTACCCCCACATTCGTCCAGCATGGTCCTTGAGGAGCGTGGCCAGTTGCTGCTGTTGCTCGATCACCTGGTCGAGCGACTGTTGCCTCTGCTGGGCCATAGACATTTGCGGTGGTGTCACAGAGGGGCTGATCACCTCATGTTGCCTTGCCACAGGGCTTGTGGGGGATGGCCAGTCGTCGTCTTGTGGGTGCCCCTGCGTGGTATCCTCATGGTGTACGGGATGAAACAAACAGGGGGATTGAGACAGGTCATGGATGGATCCTAGATCGACATCACCGTTTTCTGTGTCGGAGCATGCTGCCATTAATGCAGTGTCACCTATGGTGCTGCTGCCACCAGAAGCAGTGCCTTCTGTGGCATCCATTGGGGGGGCCTGTGGTGGTGCTGTTGTGGCCATGCTGGGTGCTGGGGTGCCTGTTGAAGTCCCCTCCTGTGTGTTGCCACTTGATTTGTGCTGCTGCCGTGTCTTGATCCGTGCACCTGAGGTGGAGGGTCTTTGGCCGTTGGTCTTGGCCCTCTTTGCAGGTGTGCTGGTAGGGGTGTCCTGGAGCTCGTCGTATGATTCGGACCCTGTGGTGGAGTAAAGGAGTGCGAGCGTTATTGATGGGTCTGTGGAAATTGGAATGGCAATGTATCACATGCATTGGGGTGGTACCTGAGGGTGATTTGGGTCAGGGCCTTGGAGGTGTTTTCATTTTTGTGTGGATTGAGGATGCAGTTGTTTTGCAGCCTGCAGTTAGGGGGTGCCTGCTGCACGTGTGGAGGGTGTTTTTAGGAATTTTTATTATTTATTTATTTATTGTGACTTTTAATGTGCGCTATCAGGCCAATGTATGTGGACGTTCTCCTGGACATGTGTTTCTGTTGCACTATGTGGACACATGGTACTTCACATGATTGGACATTGTGGTTTTAGCATTGTTTTCTTTGGGACACCTACCTGATTCTTCGGATGTCTGCACTCCTTTCTCCATCCCTCCGACTCCCTCTATGGTCTCCATTCCAATGGTGGAGGCACAGATTTCTTCCCAGGGGGTCAACTTGATGGGTGATTCCGATCCTCCCCCGGTAACTGTGGCAATGTTACGGTTGGCGGATAGTATGCTCCGTACGCGTATCTGCAAGTCGTCCCATCGCTTTCGGCATTGCTGTGGGTTGCGGGGTGCGGGCCCCACCGCACTTACCCGCTGTGCCACCAGGGCCCATATGGCCTTCTTGTTCGCAAGTGCCGTCCTGGTCATTTGCGTCGAGAAGACGACGGCAGCATTCTCCTGGAGGGTCTCTGTGAGCACCGTGAGTTCCTCACGGGAGAAGTGGACCTGCCGCTTGCGGTCGCACGCTTTTTTCGCTACTTTTCCCATTGTTTTTGGTTTCACTAGGGTGGATGACGGGTTGGGATGTGTCTCAGGGTAGTTTTTCTGATGGTTGTGTGGTAGTTCTGATTTTATAGGTGTACGGCGTGCTGTTTCCCGTTCCGGGACCATGGTTTTGCTTCCGTTTCCGTATATTTACGGTCACCGTATTTTCCGATTGGCGCTCATTACGGTGACCGCTATGATTGGTGGCGGAATTGCACCTAGGTCGCCGTACGACGGCGGTGAGGGGCGTTTTGGGGACATTTCCGCCATCGCGGACTTTGCACTTCCGCCATGGCGTAGTGCTCGTGCCCGATGGGTCAGAATTAGCCGCACTTTACTCCGTCGTGCAATGGCGGAAACGCTATTTACGCTATGGCGGTCGGGTCAGTTGCTTTCCGCCAGGGTCGTAATGAGGGCCATTGACATTTGAAGGAATTACACACATACATGTCCAAGAGTGGGAGAAAAAGAGTCTCACTCTTGGCAGGATGGAAAAAACAAACTCCCGAAATCCAGCAAAGTTGCTGGGGGACTCACTAGGTTAGGAAATTCAGCCGAAACAGAGAATTCTGCCTAACAGTGTGCATGTGGGTGTTCCGCGCCTTTGCCTCCTGTACTTCCACGCCCACCACAGTGATACACGCTCGCCCAGGCCCAATCGCGTGTGAAACTTCCCGCGACCCCCGGAAGTACACGCTATTTCTGACCTTCATGTGGCGGACATGTGTTGATGTACATAGTTGACTTTTGGTTTGTGTCGTGGGATCGCCATTTCACTGCTGGGAGGTGGGGGTGCATGGGGACATGAGTGTGGGCCTGCTGGCAGGTGCCCCGCACTTCTGTGGGGTGGGGGTGCAGGGGGACATGAGTGGGGGCCTGCTGGCAGGTGCCCCGGACTGCTGGGGGGTGGGGGTGCAAGGGGACATGAGTGGGGGCCTGCTGGCAGGTGCCCCACACTGGTGGGGGTGTGGGGATGCAGGGGGACATGAGTGGGACATGAGTGGGGGCCTGCTGGCAGGTTCCCCGCACTGCTGGGGGGTGGGTGTGCAAGGGGACATGAGTGGGGGCCTGCTGGCAGGTGCCCCGCACTGCTGGGTGGTGGGGGTGCAAGGCGACATGAGTGGGGGCTTGCTGGCAGGTGCCCCGCACTGGTGGGGGGTGAGGTGCAGGGGGACATGAGTGGGACATGAGTGGGGGCCTGCTGGCAGGTGCCCCGCACTGCTGGGGGGTGGGGGTGCAAGGGGGCATGAGTGGGGGCCTGCTGGCAGGTGCCCCGCACTGCTGGGTGGTGGGGGTGCAAGGAGACATGAGTAGGGGCCTGCTGGCAGGTGCCCCGCACTGCTGGGGGGTGGGGGTGCAATGGAACATGAGTGGGGGCCTGCTGCCAGGTGTCCTGCACTGGTGGGGGGTGGGGGTGCAGGGGGACATGAGTGAGACATGAGTGGGGGCCTGCTTGCAGGTGCCCCACACTGCTGGGCGGTGGGTGTGCAAGGGGACATGATTTGGGGCCTGCTGGCAAATGCCCCGCACTGCTGGGGGGTGGGGGTGCAAGGGGACATGAGTGGGGGCCTTCTGGCAGGTGCCCCGCACTGCTGGGGGGTGGGGGTGCAAGGGCACATGAGTGGGGGCCTGCTGGCAGGTGCCCCGTACTGCTGGGGGGTGGGTGTGCAAATGGACATGAGTGGGGTCCTGCTGGCAGGTGCCCCACACTGCTGGGGGTGCAAGGGGACATGAGTGGGGGCCTGCTGGCAGGTGCCTCGCACTGCTGGGGGGTGGGGGTGCAGGGGAACATGAGTGGGACATGGGTGGGGGCCTGCTGGCAGGTGCCCCGCACTGCTGGGGGGTGGGGGTGCAAGGGGACATGAGTGGGGGCCTGCTGGCTGGTACCCCGCACTGCTGGGGTTGGGGGTGCAAGGGGACATGAGTGGGGACCTGCTGGCAGTTGCCCCGCACTGCTGGGGGGTGGGGGTGCAAGGGGACATGAGTAGGGGCCTGCTGGCAGGTTTCCCCACTCGTGGGAGATGGGAGTGCAGGGGGACATGAGTGGGGGCCTGCTGGCAGGTGCCCCGCACTGGTGGGGAGTGGGGGTGCAGGCAGACATGAGTGGGACATGAGTGGGGGCCTGCTGGCAGGTGCCCCGCACTGCTGGGGGGTGGGGGTGCAAGGGGACATGAGTGGGGGCCTGCTGGCAGGTTCCCTGCATTGCTGGGGGGTGGGGGTGCAAGGGAACATGAGTGGGGGCCTGCTGGCTGGTGCCCGGCACTGCTGGGGAGTGGGGGTGCAAGGGGACATGAGTGGGGGCCTGCTGGCAGGTGCCCCGCACTGCTGGGGGGTGGGGGTGAAAGGGGACATGAGTGGAGGCCTGCTGGCAGGTGCCCCGCACTGGTGGGGGGTGGGGGTGCAGGGGGACATGAGTGGGACATGAGTGGGGGCCTGCTGGCAGGTGCCCCGCACTGGTGGGGGGTGGGGGTGCAGGGGGACATGAGTGGGACATGAGTGGGGGCCTGCTGGCAGGTGCCCCGCACTGCTGGGGGGTGGGGGTGAAAGGGGACATGAGTGGGGGCCTGCTGGCAGGTGCCCCGCACTGCTGGGGGGTGGGTGTGCAAGGGGACATGAGTGGGGGCCTGCTGGCAGGTGCCCCACACTGCTGGGGGGTGGGGGTGCAAGGGAACATGGGTGGGGGCCTGCTGGCAGTTGTCCCACACTGCTGGGGGGTGGGGGTGAAGGGGGACATGAGTGGGACATGAGTGGGGGCCTGCTGGCAGGTGCCCCACACTGGTGGGGGTGCAGGGGGACATGACTGGGACATGAGTGGGGGCCTGCTGGCAGTTGTCCCACACTGCTGGGGGGTGGGGGTGCAAGGGGACATGAGTGGGACATGAGTGGGGGCCTGCTGGCAGGTGCCCCACACTGGTGGGGGTGCAGGGGGACATGACTGGGACATGAGTGTGGGCTTTCTGGCAGGTGCCCCGCACTGCTGGGGGGTGGGGGTGCAGGGGGTCATGCGTTGGTGATCAGTAGTACTAGTGGTGCAAGCTGACATGTGGCTTGCCTGGGGGGCATGCCCATGGTGGATGGGCTGTCTGCGGAACATGAAGTCCCCTTTGGTGTAGGCTGCCTGCAGGGGCCATGGAGGGTGTAGAGGGAACACCTGCGAGGACCCACACTGCCAATTCACATATAGGACTGCCCTGCACCCCAGATATACACGTACCCCACTCGCACAGGGCCTGTCGCGACTGATAATTCCCATGCACCCCCGAAATACACGTTCCCCACTCGACCGAGGCCAATCGCGTGTGAAACTTCACGTGCACCCCAGATTTACACGTACCCAGCCCAATCGCGTGTGAAACTTCATGCGAACCCCAGGAATACACGCACCCCACTCGCACAGGGCCTATCGCGTTTGAAACTTCCCGCAAACCCCTGGAATACACGTATCCCGCTCCCCCAGGCACGATCGCATGTGGAACTTCACGCGCACCCCTGAAATACACGTACCCCGCTCCCCCATGCCCGATCGCGTGTGAAACTTCACGCACACACACGAAATACACACACATGCTCATTTTTCACACAGCGGGTGTCGCTGTTTGTCGCATACCCCTTTGCACGTCATTTGTCCTAGGGGCCACAGTATGGGACATTCATCAGAGCTGTATATTCATGCTTTTTGTTAGTGCACATTTTGGCGCACATTTTTTTCCAGCGCAGGGACGCTACCGCCTGCCTTCGTGTGGCGGACGGGTTTGGGTCAGTGCACGTCTTTGCCCGTGCACTGGTTTGCCCTATTCGATTCCATGAATACGTGTTGTAGACAAGCGTGTGGGCGTTCCGCGCACTTGCCTCCTGTACTTCCCCTGTGACGCCCACATTTTCATGAGTTGTTCCCCATTCCGAGTGTTACGCCCCGTGTTACGCCTACTTTTGTTATGTGTGCCGCGCTGTGTGCGCTTTCGCTGTGGCCTTACCGCACGCCGTTAGATGACAGGTGCGCCGGCGTGCGCCGCGCACTTTTTCAGCGCACATCCCTGATTTTACTCGCGCACGGACTTCCATGAATAGATGTGCGCTGGTTTCCCTGCGATATTCGCACTTGCACTACGATTTTCGCTCTTTCACTGCGAATCGCACGTTTTCGCACGCTTGCGCCGAAATTTTCGGCGCACATTAATTCCATGAATCGGCCTGAAAAACTGTAGACCTATCATATAAAATAGAAGACAATGAAGATTCTAAATGGTTTGAATTAGCTCTCTACCTTGTAGCAGAAAACAAATACGAAATAAGTGACCCCTCAATGCTTTGCAGTTACTGCACTACAAAACTTGACAACAACCAAACTCCGTCACGTGCTATCACAAATAATTTGGAATTATACCCACAACCAAAACCCCTACAACAACTTAATTTATATGAGAGCATCATAATTCAAACAGTACACCCATTTCAAGCAATAATACCCCTTCAACCAAAAACAGCAAAATTACCTCCCTCTGAATTGGTAACAGGCCTTCGTGGAAAAGTAGTTTATTTACCATTAGATCTAAAAGAAAATGTGCATACTCTAGAAGTGCAACGTCCAATGCAGCAATCTTTAATTATCTTAGTAAATGGAGTACCTACAAAAGACAAAGAAAATATGGCAACAGCTCGTAGATTTACATAAAGTTAGACAAGCCTTGCAATATCTTAAAGAGAATAATGAATATTACAAAGAAATTAATGTTGAAGAAAACTTGAAGGATACAACTGAAATAATTCAAGAAACACAAGAAACTGGTCAATTTGAGCTCCTAAATCTTGCTACAATATCAAATATTTTAGACCATTATACAATTCATCCTTTGCACTCTAATGACACCATAGAAGATGCACTGGAAACAACAAATGCGTCAAACAAAAGGATCACCAATCAGCATATGGGAAAAATGTATAGAAGCACGTGGTTTTCCTCTACTCTTTCCTACTGGCAAAGGAGGAAGGTGTGATGATAGACCTATTCAAATATCAGCTTCAGAATACCGCTCATTACGGATGTATTCTGAAGATCCCAGATTTAGACAAAATGTGGAATACATATTCCACCTACTCTTTGAAAGTGAACTAGCAACTTTATGTTACGGAGTTGCACACATATTAAAATCAGGATCACACTTTCAAAATATGACAACTACACAATTATTACAAAATGTGCAACAAAAGGGTGAGGTTTTACAATCAAATATTACAAATCTATTAGCAAATATGCGTGGTACTAAGGAGTACTGGTTTCAACGTCATGGAGATATACGTTGTATGATCAGAAACCTTGGCCCACCCACTTGGTTTGTTACATTAAGTTGTGCAGAATATGCATGGCAAGATTTACATGATTTCCTACGCATATCAAATAAAAACAAAACAAACATAGATATACTAACACCAGGAGAACTTTGTTCTTTGGATCCTGTTAATGTTTCAAGATATTTTCACCATCGCTTCATTGCTATGCTACATTGTATTTGTAATAAAACTGTTCCTCCCCTTGGAGAAGTTCAACACTTCTTTTGGAGAAAAGAATAACAAGGCAGAGGCACACCACATATCCACATGCTTTTATGGATTAAAGATGCTCCTAAATTTGGTCAAGACAGTGATGCCACTGATTTACAGTTTATTGAAAAATATGTCACTTATGAAATTCCATCAGAATCCACAAATAGTGATCTTCATGCATAAATTTTACAATTTCAAAGACATAAATGTGGCAAATATTGTCGTCGCAAACACAAAACAAAAGGAAATACTACACTAAATACCGATTTGGTTTCCCTAGACCAGTTACAAATACAGGTTAAGTGAACAACCTCATGTCTTCAGTTAGACATAGTGTTAAAGGTAAGTCACCTAAAAATACATATTACATCAAAAGAAAAGAAGAAGAAAAATATATCAATGATTATAATGCAATAATTGCCCACTTATGGAATGCAAACATAGATGTGCAGTACATTGCAGAAAATTCTACTGCCGTTGCACGATATGTCACAGCATACTTACCAAAGCAGAAAAGACAGAGCTCCAAGACCTCTGGAATGACCTGTCATCAGATAAAACAGTGTCTCAGAAATTATACAGCTTGGGCATAAAAATGCTCTCCCATAGAGAAAGTGGATCATATGAAGCAGCTGATTGTTTAACTGGTACTGCATTGTATGGTAAATCTGAAAATATAGTATGGCTAAGTCTTGGTCCAGCTAAATCTAGAAAAAGAGTTCTAAAAACATACGAAGATATAGAAACAATAGCCAAACATGATCCCAACAGTCAAGACATTTAAAAAAAAATGTATTGGACACATACTACCCAAACAGAAGTAATACTTTGGAAACCATGTGTCTATACCACATAGCCCAAAAACTACACATACAAAAATAATATCAAACCTGATGAAAAAAAGGTAACTACAGAGTGACAAACTGTGAAGGCAACTTAGTTAAACTCACTAAACCAAATTTAATTAATCATATCAAATTGTCATTGAAGACTCCTCAACATAAAGAAGTATATTACATGTCCCTGCTATAACTTTTTAAACCATGGAGAAAAGAAGAAGAAATACTAGAAAACTATGACTCATATGAAGATGCTGTCAAAGCAAATGAAAGCACTATAACTGATGTAAACTTTACACAATACAAAACAATGTTGCACAATGAACAGCAACACGAAGAAGAACTCCAGGCCCAACTAGATAAGGACACTCCTGACAATAGTCAACCTTCTGTAACAGGAAGCCAAGAACCACTGGGAGAACCACTAATAATAAATGAGGCAGAATTAGCTATGATAGAAGTAGAAATCACCATGTGTCATATGAAGATAAAGAAGACTTAACTATACTACAATCAAAACTAAACAACGAACAACGTAGCATTTTTGAAGAAGTAACAAAACAAATTGCACATGGTGTACAACATGAAAATAAAGACTTTTCCTGCCATAATTTTAAACCTATACTACTGTACGTCAGTGGTGAAGCTGGTTCTGGCAAAACATTCTTAATCAAAATCATCAGTAAATTCCTTCAACAATTGACAAACAACACACTGTCAGCTGTTGTCACTGCACCCACAGGTTTAGCTGCCTACAACATAGGTGGTGTCACTTTACACCGATTACTACTATTGCCAGTAGAACACCAGAACAAATTAGACTATTACAAACTTTCTGCAGAAGCTGCAATGGAACTATGCAGAGTATTGAAACAAATGAAAATGCTACTAATAGATGAAGTGAGCATGGTCTCCAACCTAATGCTGGCTTTGATTCACCTCAGATTACAAGAAGTACTGAAAACAAACTATGAAGAGCTCTTTGCAGGAAAACACATTATTGTTTTCGGAGATCTTCTTCAATTGACACCAGTAAAAGGTGAGCCTATTTTTAAAACATTAGGACACAAACTCTGCCGTAAAACTGTTGGCAGCATTGGAAATGTCAACCTTTGGCAACATTTCCAATACAGAGAATTAACAGAAAACATGCGGCAATCTGCAGATCTCACTTATGCCAACATCTTAAAAAGTATCAGAGTTGGTATACTCTCTAAAGAAGCAGAAACAATATTGAAATCCCGGCAAATTAATGCAATTTATGGCGATAATGCATGTGCTACAGATGTTATGGAACAATTAGCCCACAAAAATGTCAATTGTATGGCCTTAATGCCAACTCTTGCAAGCTGTTTCAAATTCAATGAAATAATGTTAAGTAAAGAAATGCAACCAATAATGGAAATTAGCGCCACAGACTAATTAGATGTACATGGTATGACACTACCTTTGTGTGACCAAGCCACAACAAGACTAAATAGTTTAGAAAAATCAATCTCAAACACAGCAGGATTAGAAAAGATATTAAAATTATCCTTAAATTGCAGAGTAATGCTGAAACGTAACCTTGACGTGGACCAAGGACTAGTTAATGGAGCACTGGGTACAGTTGTTGTCTTTCAAACATACCCACGTGACAACAAAATTCAGTTTGTCAATATACTCTTTGACAAACTTTCAGAAGTTAAAAGGATAGGACGCTCAACAGCTCGATTCCTTCTCTTCAAAGACATGTATGTACGCAGAGAACAAGTTTCTCTAACTCTTGCATACGCAGTCACGATTCATAAATCACAAGGTCTTAAACTAGACAAAGCAATGATAGATATTGGTAACACAGTCTTTAAAAAAGGCATGAGCTACGTAGCACTATTACTCTTACGTACACTTGACGGTCTATTTCTAATCAACTTTGATGCAAGTAAAATAAACGCTGATATTCCTTGCATTTTAGAATACAATAGACTTCGCTCACTATCCACTCCCCATCTAAACACATATTCTGTTCCACAATAAGTAAAACGTTATAAAAGAAAAATAAATCAAACAGAAAAGCAACAGGATGTCACTACAAATCCTCCAAAGAGAGTAAAAGAAAGTAATACTTCATCAAGTACCACAAGCAAAAAAGAATCAACTAGGGAAAGTAAACCAGGTACTTCTTCAAAGAAGGAAGACAAACTCCAAAAAAAGCAGTCAGATACAGAACTACCTGGTCCATTTAAAGTCTCAAATATAGTTGGTGTAAGTTGCTACGCAAATGTAGCAATGAATATTCTATTTCAATTACCACCAATTGTTGACAACATTTACTTACACAGTACAGACCCATTGTGTATGCAAATGTTAGTACTTCACAGAAATGCAGCAAACAATCCTGACAACACTTATAGGGGTCGATTCATGGTATTAATGTGCGCCGAAAATTCCAGCGCAGAGGTGCCAAAAAGTGCAAATCGCAGGAAAAGTGCGAAAATCGCAGCGCAAGTGCGAAAATCGCAGGAAAACCAGCGCACAGCGATTCATGGAAGTCCGTGCACGAGAAAAACAAGGTCATCCAACAGCGTGCGTCACGGCCACTGCGAAATCGCACATAGCGCGGCGCACATCACAAAAGTAGGCGGAACACGTGGCGTAACACTCGGAATGGGGAACAACGTGTGAAAATATGGGCGTCACGGGGGAAGTACAGGAGGCAAGTGGGCGGAACGCCCACACGCTCGCCTACAACCCGTATTCATGGAATCGAATAGGGCAAACCAGCGCACAGGACCAAACAAATACGCCACAAGAAAGCAGGCGGTAGCGCCCCTGCGACTGAAAAAAATGTGCGCCAAAATGTGCGCTAACAAAAAGCACCCATATACAGCCATGATGAATGGCCCATACAGTGGCCCTCTAGGACAAATGAGGTGCAAAGGGGCACCGACAAACACGGACACCCGCTGTGTGAAAAATAGCATGTGCGCGTGTTCCTGGGTGCGCGGGAAGTTCCACACGCGATTAGCCTGGGTACGTGTACTTCGGGGTGCGCGGGAAGTTCCACACGCGATTGGCCTGGGTAGGTGGGGGTGCGTTGGAAGTTCCACACGCGATTGGCCTGGGTACGTGTACTACGGGGTGCGCGGGAAGTTCCACACGCGATGGGCCTGGGTAGGTGGGGATGCGCGGGAAGTTCCACACGCGATTGGCCTGGGTACGTGTACTTCGGGGTGGACGGGAAGTTCTACACGCGATTGGCCTGGGTACGTGTATTCCGATGTGCGCGGAAGATTCACACGCGATTTCTGCGGTGCCGGGGAATGCTACACGTGATTTGGCCATGTGGGTCCCCCCAGGTGTTCCCTCTACACCCTCCACGGCCCCTGCAGGCAGCCCACACCACAGGGTACTACCCTGCACCCCTGCTCATGTCCCACAGGACACCCATCCACCATGGCCATGCCTACCAGCCAACCCACATGTCACCTTGCACTACTGATCACCAACACATGTCTCCCACCACCCCCACCCCCCAGCCACCAGGGGCAGCCTCCACCAGGCCCCCACTCATGTCTCCCACCACCCCCACCCGCCAGCAGTGCAGGGGCAGCCTTCACCAGGCCCCCACTCATGTCTCCCACCACCCCCACCCTCCAGCAGTGCAGGGGCAGCCTCCACCAGGCCCCCACTCATGTCCCCTATAACTCCAACCCCCTAGCCGTGCAGGGGCAGCCTCCACCAGGTCCCCACTCATGTCTCCCTCCACCCCCACCCCCCAGCAGTGCAGGGGCAGCATCCACCAGGCCCCCACCCATGTCTACCACCACCCCCACCCCCCAGCCACCAGGAGCAGCCTCCACCAGGCCCCCACTCATGTCTCCCACCACCCCCAACCCCCAGCCACCAGGGGCAGTTTCCACCAGGCCCCCACTCATGTCTCCCACCACCCCCACCCGCCAGCAGTGCAGGGGCAGCCTCCACCAGGCCCCCACTCATGTCTCCCATCACCCCCACCCCCCAGCAGTGCAGGGGCAGCCTCCACCAGGACCCCACTCATGTCTCCCACCACCCCCACCCCCCAGCAGTGCAGGGGCAGCCTCCACCAGGCCCCCACTCATGTCTCCCACCACCCCCTACCCCCCAGCAGTCAGGGGCACCCTCCACCAGGCTCCCACTCCTGTCTCCCAGCACCCCCACCCCAAGCCACCAGGGGCTGCCTCCACCAGGCCCCCACTCATGTACCCTATTACCACCACCCCCCAGCAGTGCAGGGGCAGCCTCCACCAGGCCCCCACTCATGTCCCCTATTACCCCCACCCCCCAGCAGTGCAGGGGCAGCCTCCACCAGGCCCCCACTCATGTCCAACTCATGTCTCCCACCACCCCCACCCCCCAGCCACCAGGGGCAGCCTCCACCAGGCCCCCACTCATGTCCCCTATTACCCCCACCCCCCAGCCGTGCAGGGCCAGCCTCCACCAGGCCCCCACTCATGTCTCCCACCACCCCCACCCCCCAGTAGTGCAGGGGCAGCCTCCACCAGGCCCCCACTCATGTCCCCTATTACCCCCACCCCTCAGCAGTGCAGGGGCAGCCTCCACCAGGCCCCCACTCATGTCCCCTATTACCCCCACCCCCAGCAGTGCAGGGGCAGCCTCCACCAGGCCCCCACTCATGTCCCCTATTACCCCCACCCCCCAGCAGTGCAGGGGCAGCCTCCACCAGGCCCCCACTCATGTCTACCCCCACCCCCCAGCCACCAGGGGCAGCCTCCACAAGGCCCCAATTCATGTCTCCCACCGCCCCCACCCCCCAGCAGTGCAGGAGCAGCTTCCACCAGGCCCCCACTCATGTCTCCCACCACCCCCTACCCCCCAGCAGTCAGGGGCACCCTCCACCAGGCTCCCACACCTGTCTCCCAGCACCCCCACCCCCAGCCACCAGGGGCAGCCTCCACAAGGTCCCCACTCATGTCCCCTATTACCCCCACCCCCCAGCAGTGCAGGGGCAGCCTCCACCAGGCCCCCACTCATGTCCCCTATTACCCCCACCCCCCAGCAGTGCAGGGGAAGCCTCCACTAGGCCCCACTCATGTCTACAACCACCCCCACCACCCAGTCACCAGGGGCAGCCTCCACCAGACCCCCAATCATGTCTCCCACCACCCCCACCCCCCAGCAGTGCAGGGGCAGCCTCCACCAGGCCCCCACCCATGTCTACCACCACCCCCACCCCCCAGCCACCAGGGGCAGCCTCCACCACGCCCCCACTCATGTCTCCTACCACCCCCACCCCCCAGCAGTGCAGGGGCAGCCTCCAACAGGCCCCCACTCATGTCTCCCACCACCCCCACCCCCCAGCAGTGCAGGGGCAGCCTCCACCAGGCCCCCACCCATGTCTACCACCACCCCTACCCCCCAGCCACCAGGGGCAGCCTCCACCAGGCCCCCACTCATGTCTCCCACCACCCCCACCCCCCAGCCACCAGGGGCAGCCTCCACCAGGCCCCCACTCATGTCTCCCACCACCCCCACACCCCAGCAGTGCAGGGGCAGCTTCCACCAAGCCCCCACTAATGTCTCCCACCACCCCCACCCCCAGCCACCAGGGGCAGCCTCCACCAGGCCCCCACTCATGTCTCCCACCACCACCACCCCCCAGCAGTGCAGGGGCAGCCTCCACCAGGCCCCCACTCATGTCTCCCACCACCCCCACCCCCCAGCAGTGCAGGGGCAGCCTCCACCAGGCCACCACTCATGTCCCCTATTACCCCCACCCCCAGCAGTGCAGGGGCAGCCTCCACCAGGCCCCCACTCATGTCCCCTATTACCCCCACCCCTCAGCAGTGCAGGGGCAGCCTCCACCAGGCCCCCACTCATGTCCCCTATTACCCCCACCCCCCAGCAGTGCTGGGGCAGCCTCCACCAGGCCCCCACTCATGTCTACCACCACCCCCACCCCCAGCCACCAGGGGCAGCCTCCACCAGGCCCCCACTCATATCTCCCACCACCCCCACCCCCCAGCAGTGCAGGGGCAGCTTCCACCAGGCCCCCACTCACATCTCCCACCACCCCCTACCCACCAGCAGTCAGGGGCACCCTCCACCAGGCTCCCACTCCTGTCTCCCAGCACCCCCACCCCCCAGCCACCAGGGGCAGCCTCCACCAGGCCCCCACTCATGTCCCCTATTACCCCCACCCCCCAGCAGTGCAGGGGCAGCCTCCACCACGCCCCCACTCATGTCCCCTATCACCCCCACCCCCCAGCAGTGCATGGGCAGCCTCCACCAGGCCCCCACTCATGTCTCCCACCACCCCCACCCCCCAGCAGTGCAGGGGCAGCTTCCACCAGGCCCCCACTCACATCTCCCACCACCCCCTACCCACCAGCAGTCAGGGGCACCCTCCACCAGGCTCCCACTCCTGTCTCCCAGCACCCCGACCCCCCAGCCACCAGGGGCAGCCTCCACCAGGCCCCCACTTCTGTCCCCTATTACCCCCACCCCCCAGCAGTGCAGGGGCAGCCTCCACCAGGCCCCCACTCATGTCCCCTATCACCCCCACCCCCCAGCAGTGCATGGGCAGCCTCCACCAGGCCCCCACCCATGTCTACCACCAACCCCACCCCCCAGCCACCAGGGGCAGCCTCCACCAGGCCCCCACTCATGTCTCCCACCACCCCCACCCCCCAGCCACCAGGGGCAGCCTCCACCAGGCCCCCACTCATGTCTCCCACCACCCCCACCCGCCAGCAGTGCAGGGACAGCTTCCAACAGGCCCCCACTCATGTCTCCCACCACCCCCTAACCCCCAGCAGTCAGGGGCACCCTCCACCAGGCTCCCACTCCTGTCTCCCAGCACCCCCACCCCCCAGCCACCAGGGGCAGCCTCCACCAGCCCCCCACTCATGTCTCCCACCACCCCCACCCCCCAGCAGTGCAGGGGCAGCCTCCACCAGGCCCCCACTCATGTCCCATATTACCCCCCACCCCCCAGCAGTGCAGGGGCAGCCTCCACCAGGCCCCCACTCATGTCTACCACCACCCCCACCCCCCAGCCACCAGGGGCAGCCTCCACCAGGCCCCCACTCATGTCTCCCACCAAACCCACCCCCCAGCAGTGCAGGGGCAACTTCTACCAGGCCCCCACTCACCCTCCACCAGGCTCCCACTCATGTCTCCCAGCACCCCCACCCCCCAGCCACCAGGGGCAGCCTCCACCAGGCCCCCACTCATGTCCCCTATTACCCCCACCCCCCAGCAGTGCAGGGGCAGCCTCCACCAGGCCCCCACTCATGTCTACAACCACCCCCACCCCCAGCCACCAGGGGCAGCCTCCACCAGGCCCCCAATCATGTCTCCCACCACCCCCACCCCCCAGCAGTGCAGGGGCAGCCTCCACCAGGCCCCCACCCATGTCTACCACCACCCCCACCCCCCAGCCACCAGGGGCAGCCTCCACCAGGCCCCCACTCATGTCTCCCACCACCCCCACCCCCCCACCCCCCAGCAGTGCAGGGGCAGCCTCCACCAGGCCCCCACTCATGTCCCCTATTACCCCCACCCCCCAGCGTGCAGGGGCAGCCTCCACCAGGCCCCCACCCATGTCTACCACCACCCCCACCCCCCAGCCACTAGGGGCAGCCTCCACAAGGCCCCCACTCATGTCTCCCACCACCCCCACCCCCCAGCCACCAGGGGAGGCCTCCACCAGGCCCCCAGTCATGTCTCCCACCACCCCCACCCCCCAGCGGTGCAGGGGCAGCCTCCACCAGGCCCCCACTCATGTCTCCCACAACCCCCACCCCCCAGCAGTGCAGGGGCAGCCTCCACCAGGCCCCCACTCATGTCGCCCACCACCCCCACCCCCAGCAGTGCAGGGGTAGCCTCCACCAGGCCCCCACTCATGTCTCCCACCACCCCCACCCCCCAGCAGTGCAGGGGCAGCCTCCACCAGGCCCCCACTAATGTCCCCTATTACCCCCACCCCCCAGTAGTGCAGGGGCAGCCTCCACCAGGCCCCCACTCATGTCCCCTATTACCCCCACCCCCCAGCAGTGCAGGGGCAGCCTCCACCAGGCCCCCACTCATGTCTACCACCACCCCCACCCCCCAGCCACCAGGGGCAGCCTCCACCAGGCCCCCACTCATGTCTCCCACCACCCCCCAGCAGTGCAGGGGCAGCTTCCACCAGGCCCCCACTCATGTCTCCCAGCACCCCCACCCCCCAGCCACCAGGGGCAGCCTCCACCGCCCCCACTCATGTCCCCTATTACCCCCACCCCCTAGCAGTGCAGGGTCAGCCTCCACCAGGCCCCCACTCATGTCCCCTATTACCCCCACCCCCCAGCAGTGCAGGGGCAGCCTCCACCAGGCCCCCAATAATGTCCAACTCATGTCTCCCACCATCCCCACCCCCCAGCCACCAGGGGCAGCCTCCACCAGGCCTCCACTCATGTCCCCTATTACCCCCACCCCCCAGCAGTGCAGGGGCAGCCTCCACCAGGCCCCCACGCATGTCTCCCACCACCCCCACCCCCCAGCAGTGCAGGGGCAGCCTCCACCAGGCCCCCACCCATGTCTACCACCACCCCCACCCCCCAGCCACCAGGGGCAGCCTCCACCAGGCCCCCACTCATGTCTCCCACCACCCCCACCCCCCAGCAGTGCAGGGGCAGCCTCCACCAGGCCCCCACTCATGTCCCCTATTACCCCCACCCCCCAGCAGTGCATTGGCAGCCTCCACCAGGCCCCCACCCATGTCTACCACCACCCCCACCCCCCAGCCACTAGGGGCAGCCTCCACCAGGCCCCCACTCATGTCTCCCACCACCCCTACCCCCCAGCCACCAGGGGCAGCCTCCACCAGGCCCCCACTCATGTCTCCCAACACCCCCACCCCCCAGCAGTGCAGGGGCAGCCTCCACCAGGCCCCCACTCATGTCTCCCACAACCCCCACCCCCCAGCAGTGCAGGGGCAGCCTCCACCAGGCCCCCACTCATGTCTCCCACCACCCCCACCCCCAGCAGTGCAGGGGCAGCCTCCACCAGGCCCCCACTCATGTCTCCCACCACCCCCACCCCCCAGCAGTGCAGGGGCAGCCTCCACCAGGCCCCCACTCATGTCCCCTATTACCCCCACCCCCCAGCAGTGCATGGGCAGCCTCCACCAGGCCCCCACTCATGTCCCCTATTACCCCCACCCCCCAGCAGTGCCGGGGCAGCATCCACCAGGCCCCCACTCATGTCTACCAACACCCCCACCCCCCAGCCACCAGGGGCAGCCTCCACCAGGCCCCCACTCATGTCTCCCACCACCCCCACCCCCCAGCAGTGCAGGGGCTGCTTCCACCAGGCCCCCACTCATGTCTCCCACCACCCCCTACCGCCCAGCAGTCAGGGGCACCCTCCACCAGGCTCCCACTCCTGTCTCCCAGCACCCCCACCCCCCAGCCACCAGGGGCAGCCTCCACCAGGCCCCCACTCATGTCCCCTATTACCCCCACCCCCCAGCAGTGCAGGGTCAGCCTCCACCAGGCCCCCACTCATGTCCCCTATTACCCCCACCCCCCAGCAGTGCAGGTGCAGCCTCCACCAGGCCCCCACTCATGTCCAACTCATGTCTCCCACCTTCCCCACCCCCCAGCCACCAGGGGCAGCCTCCACCAGGCCCCCACTCATGTCCCCTATTACCCCCACCCCCCAGCAGTGCAGGGGCAGCCTCCACCAGGCCCCACTCATGTCTCCCACCACCCCCACCCCCCAGCAGTGCAGGGGCAGCCTCCACCAGGCCCCCACTCATGTCTCCCACCACCCCCACCCCCCAGCAGTGCAGGGGCAGCCTCCACCAGGCCCCCACTCATGTCTCCCACCACCCCAGCCCCCAGCAGTGCAGGGGCAGCATCCACCAGGCCCCCACTCATGTCTCCCACCACCCCCACCCCCCAGCAGTGCAGGGGCAGCCTCCACCAGGCCCCCACTCATGTCCCCTATTACCCCCACCCCCCAGCAGTACAGGGGCAGCCTCCACCAGGCCCCCACTCATGTCCCCTATTACCCCCACCCCCCAGGAGTGCAGGGGCAGCCTCCACCAGGCCCCCAATCATGTCCCCTATTACCCCTACCCCCCAGCAATGCAGGGGCAGCCTCCACCAGGCCCCCACTCATGTCTACCACCACCCCCACCCCCCAGCCACCAGGGGCAGCCTCCACCAGGCCCCCACTCATGTCTCCCACCATCCCCAACCCCCAGCAGTGCAGGGGCAGCTTCCACCAGGCCCCCACTCATGTCTCCCACCACCCCTACCCCCCAGCAGTCAGGGGCACCCTCCACCAGGCTCCCACTCCTGTCTCCCAGCACCCCCACCCCCAGCCACCAGGGGCAGCCTCCACCAGGCCCCCACTCATGTCCCCTATTACCCCCACCCCCCAGCAGTGCAGGGGCAGCCTCCACCAGGCCCCCACGCATGTCCCCTATTACCCCCACCCCCCAGCAGTGCAGGGGCAGCCTCCACCAGGCCCCCACTTATGTCCAACTCATGTCTCCCACCACCCGCACCCCCCAGCCACCAGGGGCAGCCTCCACTAGGCCCCCACTCATGTCCCCTATTACCCCCACCCCCCAGCAGTCAGGGGCACCCTCCAACAGGCTCCCACTCCTGTCTCCCAGCACCCCCACCCCCCAGCCACCAGGGGCAGCGTCCACCAGGCCCCCACTCATGTCTCCCACCGCCCCCACCCCCCAGAAGTGCAGGGGCAGCCTCCACCAGGCCCCCACCCATGTCTACCACCACCCCCACCCCCCAGCCACCAGGAGCAGCCTCCACCAGGCCCCCACTCATGTCTCCCACCACCCCCACCCCCCAGCCACCAGGGGCAGCCTCCATCAGGCCCCCACTCATGTTTCCCACCACCCCCACCCCCCAGAAGTGCAGGGGCAGCTTCCACCAGGCCCCCACACATGTCTCCCACCACCTCCATCCCCCAGCCACCAGGGGCAGCCTCCACCAGGCCCCCACCCATGTCTCCCACCACCCATACCCCCAGCAGTGCAGGGTCAGCCTCAACCAGGCCCCCACTCATGTCTCCCACCACCCCCACACCCCAGCAGTGCAGGGGCAGCCTCCACCAGGCCCCCAATCATGTCTCCCACCACCCCCACCACCCAGCAGTGCAGGGGCATCCTCCACCAGGCCCCCACTCATGTCCCCTATTACCCCCACTCCCCAGCAGTGCAGGGGCAGCCTCCACCAGGCCCCCACTCATGTCCCTTATTACACCCACCCCCCAGCAGTGCAGGGGCAGCCTCCACCATGCCCCCACTCATGTCTACCACCACCCCCACCCACCAGCCACCAGGGGCAGCCTCCACCAGGCCCCCACTCATGTCTCCCACCACCCCCCACCCCATAGCAGTGCAGGGGCAGTCTCCACCAGGCCCCCACTCATGTCTCCACCACCCCTACCCCCCAGCAGTCAGGGGCACCCTCCACCAGGCTCCCACTCCTGTCTCCCAGCACCCCCACCCCAAGCCACCAGGGGCAGCCTCCACCAGGCCCCCACTCATGTCCCCTATTACCCCCACCCCCCAGCCACCAGGAGCAGCCTCCACCAGGCCCCCACTCATGTCTCCCACCACCCCCACCACCCAGCCACCAGGGGCAGCCTCCATCAGGCCCCCACTCATGTTTCCCACCACCCCCACCCCCCAGAAGTGCAGGGGCAGCTTCCACCAGGCCCCCACACATGTCTCCCACCACCTCCATCCCCCAGCCACCAGGGGCAGCCTCCACCAGGCCCCCACCCATGTCTCCCACCACCCATACCCCCAGCAGTGCAGGGTCAGCCTCAACCAGGCCCCCACTCATGTCTCCCACCACCCCCACACCCCAGCAGTGCAGGGGCAGCCTCCACCAGGCCCCCAATCATGTCTCCCACCACCCCCACCACCCAGCAGTGCAGGGGCAGCCTCCACCAGGCCCCCACTCATGTCCCCTATTATCCCCACTCCCCAGCAGTGCAGGGGCAGCCTCCACCAGGCCCCCACTCATGTCCCTTATTACCCCCACCCCCCAGCAGTGCAGGGGCAGCCTCCACCATGCCCCCACTCATGTCTACCACCACCCCCACCCACCAGCCACCAGGGGCAGCCTCCACCAGGCCCCCACTCATGTCTCCCACCACCCCCCACCCCATAGCAGTGCAGGGGCAGTCTCCACCAGGCCCCCACTCATGTCTCCACCACCCCTACCCGCCAGCAGTCAGGGGCACCCTCCACCAGGCTCCCACTCCTGTCTCCCAGCACCCCCACCCCAAGCCACCAGGGGCAGCCTCCACCAGGCCCCCACTCATGTCCCCTATTACCCCCACCCCCCAGCAGTGCAGGGGCAGCCTCCACCAGGCCCCCACTCATGTCCGCTATTACCCCCACCCCCCAGCAGTGCAGGGGCAGCCTCCACCAGGCCCCCACTCATGTCCAACTCATGTCTCCCACCACCCCCACCCCCCAGCCACCAGGGGCATCCTCCACCAGGCCCCCACTCATGTCCCCTATTACCCCCTCCCCCAGCCATGCAGGGGCAGCCTCCACCAGGCCCCCACTCATGTCCCCTATTACCCCCACCCCCCAGCAGTGCAGGGGCAGCCTCCACCAGGCCCCCACTCATGTCCCCTATTACCCCCACGCCCCAGCAGTGCAGGGGCAGCCTCCACCAGGCCCCCACTCATGTCTACCACCACCCCCACCTCCCAGCCACCAGGGGCAGCCTCCACCAGGCCCCCACTCATGTCTCCCATCACCCCCACACCCCAGCAGTGCAGGGACAGCCTCTACCAGCCCTCCACCCATGTCTACCACCGCCCCCACCCCCCAACCACCAGGGGCAGCCTCCACCAGGCCCCCACTCATGTCTCCCACCACCCCCACCCCCCAGCAGTGCAGGGGCAGCCTCCACCAGGCCCCCACTCATGTCCCCTATTACCCCCACCCCCCAGCAGTACAGGGGCAGCCTCCACCAGGCCCCCACTCATGTCCCTTATTACCCCCACACCCCAGGAGTGCTGGGGCAGCCTCCACCAGGCCCCCAATCATGTCCCCTATTACCCCTACCCCCCAGCAATGCAGGGGCAGCCTCCACCAGGCCCCCACTCATGTCTACCACCACCCCCACCCCCCAGCCACCAGGGGCAGCCTCCACCAGGCCCCCACTCATGTCTCCCACCATCCCCAACCCCCAGCAGTGCAGGGGCAGCTTCCACCAGGCCCCCACTCATGTCTCCCACCACCCCTACCCCCCAGCAGTCAGGGGCACCCTCCACCAGGCTCCCACTCCTGTCTCCCAGCACCCCCACCCCCAGCCACCAGGGGCAGCCTCCACCAGGCCCCCACTCATGTCCCCTATTACCCCCACCCCCCAGCAGTGCAGGGGCAGCCTCCACCAGGCCCCCACTCATGTCCCCTATTACCCCCACCCCCCAGCAGTGCAGGGGCAGCCTGCACCAGGCCCCCACTTATGTCCAACTCATGTCTCCCACCACCCGCACCCCCCAGCCACCAGGGGCAGCCTCCACTAGGCCCCCACTCATGTCCCCTATTACCTCCACCCCCCAGCAGTCAGGGGCACCCTCAACAGGCTCCCACTCCTGTCTCCCAGCACCCCCACCCCCCAGGGGCAGCCTCCACCAGGCCCCCACTCATGTCTCCCACCGCCCCCACCCCCCAGCAGTGCAGGGGCAGCCTCCACCAGGCCCCCACCCATGTCTACCACCACCCCCACCCCCCAGCCACCAGGGGCAGCCTCCACCAGGCCCCCACTCATGTCTCCCACCACCCCCACCCCCCAGCCACCAGGGGCAGCCTCCACCAGGCACCCACTCATGTTTCCCACCACCCCCACCCCCCAGAAGTGCAGGGGCAGCTTCCACCAGGCCCCCACTCATGTCTCCCACCACCTCCATCCCCCAGCCACCAGGGGCAGCCTCCACCAGGCCCCCACCCATGTCTCCCACCACCCCCACCCCCAGCAGTGCAGGGGCAGCCTCAACCAGGCCCCCACTCATGTCTCCCACCACCCCCACACCCCAGCAGTGCAGGGGCAGCCTCCACCAGGCCCCCAATCATGTCTCCCACCACCCCCACCCCCCAGCAGTGCAGGGGCAGCCTCCACCAGGCCCCCACTCATGTCCCCTATTACCCCCACTCCCCAGCAATGCAGGGGCAGCCTCCACCAGGCCCCCACTCATGTCTCCTATTACCCCCACCCCCCAGCAGTGCAGGGGCAGCCTCCACCATGCCTCCACTCATGTCTACCACCACCCCCACCCACCAGCCACCAGGGGCAGCCTCCACCAGGCCCCCACTCATGTCTCCCACCACCCCCCACCCCATAGCAGTGCAGGGGCAGTCTCCACCAGGCCCCCACTCATGTCCCCTATTACCCCCACTCCCCAGCAGTGCAGGGGCAGCCTCCACCAGGCCCCCACTCATGTCTCCTATTACCCCCACCCCCCAGCAGTGCAGGGGCAGCCTCCACCATGCCTCTACTCATGTCTACCACCACCCCCACCCACCAGCCACCAGGGGCAGCCTCCACCAGGCCCCCACTCATGTCTCCCACCACCCCCCACCCCATAGCAGTGCAGGGGCAGTCTCCACCAGGCCCCCACTCATGTCTCCCACCACCCCTACCCCCCAGCAGTCAGGGGCACCCTCCACCAGGCTCCCACTCCTGTCTCCCAGCACCCCCACCCCAAGCCACCAGGGGCAGCCTCCACCAGGCCCCCACTCATGTCCCCTATTACCCCCACCCCCCAGCAGTGCAGGGGCAGCCTCCACCAGGCCCCCACTCATGTCCCCTATTACCCCCACCCCCCAGCAGTGCAGGGGCAGCCTCCACCAGGCCCCCACTCATGTCCAACTCATGTCTCCCACCACCCCCACCCCCCAGCCACCAGGGGCAGCCTCCACCAGGCCCCCACTCATGTCCCCTATTACCCCCACCCCCCAGCCGTGCAGGGGCAGCCTCCACCAGGCCCCCACTCATGTCCCCTATTACCCCCACCTCCCAGCAGTGCAGGGGCAGCCTCCACCAGGCCCCCACTCATGTCCCCTATTACCCCCACGCCCCAGCAGTGCAGGGGCAGCCTCCACCAGGCCCCCACTCATGTCTACCACCACCCCCACCCCCAGCCACCAGGGGCAGCCTCCACCAGGCCCCCACTCATGTCTCCCATCACCCCCACACCCCAGCAGTGCAGGGACAGCCTCCACCAGGCCCCCCACCCATGTCTACCACCGCCCCCACCCCCCAGCCACCAGGGGCAGCCTCCACCAGGCCCCCACTCATGTCTCCCACCACCCCCACCCCCCCAGCAGTGCAGGGGCAGCCTCCACCATGCCCCCACCCATGTCTACCACCACCCCCAGCCACCAGGGGCAGCCTCCACCAGGCCCCCACTCATGTCTCCCACCACCCCCACCCCCCAGCAGTGCAGGGACAGCCTCCACCAGGCCCCCACTCATGTCCCCTATTACCCCCACCCCCCAGCAGTGCATTGGCAGCCTCCACCAGGCCCCCACCCATGTCTACCACCACCCCCACCCCCCAGCCACTAGGGGCAGCCTCCACCAGGCCCCCACTCATGTCTCCCACCACCCCCACCCCCCAGCCACCAGGGGCAGCCTCCACCAGGCCCCCACTCATGTCTCCCACCACCCCCACCCCCCAGCAGTGCAGGGGCTGCTTCCACCAGGCCCCCACTCATGTCTCCCACCACCCCCTACCGCCCAGCAGTCAGGGGCACCCTCCACCAGGCTCCCACTCCTGTCTCCCAGCACCCCCACCCCCCAGCCACCAGGGGCAGCCTCCACCAGGCCCCCACTCATGTCCCCTATTACCCCCACCCCCCAGCAGTGCAGGGTCAGCCTCCACCAGGCCCCCACTCATGTCCCCTATTACCCCCACCCCCCAGCAGTGCAGGGGCAGCCTCCACCAGGCCCCCACTCATGTCCAACTCATGTCTCCCACCTTCCCCACCCCCCAGCCACCAGGGGCAGCCTCCAACCGGCCCCCACTCATGTCCACTATTACCCCCACCCCCCAGCAGTGCAGGGGCAGCCTCCACCAGGCCCCCACTCATGTCTCCCACCACCCCCACCCCCCAGCAGTGCAGGGGCAGCCTCCACCAGGCCCCCACTCATGTCTCCCACCACCCCCACCCCCCAGCAGTGCAGGGGCAGCCTCCACCAGGCCCCCACTCATGTCTCCCACCACCCCCAGCCCCCAGCAGTGCAGGGGCAGCATCCACCAGGCCCCCACTCATGTCTCCCACCACCCCCACCCCCCAGCAGTGCAGGGGCAGCCTCCACCAGGCCCCCACTCATGTCCCCTATTACCCCCACCCCCCAGCAGTACAGGGGAAGCCTCCACCAGGCCCCCACTCATGTCTCCCACAACCCCCACCCCCCAGCAGTGCAGGGGCAGCCTCCACCAGGCCCCCACTCATGTCTCCCACCACCCCCACCCCCAGCAGTGCAGGGGCAGCCTCCACCAGGCCCCCACTCATGTCTCCCACCACCCCCACCCCCCAGCAGTGCAGGGGCAGCCTCCACCAGGCCCCCACTCATGTCCCCTATTACCCCCACCCCCCAGGAGTGCAGGGGCAGCCTCCACCAGGCCCCCAATCATGTCCCCTATTACCCCTACCCCTCAGCAATGCAGGGGCAGCCTCCACCAGGCCCCCACTCATGTCTACCACCACCCCCACCCCCCAGCCACCAGGGGCAGCCTCCACCAGGCCCCCACTCATGTCTCCCACCATCCCCAACCCCCAGTAGTGCAGGGGCAGCTTCCACCAGGCCCCCACTCATGTCTCCCACCACCCCTACCCCCCAGCAGTCAGGGGCACCCTCCACCAGGCTCCCACTCCTGTGTCCCAGCACCCCCACCCCCAGCCACCAGGGGCAGCCTCCACCAGGCCCCCACTCATGTCCCCTATTACCCCCACCCCCCAGCAGTGCAGGGGCAGCCTCCACCAGGCCCCCACTCATGTCCCCTATTACCCCCACCCCCCAGCAGTGCAGGGGCAGCCTCCACCAGGCCCCCACTTATGTCCAACTCATGTCTCCCACCACCCGCACCCCCAGCCACCAGGGGCAGCCTCCACTAGGCCCCCACTCATGTCCCCTATTACCCCCACCCCCCAGCAGTCAGGGGCACCCTCCAACAGGCTCCCACTCCTGTCTCCCAGCACCCCCACCCCCCAGCCACCAGGGGCAGACTCCACCAGGACCCCACTCATGTCTCCCACCGCCCCCACCCCCCAGCAGTGCAGGGGCAGCCTCCACCAGGCCCCCACCCATGTCTACCACCACCCCCACCCCCCAGCCACCAGGGGCAGCCTCCACCAGGCCCCCACTCATGTCTCCCACCACCCCCACCCCCCAGCCACCAGGGGCAGCCTCCACCAGGCCCCCATTCATGTTTCCCACCACCCCCACCCCTCAGAAGTGCAGGGGCAGCTTCCACCAGGCCCCCACTCATGTCTCCCACCACCTCCATCCCCCAGCCACCAGGGGCAGCCTCCACCAGGCCCCCACCCATGTCTCCCACCACCCCCACCCCCAGCAGTGCAGGGGCAGCCTCAACCAGGCCCCCACTCATGTCTCCCACCACCCCCACACCCCAGCAGTGCAGGGGCAGCCTCCACCAGGCCCCCAATCATGTCTCCCACCACCCCCACCCCCCAGCAGTGCAGGGGCAGCCTCCACCAGGCCCCCACTCATGTCTCCTATTACCCCCACCCCCCAGCAGTGCAGGGGCAGCCTCCACCATGCCCCCACTCATGTCTACCACCACCCCCACCCACCAGCCATCAGGGGCAGCCTCCACCAGGCCCCCACTCATGTCTCCCACCACCCCCCACCCCATAGCAGTGCAGGGGCAGTCTCCACCAGGCCCCCACTCATGTCTCCCACCACCCCTACCCCCCAGCAGTCAGGGGCACCCTCCACCAGGCTCCCACTCCTGTCTCCCAGCACCCCCACCCCAAGCCACCAGGGGCAGCCTCCACCAGGCCCCCACTCATGTCCCCTATTACCCCCACCCCCCAGCAGTGCAGGGGCAGCCTCCACCAGTCCCCCACTCATGTCCCCTATTACCCCCACCCCCCAGCAGTGCAGGGGCAGCCTCAACCAGGCCCCCACTCATGTCCAACTCATGTCTCCCACCACCCCCACCCCCCAGCCACCAGGGGCAGCCTCCACCAGGCCCCCACTCATGTCCCCTATTACCCCCACCCCCCAGCCGTGCAGGGGCAGCCTCCACCAGGCCCCCACTCATGTCCCCTATTACCCCCACCCCCCAGAAGTGCAGGGGCAGCCTCCACCAGGCCCCCACTCATGTCTACCACCACCCCCACCCCCCAGCCACCAGGGGCAGCCTCCACCAGGCCCCCACTCATGTCCCCTATTACCCCCACCCCCCAGCAGTGCAGGGACAGCCTCCACCAGCCCCCCACCCATGTCTACCACCGCCCCCACCCCCCAGCCACCAGGGGCAGCCTCCACCAGGCTCCCACTCATGTCTCCCACCACCCCCACCCCCCCAGCAGTGCAGGGGCAGCCTCCACCAGGCCCCCACTCATGTCTCCCACCACCCCCACCCCGCAGCAATGCAGGGGCAGCCTCCACCAGGCCCCCACTCATGTCACCTATTACCCCCACCCCCCAGCCACCAGGGGCAGCCTTCACCAGGCCCCCACTCAGGTCTCCCACCACCCCCACCCTCCAGAAGTGCAGGGGCAGCTTCCACCAGGCCCCCACTCAAGTCTCCCACCACCCCCTACCCCCCAGCAGTCAGGGGCACCCTCCACCAGGCTCCCACTCCTGTCTCCCAGCACCCCCACCCCCCAGCCACCAGGGGCAGCCTCCACCAGGCCCCCACTCAGGTCTCTCACCACCCCCACCCTCCAGAAGTGCAGGGGCAGCTTCCACCAGGCCCCCACTCATGTCTCCCACCACCCCCACCCCCCAGCAGTGCAGGGGCAGCCTCCACCAGGCCCCCACTCATGTCCAACTCATGTCTCCCACCACCCCCACCCCCCAGCCACCAGGGGCAGTCTCCACCAGGCCCCCACTCATGTCCCCTATTACCCCCACCCCCCCAGCCGTGCAGGGGCAGCCTCCACCAGGCCCCCCCTCATGTCCCCTATTACCCCCACCCCCCAGCAGTACAGGGGCAGCCTCCACCAGGCCCCCACTCATGTCCCCTCTTACCCCCACCCCCCAGCAGTGCAGGGGCAGCCTCCACCAGGCCCCCACTCATGTCCCCTATTACCCCTACCCCTCAGCAGTGCAGGGGCAGCTTCCACCAGGCCCCCACTCATGTCTACCACCACCCCCACCCCCCAGCATCCAGGGGCAGCCTCCACCAGGCCCCCACTCATGTCTCCCACCACCCCCACCCCCCAGCAGTGCAGGGGCAGCTTCCACCAGGGCCCCACTCATGTCTCCCACCACCCCCTACCCCCCAGCAGTCAGGGGCACCCTCCACCAGGCTCCCACTCCTGTCTCCCAGCACCCCCACCCTAAGCCACCAGGGGCAGCCTCCACAAGGCCCCCACTCATGTCCCCTATTACCCCCACCCCCCAGCAGTGCAGGGGCAGCCTCCACCAGGCCCCCACTCATGTCCCCTATCACCCCCACCCCCCAGCAGTGCAGGGGCAGCCACCACTAGGCCCCCACTCATGTCTACAACCACCACCACCACCCAGAAGTGCAGGTGCAGCCTCCACCAGGCCCCCACTCATGTCCCCTATTACCCCCACGCCCCAGCAGTGCAGGGGCAGCCTCCACCAGGCCCCCACTCATGTCTACCACCACCCCCACCCCCCAGCCACCAGGGGCAGCCTCCACCAGGCCCCCACTCATGTCTCCCATCACCCCCACACCCCAGCAGTGCAGGGACAGCCTCCACCAGCCCCCCACCCATGTCTACCACCGCCCCCACCCCCCAGCCACCAGGGGCAGCCTCCACCAGGCCCCCACTCATGTCTCCCACCACCCCCACCCCAAGCCACCAGGGGCAGCCTCCACCAGGCCCCCACTCATGTCCCCTATTACCCCCACCCCCCAGCAGTTCAGGGGCAGCCTCCACCAGTCCCCCACTCATGTCCCCTATTACCCCCACCCCCCAGCAGTGCAGGGGCAGCCTCCACCAGGCCCCCACTCATGTCCAACTCATGTCTCCCACCACCCCCACCCCCCAGCCACCAGGGGCAGCCTCCACCAGGCCCCCACTCATGTCCCCTATCACCCCCACCCCCCAGCCGTGCAGGGGCAGCCTCCACCAGGCCCCCACTCATGTCCCCTATTACCCCCACCCCCCAGAAGTGCAGGGGCAGCCTCCACCAGGCCCCCACTCATGTCCCCTATTACCCCCACGCCCCAGCAGTGCAGGGGCAGCCTCCACCAGGCCCCCACTCATGTCTACCACCACCCCCACCCCCCAGCCACCAGGGGCAGCCTCCACCAGGCCCCCACTCATGTCTCCCATCACCCCCACACCCCAGCAGTGCAGGGACAGCCTCCACCAGCCCCCCACCCATGTCTACCACCGCCCCCACCCCCCAGCCACCAGGGGCAGCCTCCACCAGGCCCCCACTCATGTCTCCCACCACCCCCACCCCCCCAGCAGTGCAGGGGCAGCCTCCACCAGGCCCCCACTCATGTCTCCCACCACCCCCACCCCGCAGCAGTGCAGGGGCAGCCTCCACCAGGCCCCCACTCATGTCACCTATTACCCCCACCCCCCAGCCACCAGGGGCAGCCTCCACCAGGCCCCCACTCAGGTCTCCCACCACCCCCACCCTCCAGAAGTGCAGGGGCAGCTTCCACCAGGCCCCCACTCATGTCTCCCACCACCCCCTACCCCCCAGCAGTCAGGGGCACCCTCCACCAGGCTCCCACTCCTGTCTCCCAGCACCCCCACCCCCCAGCCACCAGGGGCAGCCTCCACCAGGCCCCCACTCAGGTCTCTCACCACCCCCACCCTCCAGAAGTGCAGGGGCAGCTTCCACCAGGCCCCCACTCATGTCTCCCACCACCCCCACCCCCCAGCAGTGCAGGGGCAGCCTCCACCAGGCCCCCAGTCATGTCCAACTCATGTCTCCCACCACCCCCACCCCCCAGCCACCAGGGGCAGTCTCCACCAGGCCCCCACTCATGTCCCCTATTACCCCCACCCCCCAGCCGTGCAGGGGCAGCCTCCACCAGGCCCCCCCTCATGTCCCCTATTACCCCCACCCCCCAGCAGTACAGGGGCAGCCTCCACCAGGCCCCCACTCATGTCCCCTCTTACCCCCACCCCCCAGCAGTGCAGGGGCAGCCTCCACCAGGCCCCCACTCATGTCCCCTATTACCCCCACCCCTCAGCAGTGCAGGGGCAGCTTCCACCAGGCCCCCACTCATGTCTACCACCACCCCCACCCCCCAGCATCCAGGGGCAGCCTCCACCAGGCCCCCACTCATGTCTCCCACCACCCCCACCCCCCAGCAGTGCAGGGGCAGCTTCCACCAGGGCCCCACTCATGTCTCCCACCACCGCCTACCCCCCAGCAGTCAGGGGCACCCTCCACCAGGCTCCCACTCCTGTCTCCCAGCACCCCCACCCTAAGCCACCAGGGGCAGCCTCCACAAGGCCCCCACTCATGTCCCCTATTACCCCCACCCCCCAGCAGTGCAGGGGCAGCCTCCACCAGGCCCCCACTCATGTCCCCTATTACCCCCACCCCCCAGCAGTGCAGGGGCAGCCTCCACTAGGCCCCCACTCATGTCTACAACCACCACCACCACCCAGCCACCAGGGGCAGCCTCCACCAGGCCCCCAATCATGTCTCCCACCCCCCACCCCCCAGCAGTGCAGGGGCAGCCTCCACCAGGCCCGCACCCATGTCTACCACCACCCCCACCCCCCAGCCACCAGGGGCAGCCTCCACCAGGCCCCCACTCATGTCTCCCACCACCCCCACCCCCCAGCAGTGAAGGGGCAGCTTCCACCAGGCCCCCACTCATGTCTCCCACCACCCCCACCCCCCAGCCACCAGCGGCAGCCTCCACCAGGCCCCCACTCATGTCTCCCACCACCCCCACCCCCCAGAAGTGCAGGGGCAGCCTCCACCAGGCCCCCACTCATGTCTCCTACCACCCCACCCCCCAGCCACCAGGGGCAGCCTCCACCAGGCCCCCACTCATGTCTCCCACCACCCCCACCCCCCAGCAGTGAAGGGGCAGCTTCCACCAGGCCCCCACTCATGTCTCCCACCACCCCCACCCCCCAGCCACCAGGGGCAGCCTCCACCAGGCCCCCACTCATGTCTCCCACCACCCCCACGCCCCAGCAGTGCAGGGGCAGCCTCCACCAGGCCCCCACTCATGTCCCCTATTACCCCCACCCCCCAGCAGTGCAGGGGCAGCCTCCACCAGGCCCCTACTCATGTCCCCTATTACCCCCACCCCCCAGCAGTGCAGGGGCAGCCTCCACCAGGCCCCCACTCATGTCTACCACCACCCCCACCCCCCAGCCACCAGGGGCAGCCTCCACCAGGCCCCCACTCACGTCTCCCACCACCCCCACCCCCCAGCAGTGCAGGGGCAGCTTACACCAGGCCCCCACTCATGTCTCCTACCACCCCCTACCCCCCAGCAGTCAGGGGCACCCTCCACCAGGCTCCCACTCCTGTACCCAGCACCCCCACCCCCCAGCCACAAGGGGCAGCCTCCACCAGGCCCCCACTCATGTCTCCCACCACGCCCACCCCCCAGCAGTGCAGGGGCAGCCTCCACCAGGCCCCCTACCCATGTCTACCACCACCCCCACCCCCCAGCCACCAGGGGCAGCCTCCACCAGGCCCCCACTCATGTCTCCCACCACCCCCACCCCCCAGCCACCAGGGGCAGCCTCCACCAGGCCCCCACTCATGTCTCCCACCACCCCCACCCCCCAGCAGTGCAGGGACAGCTTCCACCAGGCCCCCACTCATGTCTCCCACCACCCCCTACCCCCCAGCAGTCAGGGGCACCCTCCACCAGGCTCCCACTCCTGTCTCCCAGCACCCCCACCCCCCAGCCACCAGGGGCAGCCTCCACCAGGCCCCCACTCATGTCTCCCACCACCCCCACCCCCCAGCAGTGCAGGGGCAGCCTCCAGCAGGCCCCCACTCATGTCCCCTATTACCCCCACCCCCTAGCAGTGCAGGGGCAGCCTCCACCAGGCCCCCACTCATGTCCCCTATTACCCCCACCCCCCAGCAGTGCAGGGGCAGCCTCCACCAGGCCCCCACTCACGTCTACCACCACCCCCACCCCCCAGCCACCAGGGGCAGCCTCCACCAGGCCCCCACTCATGTCTCCCACCACCCCCACCCCCCAGCAGTGCAGGGGCAGCTTCTACCAGGCCCCCACTCACCCTCCACCAGGCTCCCACTCCTGTCTCCCAGCACCCCCACCCCCCAGCCACCAGGGGCAGCCTCCACCAGGCCCCCACTCATGTCCCCTATTACCCCCACCCCCCAGCAGTGCAGGGGCAGCCTCCACCAGGCCCCCACTCATGTCCCCTATTACCTCCACCCCCCAGCAGTGCAGGGGCAGCCTCCACCAGGCCCCCACCCATGTCTACCACCACCCCTACCCCCCAGCCACCAGGGGCAGCCTCCACCAGGCCCCCACTCATGTCTCCCACCACCCCCACCTCCCAGCAGTGCAGGGGCAGCCTCCACCAGGCCCCCACTCATGTCTCCCACCACCCCCACCCCGCAGCAGTGCAGGGGCAGCCTCCACCAGGCCCCCACCCATGTCTACCACCACCCCCACCCACCAGCCACCAGGGGCAGCCTCCACCAGGCCCCCACTCATGTTTCCCACCACCCCCACCCCCCAGCCACCAGCAGCAGCTTCCACCAGGCCCCCACTCATGTCTCCCACCACCCCCACCCCCCAGCAGTGCAGGGGCAGCTTCCACCAGGCCCCCACTCATGTTTCCCACCACCCCCACCCCCCAGCCACCAGGGGCAGCCTCCACCAGGCCCCCACCCATGTCTCCCACCACCCCCACCCCCCAGCAGTGCAGGGGCAGCCTCCACCAGGCCCCCACTCATGTCTCCCACCACCCCCACCCCCCAGCAGTGCAGAGGCTGCCTCCACCAGGCCCCCACTCATGTCCCCTATTACCCCCACCCCCCAGCAGTGCAGGGGCAGCCTCCACCAGGCCCCCACTCATGTCCCCAATTACCCCCAGCCCCCAGCAGTGCAGGGGCAGCCTCCACAAGGCCCCCACTCATGTCCCCCATTACCCCCACCCCCCAGCAGTGCAGGGGCAGCCTCCACCAGGCCCCCACTCATGTCTACCACCACCCCCACCCCCCAGCCACCAGGGGCAGCCTCCACTAGGCCCCCACTCATGTCTCCCACCACCCCCACCCCCCAGCAGTGCAGGGGCAGCTTCCACCAGGCCCCCACTCATGTCTCCCACCACCCCCTACCCCCCAGCAGTCAGGGGCACCCTCCACCAGGCTCCCACTCCTGTCTCCCAGCACCCCCACCCCCCAGCCACCAGGGGCAGCCTCCACCAGGCCCCCACTCATGTCTCCCACCACCCCCACCCCCCAGCAGTGAAGGGGCAGCTTCCACCAGGCCCCCACTCATGTCTCCCACCACCCCCACCCCCCAGCCACCAGCGGCAGCCTCCACCAGGCCCCCACTCATGTCTCCCACCACCCCCACCCCCCAGAAGTGCAGGGGCAGCCTCCACCAGGCCCCCACTCATGTCTCCTACCACCCCACCCCCCAGCCACCAGGGGCAGCCTCCACCAGGCCCCCACTCATGTCTCCCACCACCCCCACCCCCCAGCAGTGAAGGGGCAGCTTCCACCAGGCCCCCACTCATGTCTCCCACCACCCCCACCCCCCAGCCACCAGGGGCAGCCTCCACCAGGCCCCCACTCATGTCTCCCACCACCCCCACGCCCCAGCAGTGCAGGGGCAGCCTCCACCAGGCCCCCACTCATGTCCCCTATTACCCCCACCCCCCAGCAGTGCAGGGGCAGCCTCCACCAGGCCCTCACTCATGTCCCCTATGACCCCCACCACCCAGCAGTGCAGGGGCAGCCTCCACCAGGCCCCTACTCATGTCCCCTATTACCCCCACCCCCCAGCAGTGCAGGGGCAGCCTCCACCAGGCCCCCACTCATGTCTACCACCACCCCCACCCCCCAGCCACCAGGGGCAGCCTCCACCAGGCCCCCACTCATGTCTCCCACCACCCCCACCCCCCAGCAGTGCAGGGGCAGCTTACACCAGGCCCCCACTCATGTCTCCTACCACCCCCTACCCCCCAGCAGTCAGGGGCACCCTCCACCAGGCTCCCACTCCTGTACCCAGCACCCCCACCCCCCAGCCACAAGGGGCAGCCTCCACCAGGCCCCCACTCATGTCTCCCACCACCCCCACCCCCCAGCAGTGCAGGGGCAGCCTCCACCAGGCCCCCTACCCATGTCTACCACCACCCCCACCCCCCAGCCACCAGGGGCAGCCTCCACCAGGCCCCCACTCATGTCTCCCACCACCCCCACCCCCCAGCCACCAGGGGCAGCCTCCACCAGGCCCCCACTCATGTCTCCCACCACCCCCTACCCCCCAGCAGTCAGGGGCACCCTCCACCAGGCTCCCACTCCTGTCTCCCAGCACCCCCACCCCCCAGCCACCAGGGGCAGCCTCCACCAGGCCCCCACTCATGTCTCCCACCACCCCCACCCCCCAGCAGTGCAGGGGCAGCCTCCAGCAGGCCCCCACTCATGTCCCCTATTACCCCCACCCCCTAGCAGTGCAGGGGCAGCCTCCACCAGGCCCCCACTCATGTCCCCTATTACCCCCACCCCCCAGCAGTGCAGGGGCAGCCTCCACCAGGCCCCCACTCACGTCTACCACCACCCCCACCCCCCAGCCACCAGGGGCAGCCTCCACCAGGCCCCCACTCATGTCTCCCACCACCCCCACCCCCCAGCAGTGCAGGGGCAGCTTCTACCAGGCCCCCACTCACCCTCCACCAGGCTCCCACTCCTGTCTCCCAGCACCCCCACCCCCCAGCCACCAGGGGCAGCCTCCACCAGGCCCCCACTCATGTCCCCTATTACCCCCACCCCCCAGCAGTGCAGGGGCAGCCTCCACCAGGCCCCCACTCATGTCCCCTATTACCTCCACCCCCCAGCAGTGCAGGGGCAGCCTCCACCAGGCCCCCACCCATGTCTACCACCACCCCTACCCCCCAGCCACCAGGGGCAGCCTCCACCAGGCCCCCACTCATGTCTCCCACCACCCCCACCTCCCAGCAGTGCAGGGGCAGCCTCCACCAGGCCCCCACTCATGTCTCCCACCACCCCCACCCCGCAGCAGTGCAGGGGCAGCCTCCACCAGGCCCCCACCCATGTCTACCACCACCCCCACCCACCAGCCACCAGGGGCAGCCTCCACCAGGCCCCCACTCATGTTTCCCACCACCCCCACCCCCCAGCCACCAGCAGCAGCTTCCACCAGGCCCCCACTCATGTCTCCCACCACCCCCACCCCCCAGCAGTGCAGGGGCAGCTTCCACCAGGCCCCCACTCATGTTTCCCACCACCCCCACCCCCCAGCCACCAGGGGCAGCCTCCACCAGGCCCCCACCCATGTCTCCCACCACCCCCACCCCCCAGCAGTGCAGGGGCAGCCTCCACCAGGCCCCCACTCATGTCTCCCACCACCCCCACCCCACAGCAGTGCAGAGGCTGCCTCCACCAGGCCCCCACTCATGTCCCCTATTACCCCCACCCCCCAGCAGTGCAGGGGCAGCCTCCACCAGGCCCCCACTCATGTCCCCAATTACCCCCAGCCCCCAGCAGTGCAGGGGCAGCCTCCACAAGGCCCCCACTCATGTCCCCCATTACCCCCACCCCCCAGCAGTGCAGGGGCAGCCTCCACCAGGCCCCCACTCATGTCTACCACCACCCCCACCCCCCAGCCACCAGGGGCAGCCTCCACTAGGCCCCCACTCATGTCTCCCACCACCCCCACCCCCCAGCAGTGCAGGGGCAGCTTCCACCAGGCCCCCACTCATGTCTCCCACCACCCCCTAAACCCCCAGCAGTCAGGGGCACCCTCCACCAGGCTCCCACTCCTGTCTCCCAGCACCCCCACCCCCCAGCCACCAGGGGCAGCCTCCACCAGGTCCCCACACATGTCCTCTATTACCCCCACCCCCCAGCAGTGCAGGGGCAGCCTCCACCAGACCCCCACTCATGTCCCCTATTACCCCCACCCCCCAGCAGTGCAGGGGCAGCCTCCACCAGGCCCCCACCCATGTCTACCACCACCCCCACCCCCCAGCCACCAGGGGCAGCCTCCACCAGGCCCCCACTCATGTCTCCCACCACCCCCACCCCCCAGCCACCAGGGGCAGCCTCCACCAGGCCCCCACTCATGACTCCCACCACCCCCACCCCCCAGCCACCAGGGGCAGCCTCCACCAGGCCCCCACTCATGTCTCCCACCACTACCACCCCCCAGCAGTGCAGGGGCAGCCTCCACCAGGCCCCGACTCATGTCTCCCACAACCCCCACCCCCATCAGTGCAGGGGCAGCCTCCACCAGGCCCCCACTCATGTCTCCCACCACCCCCACCCCCCAGCAGTGCAGGGGCAGCCTCCACCAGGCCCCCACTCATGTCCCCTATTACCCCCACCCCCCAGCAGTGCAGGGGCAGCCTCCACCAGGCCCCCACTCATGTCCCCTATTACCCCCACCCCTCAGCAGTGCAGGGGCAGCCTCCACCCGGCCCCCACTCATGTCCCCTATTACCCCCAACCCCCAGCAGTGCAGGGGCAGCCTCCACCAGGCCCCCACTCATGTCTACCACTACCCCCACCCCCAGCTACCAGGTGCAGCCTCCACCAGGCCCCCACTCATGTCTCCCACCACCCCCACCCCCCAGCAGTGCAGGGGCAGCTTCCACCAGGCCCCCACTCATGTCTCCCACCACCCCCTACCCCCCAGCAGTCAGGGGCACCCTCCACCAGGCTCCCACTCCTGTCTCCCAGCACCCCCACCCCCCAGCCACCAGAGGCAGCCTCCACCAGGCCCCCACTCATGTCCCCTATTACCCCCACCCCCCAACAGTGCAGGGGCAGCCTCCACCAGGCCCCCACTCATGTCCAATTCATGTCTCCCACCATCCCCACCCCCCAGCCACCAGGGGCAGCCTCCACCAGGCCCCCACTCATGTCCCCTATTACCCCCACCCCCCAGCAGTGCAGGGGCAGCCTCCACCAGGCCCCCACTCATGTCCCCTATTACCCCCACCCCCCAGCAGTGCAGGGGCAGCCTCCACCAGGCCCCCACTCATGTCTCCCACCACCCCCTACCCCCCAGCAGTCAGGGGCACCCTCCACCAGGCTCCCACTCCTGTCTCCCAGCACCCCCACCCCCCAGCCACCAGGGGCAGCCTCCACCAGGCCCCCACTCAGGTCTCCCACCACCCCCACCCTCCAGAAGTGCAGGGGCAGCTTCCACCAGGCCCCCACTCATGTCTCCCACCACCCCCTACCCCCCAGCAGTCAGGGGCACCCTCCACCAGGCTCCCACTCCTGTCTCCCAGCACCCCCACCCCCCAGCCACCAGGGGCAGCCTCCACCAGGCCCCCACTCAGGTCTCCCACCACCCCCACCCTCCAGAAGTGCAGGGGCAGCTTCCACCAGGCCCCCACTCATGTCTCCCACCACCCCCACCCCACAGCAGTGCAGGGGCAGCCTCCACCAGGCCCCCACTCATGTCCAACTCATGTCTCCCACCACCCCCACCCCCAGCCACCAGGGGCAGTCTCCACCAGGCCCCCACTCATGTCCCCTATGACCCCCACCCCCCAGCCGTGCAGGGGCAGCCTCCACCAGGCCCCCACTCATGTCCCCTATTACCCCCACCCCCCAGCAGTGCAGGGGCAGCCTCCACCAGGCCCCCACTCATGTCCCCTCTTACCCCCACCCCCCAGCAGTGCAGGGGCAGCCTCCACCAGGCCCCCACTCATGTCCCCTATTACCCCCACCCCTCAGCAGTGCAGGGGCAGCTTCCACCAGGCCCCCACTCATGTCTACCACCACCCCCACCCCCCAGCATCCAGGGGCAGCCTCCACCAGGCCCCCACTCATGTCTCCCACCACCCCCACCCCCCAGCAGTGCAGGGGCAGCTTCCACCAGGGCCCCACTCATGTCTCCCACCACCCCCTACCCCCAGCAGTCAGGGGCACCCTCCACCAGGCTCCCACTCCTGTCTCCCAGCACCCCCACCCCCAGCCACCAGGGGCAGCCTCCACAAGGCCCCCACTCATGTCCCCTATTACCCCCACCCCCCAGCAGTGCAGGGGCAGCCTCCACCAGGCCCCCACTCATGTCCCCTATTAACCCCACCCCCCAGCAGTGCAGGGGCAGCCTCCACTAGGCCCCCACTCATGTCTACAACCACCACCACCACCCAGCCACCAGGGGCAGCCTCCACCAGGCCCCCAATCATGTCCCCCACCACCCCCACCCCCCAGCAGTGCAGGGGCAGCCTCCACCAGGCCCGCACCCATGTCTACCACCACCCCCACCCCCCAGCCACCAGGGGCAGCCTCCACCAGGCCCCCACTCATGTCTCCCACCACCCCCACCCCCCAGCAGTGCAGGGGCAGCCTCCAACAGGCCCCCACTCATGTCTCCCACCACCCCCACCCCCCAGAAGTGCAGGGGCAGCCTCCACCAGGCCCCCAATCATGTCCCCCACCACCCCCACCCCCCAGCCACCAGGGGCAGCCTCCACCAGGCCCCCACTCATGTCTCCCACCACCCCCACCCCCCAGCAGTGAAGGGGCAGCTTCCACCAGGCCCCCACTCATGTCTCCCACCACCCCCACCCCCCAGCCACCAGCGGCAGCCTCCACCAGGCCCCCACTCATGTCTCCCACCACCCCCACCCCCCAGCAGTGCAGGGGCAGCCTCCACCAGGCCCCCACTCATGTCTCCCACCTTCCCCACCCCCCAGCCACCAGGGGCAGCCTCCACCAGGCCCCCACTCATGTCTCCCACCACCCCCACCCCCCAGCAGTGAAGGGGCGGCTTCCACCAGGCCCCCACTCATGTCTCCCACCACCCCCACCCCCCAGCAGTGCAGGGGCAGCTTCTACCAGGCCCCCACTCACCCTCCACCAGGCCCCCACTCATGTCTCCCACCTTCCCCACCCCCCAGCCACCAGGGGCAGCCTCCACCAGGCCCCCACTCATGTCTCCCACCACCCCCACCCCCCAGCAGTGAAGGGGCAGCTTCCACCAGGCCCCCACTCATGTCTCCCACCACCCCCACCCCCAGCAGTGAAGGGGCAGCTTCCACCAGGCCCCCACTCATGTCTCCCACCACCCCCACCCCCCAGCCACCAGCGGCAGCCTCCACCAGGCCCCACTCATTTCTCCCACCACCCCCACCCCCCAGCAGTGCAGGGGCAGCCTCCACCAGGCCCCCACTCATGTCTCCCACCTTCCCCACCCCCCAGCCACCAGGGGCAGCCTCCACCAGGCCCCCACTCATGTCTCCCACCACCCCCACCCCCAGCAGTGAAGGGGCAGCTTCCACCAGGCACCCACTCATGTCTCCCACCACCCCCACCCCCCAGCAGTGAAGGGGCAGCTTCCACCAGGCCCCCACTCATGTCTCCCACCACCCCCACCCCCCAGCCACCAGGGGCAGCCTCCACCAGGCCCCCACTCATGTCCCCTATTACCCCCACCCCCCAGCAGTGCAGGGGCAGCCTCCACCAGGCCCCCACTCATGTCCCCTATTACCCCCACCCCCCAGCAGTGCAGGGGCAGCCTCAACCAGGCCCCACCCATGTCTACCACCACCCCCACCCCCCAGCCACCAGGGCAGCCTCCACCAGGCCCCCACTCATGTCTCCCACCACCCCCACCCCCCAGCAGTGCAGGGGCAGCCTCCACCAGGCCCCCACCCATGTCTCCCACCACCCCCACCCCCCAGCAGTGCAGGGGCAGCCTCCACCAGGCCCCACTCATGTCTCCCACCACCCCCACCCCCCAGCAGTGCAGGGGCAGCCTCCACCAGGTCCCCACTCATGTCCCCTATTACCCCCCACCCCCCAGCAGTGCAGGGGCAGCCTCCACCAGGCCCCCACTCATGTCCCCAATTATCCCCAGCCCCCAGCAGTGCAGGGGCAGCCCTCCACCAGGCCCCCACTCATGTCCCCCATTACCCCCACCCCCAGCAGTGCAGGGGCAGCCTCCACCAGGCCCCCACTCATGTCTACCACCACCCCCACCCCCCAGCCACCAGGGGCAGCCTCCACTAGGCCCCCACTCATGTCTCCCACCACCCCCACCCCCCAGCAGTGCAGGGGCAGCTTCCACCAGGCCCCCACTCATGTCTCCCACCACCCCCTACCCCCCCAGCAGTCAGGGGCACCCTCCACCAGGCTCCCACTCCTGTCTCCCAGCACCCCCACCCCCCAGCCACCAGGGGGAGCCTCCACCAGGCCCCCACACATGTCCTCTATTACCCCCACCCCCCAGCAGTGCAGGGGCAGCCTCCACCAGACCCCCACTCATGTCCCCTATTACCCCCACCCCCCAGCAGTGCAGGGGCAGCCTCCACCAGGCCCCCACCCATGTCTACCACCACCCCCACCCCCAGCCACCAGGGGCAGCCTCCACCAGGCCCCCACTCATGTCTCCCACCACCCCCACCCCCCAGCCACCAGGGGCAGCCTCCACCAGGCCCCCACTCATGACTCCCACCACCCCCACCCCCCAGCAGTGCAGGGGCAGCCTCCACCAGGCCCCCACTCATGTCTCCCACCACTACCACCCCCAGCAGTGCAGGGGCAGCCTCCATAAGGGCCCCGACTCATGTCTCCCACAACCCCCACCCCCAGCAGTGCAGGGGGCAGCCTCCACCAGGCCCCCACTCATGTCTCCCACCACCCCCACCCCCCAGCAGTGCAGGGGCAGCCTCCACCAGGCCCCCACTCATGTCCCCTATTACCCCCACCCCCCAGCAGTGCAGGGCAGCCTCCACCAGGCCCCCACTCATGTCCCCTATTACCCCCACCCCTCAGCAGTGCAGGGGCAGCCTCCACCCGGCCCCCACTCATGTCCCCTATTACCCCCAACCCCCAGCAGTGCAGGGGCAGCCTCCACCAGGCCCCCACTCATGTCTACCACTACCCCCACCCCCAGCTACCAGGTGCAGCCTCCACCAGGCCCCCACTCATGTCTCCCACCACCCCCACCCCCCAGCAGTGCAGGGGCAGCTTCCACCCGGCCCGCACTCATGTCTCCCACCACCCCCTACCCCCCAGCAGTCAGGGGCACCCTCCACCAGGCTCCCACTCCTGTCTCCCAGCACCCCCACCCCCCAGCCACCAGAGGCAGCCTCCACCAGGCCCCCACTCATGTCCCCTATTACCCCCACCCCCCAGCAGTGCAGGGGCAGCCTCCACCAGGCCCCCACCCATGTCTACCACCACCCCCACCCCCCAGCCACCAGGGGCAGCCTCCACCAGGACCCCACTCATGTCTCCCACCACCCCCACCCCCCAGCCACCAGGGGCAGCCTCCACCAGGCCCCCACTCATGACTCCCACCACCCCCACCCCCCAGCAGTGCAGGGGCAGCCTCCACCAGGCCCCCACTCATGTCTCCCACCACTACCACCCCCAGCAGTGCAGGGGCAGCCTCCATAAGGGCCCCGACTCATGTCTCCCACAACCCCCACCCCCAGCAGTGCAGGGGCAGCCTCCACCAGGCCCCCACTCATGTCTCCCACCACCCCCACCCCCCAGCAGTGCAGGGGCAGCCTCCACCAGGCCCCACTCATGTCCCCTATTACCCCCACCCCCCAGCAGTGCAGGGGCAGCCTCCACCAGGCCCCCACTCATGTCCCCTATTACCCCCACCCCTCAGCAGTGCAGGGGCAGCCTCCACCCGGCCCCCACTCATGTCCCCTATTACCCCCAACCCCCAGCAGTGCAGGGGCAGCCTCCACCAGGCCCCCACTCATGTCTACCACTACCCCCACCCCCAGCTACCAGGTGCAGCCTCCACCAGGCCCCCACTCATGTCTCCCACCACCCCCACCCCCCAGCAGTGCAGGGGCAGCTTCCACCCGGCCCGCACTCATGTCTCCCACCACCCCCTACCCCCCAGCAGTCAGGGGCACCCTCCACCAGGCTCCCACTCCTGTCTCCCAGCACCCCCACCCCCCAGCCACCAGAGGCAGCCTCCACCAGGCCCCCACTCATGTCCCCTATTACCCCCACCCCCCAACAGTGCAGGGGCAGCCTCCACCAGGCCCCCACTCATGTCCAATTCATGTCTCCCACCATCCCCACTCCCCAGCCACCAGGGGCAGCCTCCACCAGGCCCCCACTCATGTCCCCTATTACCCCCACCCCCCAGCAGTGCAGGGGCAGCCTCCACCAGGCCCCCACTCATGTCTCCCACCACCCCCACCCCCCAGCAGTGCAGGGGCAGCCTCCACCAGGCCCCCACTCATGTCTCCCACCACCCCCACCCCCCAGCAGTGCAGGGGCAGCCTCCACCAGGCCCCCACTCATGTCTCCCACCACCCCCACCCCCCAGCAGTGCAGGGGCAGCCTCCACCAGGCCCCCAATCATGTCCCCTATTACCCCTACCCCCCAGCAGTGCAGGGGCAGCCTCCACCAGGCCCCCCCTCATGTCTACCACCACCCCCACCCCCAGCCACCAGGGGCAGCCTCCACCAGGCCCCCACTCATGTCTCCCACCACCCCCACCCCCCAGCAGTGCAGGGGCAGCTTCCACCAGGCCCCCACTCATGTCTCCCACCACCCCTACCCCCCAGCATTCAGGGGCACCCTCCAACAGGCTCCCACTCCTGTCTCCCAGCACCCCCACCCCCCAGCCACCAGGGGCAGCCTCCACCAGGCCCCCACTCATGTCCCCTATTACCCCCACCCCCCAGCAGTGCAGGGGCAGCCTCCACCAGGCCCCCACTCATGTCCCCTATTACCCCCACCCCCCAGCAGTGCAGGGGCAGCCTCCACCAGGCCCCCGCTTATGTCCAACTCATGTCTACCACCACCCGCACCCCCAGCAGTGCAGGGGCAGCCTCCACCAGGCCCCCACTCATGTCCCCTATTACCCCCACCCCCCAGCAGTCAGGGGCACCCTCCACCAGGCTCCCACTCCTGTCTCCCAGCACCCCCCAACCCCCAGCTACCAGGGGCAGCCTCCACCAAGCCCCCACTCATGTCTCCCACCGCCCCCACCCCCCAGCAGTGCAGGGGCAGCCTCCACCAGGCCCCCAACCATGTCTACCACCACCCCACCCCCCAGGGGCAGCCTCCACCAGGCCCCCACTCATGTCTCCCACCACCCCCACCCCCCCAGCCACCAGGGGCAGCCTCCACCAGGCCCCCACTCATGTTTCCCACCACCCCCACCCCCCAGAAGTGCAGGGGCAGCTTCCACCAGGCCCCCACTCATGTCTCCCACCACCCCCACCCCCCAGCCACGAGGGGCAGCCTCCACCAGGCCCTCACTCATGTCTCCCACCACCCCCACCCCCCAGCAGTGCAGGGGCAGCCTCATCCAGGCCCCCACTCATGTCGCCCACCACCCCCACCCCCAGCAGTGCAGGTGCAGCCTCCACCAGGCCCCCACTCATGTCCCCTATTACCCCCACCCCCAGCAGTGCAGGGGCAGCCTCCACCAGGCCCCCACTCCTGTCTCCCAGCACCCCCAACCCCCCAGCTACCAGGGGCAGCCTCCACCAAGCCCCCACTCATGTCTCCCACCGCC